>NW_027527402.1:72720-133136 GCF_008692635.1 Crocuta crocuta | reverse complement strand
AATAATAATAATAAATAAAAAATAACAAAAAAAGAATAAATGTCTTCTATGGACACGTAATATCCCCTGCTGAATGCTGGCCAGCATCTCTTCCTCTAGGGATTTATACAGATGCAAGATATGACATAAAGTTTATTACTCACATGGTAAACACCAAGAGGATCTCCAGAGAAGTTCATTCTTGAGTGAAAAAAGAGTGAAGCTTTGGCTTTGGCTTTTAATGTGTCTAGGAGGTGAGGGCAGGTTGGGTTTCCATGATTTAAACTTACCACTGGTGCCATGAATCTTGCTTCATTGGTTTGTTTAAATGAAGGGACAAGGGGAAAGTGAAAGAATGGGACCTGGAAACTTTCAGCAGTCATACATGAAAAATAAAATGGAACCTTTCTTTTTATTACAATAGAGAATACTTACCCTAAGCAATATGGCAGCTTTCTACTTTCACTATTGGTTCAGTTACTTCTAGAGCCCCAAATGACAGTAGAAACCTCAACTTCTAGATCAATGATTCATTGATCTAGAACATTGCTATGTTCCCTAATAGTATTCTTCCTTTGGTAATTTGGACAACTACACCAGAATTGCCCAGAAAAAGAAGACATCCAGATGGCTAACAGGCACATGAAACGATGCTCAACATTACTCATCATCAGGGAAATACAAATCAAAACCACGATGAGATATCACCTCACATATGTCAGAATAGCTAAAATTAAGAATACAGGAAACAACAGATGTTGGCAATGATGAGAAGAAAGGGGAACCCTCTTACACTGTTGGTGGGAATGCAAACTGGTATACCACTATGGAAAGCAGTATGGAGGTTTCTCAAAAAGTTAAAAATAGAATTACCTAAGTCCCAGCTACTGCACTATTAGGTATTTACCCAAAGAATATAAAAGTACTGATTCAAAGGGATACATGCACCCTGATGTTTATAGGAGCATCAACAATAGCCAAATTATGGAAAGAGTCCAAATGTCCCTCAGCTGGTGAACGGATAAAGAACAGGTGGTACATATACAATGGAATATTACTCAGCCATCAAAAAAATGAAATCTTGCCATTTGCAATGACATGGATGGAGCTAAGCAAAATAAGTCAGTCAGAGAAAGACAAATACCATATGATCTCACTCATGTGTGGAATTTAAGAAACAAAACAGATGAACATAGGGAAAGAAGAGAGAGGGAGACAAACCATAAGATAGACTCTTAACTGTAGAGAACAAACTGAGGGTTGCTAGAGGGGACGTGGGTGGGGGAATGGCTAAATTGGTGTTGGGTAGTAGGGAGGGTACTTGTGATGAGCACTGGGCATTATATGTAAGTGATGAATCACTAACTTCTACTCCTGAAACCAGTATTACATTATATGTTAACTAACTAGAATTTAAATAAAAACCTGAAACAGGATGAGGAAAAAAGATCTCTGCCTTCCATGATGGAGTTCGTCCAAGGTAATCTCTTCCTATTGGGAATAGTGCCATATCAAGGGCTCTGAGTTGGCTTCTACTGATGGTAAATTGAACGCTCAACATTGGTGGTAGTCAGATAAGACTTGATGAAGGGAAAGTCAATATTGTTGAGCTCATGGATTTTATCTGTCCTTGCCAACATGACTACTTTGTATATGAGTCTACTGAGCAAGCACTTGGGTAGGTTGAGAAAGGCTGACTGACCTCCACTGAGCATGTCATCCTCTCCATATGATTAGCGAGAGAAAAGTTCCCTATAATAAGTGTCTTTTAACGATTTTTACCATAAAATGCATATGTCTTCAGGATTTGCCCCATTCTGAGGGGTTTATTCATATACCTCTGCCTCAGATCCTCTTTTTTTTTTTTTTAAGTAGGCTCCATGCCCAACATGGGGCTTGTACTCACAACCATGAGATTAAGAGTCATGTGCTCTACAGACTGGATCAGTCAGGCACCCCTCCTCAGATGCTCGTTAAGCAATATTTTAACTTTCTTTCTTCTAAGTTCCTGACCATCAATTTAAATCATTGGCTATTGTGAATTGGTATCACTTCATATTTCTGGTCAGCTCTCTTTCTAGACAGAAGAGACAACCAGATTTATGACTCAAAATTCTACCCATTGAGAGGATTACTTTCCCTCAGTTTCCTTCAGAGCCTCTCCTGAGCGGGGCTATAATGCTGTATCAGTTTACCATGTCTGGTACCAGAGTATCTTGTGGAACTATCTGTAAAGCAGTTTCTAAGTTTTTCTTCTTCTGTAAACCAACCTTTGAGAACTTCCTGTGAGGCCATTCATTTGTATTGAGGGCAGTGCCAGTACAATAAAGTAAGCTGTTTGGAAGTTTGAACCACTCGCTCATGTCACTAATTTGGGCCTTCAGGACTATTTGGAAGCTGACATTGTATATACCATTTCCACTTGATGATGAGGTGCTATCTTATTTACCCACATTTGTAGTTTGGTAGATCAGAGAACACACAGTTCATATAAATAGCTTAGATCACGTTGTTACTTTGTATTCTATGGCCAGATGTTCAGTCTCTTCGGGGACCCATTAGCAGCCAGGAGCTATTTCTCAAAAGGAAAAGCATTATCAGAAGAGGACTGGCTTTGCTCCAAATTCTAGGTGATTGGCAGTGTGATTCTCCTATTAGTGCTTCAGGGACTTTGAATGGCAGCCCATATGCCACAGATGCTTCAAACCTCATTAGATCTGTTGGTTCAGAAGGTCTGAGAGCTGGCTGAGGGTGGCTCTCCATTGTGATGATTCAAGTAATGATTCTAGCTACTGGACTTAGGGTTTTTCATTTTAGTAAAATGAAGCCTGATCATTTCAGATCTAGCCTGTTCATTTCAGATCTAGAGATAATGTGATCATTTAGCCATTGCCAAAGATCTCTACAGATTAAAATATTCCAATTTCTTCACTACCACTTCAGAATCCCAGCATCCCCATTGAAATAAGGGAGTCCATTTCAATGATGCCCTCTCCTAGTGTCACTCCCAGGCTGTAGAGGACAGCCACTACAAGCTTTACAAGGATGCTGGTGCTTCCTTTATCAGTGCATTTTGCATGGGATTTTGCTTCCTCCTTGAATACTTTGTGGATCTAGGGTAAGAGGGTCATGTAAAATAAATCCATTCCAACATTTTTAGTTCCCTGAAGCTTTGGATTCCATGTTTTACATTATGTCAGAAATATCCTGGCATCTGAATTTTATTGAATGGAGTCCATTACTGGGTGTAGGTTTCAGTTAACCAACCAGAGAAACAGTTGGAGCCCCTCTCATCTGTTCAAGATAACACATTTGAACCCAAAATTTAGGGTAAAGGAGTCCATATGAATATATTCAGAATTACCAGCAATATGTTCTGTCCTCTTTGGTATAGCACCCTAAGACTCCATTGTCATACATATTCTCAAGGCTTTTACCAACAAAAAAACTGGTAAAATCTTGAAATTTTATTTTGGTGTGAGCATTATAATCTCCTCGGTTATACCTTGTGCAGTTAGCCTGAGGTATTCTGGGACCGGACCTCAATTAAGAGTGTAGAGGAAATGAAGATGGTGGGTGAGCATCTTAAAGACAATTAGCATTACTTGTAAGACAATTGTCTCAGGTGAGGTAGTTATAGGGTTTCACCTAAGGGACAATTAGTCTCCTCAGATAGGGGAGGAGGGGCTACTTCTGATGGGAGGGAAGGTTAAAGGAGATTTAGGGATTCAAGGTTCTAAGATTTGTCCAAATCCGCTGTATTTTCCCATCTTATTAATCATAGTCTCACTCATTCCCAAGTCGATGTCCCAACTGGTACATAAGAGACCTGGAGAAATTATGGATTTACAATTTACTTTGTAATTATGCAACTGATAAAATCAGATTTTTGCTTTGAATTACACTTTATCAGTGTAGAGAGATATAAGATTTTTTGGTGTTTGACCTTGCCTTGAGTGAGGAATTTAAATACCAGAGCCTGTCATTTTCTTCCTTATAAACCTTCCATTGCAATCAGTAATGGCAGTCAGTAAATTTTTTGTAGTCTTCATTCCCACCACAAAGGTCAACTGTAGCAGTAATTTGGTATTTCAAAGCCTGGTTTCCAATAGACATTTTATTTCAGACTGTGTCTGTTGATAATTTTAAACAGGTTTTTTGTCATTGCATGTCATGAATGATCAGATTCCCCATTTCCATTGGCTAGGATGCCATCAAATTATTTAAACTCCATCAGATGAGATATTCAATCCAGACTTCTACCTTTGAGAGTCAGTTTCCTAGAACAACTCCTGATATAAAATGCTGCAGCAATTAGTGTTCATGGAGGGAATAAAAGACTAATCTAGATATTTCAACCTAGAGGAATTTAACACAGGAAATAAGTGATAAAAGTGTTGGAAAAACTGGAAGATTGGGAAAAGGGGAAAGCATGTTATATTGCCCTCTTTATGGAAGGCTCTCACCCTCCCTATAGAGAAATCCTTATTTCATAGTTGTGTGACCTTATGTTTCAAGAACGGCAGGAGACTGTAAACATCAGCTAATGCCACCCAGGAGTCTCTTTCTGCCACAGTAGTGCTCATCTGTCACTGCTACCAGGTCCAGAAGAAGACAATTTCTTCTATATTCCTTTCTTAATCTCTTGTGTATGACTCTCACATTGGCAGAGTTTAATTTTTTAAAAATGTTTATTTATTTATTTATGAGAGAGGGAGGGAGACACACACACACACAGAGAGAGAGAGAGAGAGAGAGAGAAGTGGGAGAGAGCACAGAATCTGAAGCAGATTCCAGACTCTGAGCTGTCCGTCTGAAGCCCAACACAGGGCTTGAACCCACAACCGTTGAGATCATGACCTGAGCCAAAGTCACACTTAGCTGAGCCACCCAGGCACTCACATTGGCAAAATTTAAAATGGAAACCTGCTGATAGGGTTTCTAGGATTTCAGCCCCTATGATGTGGGGAGAACTTAGAAGGATTGAGATGGTGCTGAGAATCAATACAAAATATCTGACACATCATGACTTTGCAAGGTGGAAACAATGTACTTGTGGTATGTAGGAATTGAAGATCTGGATACAGATTTGAAAACTATGCATGTTACAAATATCTTGGAAATTTTTCATACCTGAGTGAAGACTATTGATCTAGACACTAATATTACCAGAGATCACATACCCTCCAGTCAGCTTCCTCAGGGCACCCTTGACCTCCTTGTTTCTCAGACTGTATATGATGGGGTTCAACATGGGGGTGATGACACAGAAGAGCACGGAAACCAGAATATCCATGTCTAGGGAGTAACCTTCTCTGGGTCTGTCATAATTGAAGTTGGCTGTTCCATAAAAGACTACCACCACAGTGAGGTGGGATGCACAGGTAGAGAAGGCCTTGCTCCTGCCTTGAGCAGAGGGAATCCTAAGAATGGAAGAGATGATGAGGATGTAGGACACCCCAGTGAACAGGCAGGGGCTCAGGCCAATGGTGGCACTGGCCACATGGAGCACAGACTCATTGAGAGAGGTGTCTGAACAGGAGAGCTTCAGGAGCAGAGGAATGTCACAGAGAAAGTGGCTGATTTGGTTGGGCCCACAGAGAGTGAGTGTGGCTGCCAGCATCGTGTGTGTCACAGAATTCACCAGCCCACACAGCCAGGACCCAGTCACCAAGAAAACACAGACCTTCACATGCATGAGGACTGGATATTGAAGAGGGTGGCAAATGGCTACATAGCGATCATAAGCCATGGTGGCCAATAAGACACATTCAGTGCCAGCACATGTCACGAGGAAAAAAATCTGGGAAAGGCAGCCCTCATATGAAATGGTCTTCTTCTCCCGGAAGAAGTTCACCAGCATGACCGGGATGGTGGTGGATGTATAGCAGATGTCCAAGAAACTCAGGTTACTGAGGAAATAATACATTGGAGTGTGGAGAGCAGGACTGATTCTAGTGGCTGTTATTATGAGCATGTTCCCCAGGAGTGTTGTCAGGTAAATGAGCAAGAAAAGCAGGAAGAACAAGCCCTGTAGTTTGGGGTGGTTGGAAAATCCCAAGAAGATGAATTCAGTGACATCTGTCTGATTGTTCATTTCAAGTGGTGTCATAGCTACAAAACAATGAGAAAAATTAAAGCCTCATAAGAATGTACAAACAGCACCCCAAATTGGCACATTAACTTGCAAGGCCATGTCAAACGATGTTGGAGATAGAATGGTCTGGACTGTGGAGGGAGGCCTACAGGAAGACCTGTTGGGAGACCACAACTTTTCATTCCACAAATCCAGCCGTCTCAGGCCCAGGGACCTCCTACACAGTCTTGTGTGGCTTCTGGTGCATGAAAATAAGCAGAGACATGGTCAAAACCTACAATAAACTGATAATCCCTGTGTTCAAGTGAGTTCATCTCTCTCTGGCTTTGCAAAATCTTCCTCTTAACAGTGTATGCTTTGCTGCATTAAATTCTTTTTTTTAACAAATATTTTACTTTTTTAAGTAATATAATTGTGAAAAATTAAGAAAATGAAGAAAGAATAAAGAATAGAACCATTCACATGACCAATGCTACTGTTTAGTGTACTCCATTCTAGTCTCTTTTTCTATATATGAATCTTGATCTCTATTTATAGGCTTAAAATATTGGAAGCACAAATTCCCACAAATGCACTTTATCCTACTGTACAAAATAATTTAATATCTCATTTTTCAGTGAACATTAGATTGCTACCATTCCTTTTGCTATTTTAAACACTAGAATGAAAATTTTCATACATAAATATTTGTGAACATCTTTGATCTTTCAGAATAAAATTTCATTGATTTGTTTTCTATAAATTGATCTCATTTTTCTAAAAACATTTATATTTTAGGATTTATAAGATATAAGACATTTTAACCAGTCACATATACTACATAATTTTCCTCATAAAGGTAAAGTTTAGTAATCCAAAATTTATCCTCACTCAAATTTTACATATTTTCTGAAAAGATAATTAATGCAAGTACCAATTTTCTATTAAAGTGTCCATTCTAATCTCCAAGCCATTGTTGCAAATTGCAATTTCCATTTCTTTTTCAAACTGGGAGGTGAGATATCATAGTAGAAAGAGTGGGCTCTTGAGACAGATAGATGTGGATTGTAATCCTACATCTGTTGCTTACTAGATGGAGACAGTAGTTAAATTAGCTGATCTCAGTTCCTTAGTTTCCTCATTGTATTCTGATATTAATAGTACTCATCTTGTGGCTCTTGGAAAAAGTAATAGAAGATATTAAAAATCCTGTGCCCTTTATCAGGTTAGAAAGCCCCCTCTGTATCCCTGCTTTACTGACAGTTTCTATCATGAATAGAAACTGAATTTTGTCAAATGATTTTTCTTTCTTTATTGAAATTATAATGTATTTTTAAAATTTATTTATTTATTTTGAGACAGAGCAGGGAAGAGGGAGAGAGAGAGAGAGAGAGAGAGAATCCCAAGCAGGCTTTGCACCATTAGCATATTGCCTGATGTGGGGCTCAGACTCATAATCACAAGATCATGACCTGAGCCAAAATCAAAAGTCAGATGCTTAACTGATAGGCACCCCAAGATTATAATGTGTTTTATTTAGTCTGTTATTATGGTAAATTATATTGATTAAGTTTTTGAGTATTGAACTAGCCTTGCCTTCCTGGAATCAACCTCCATTGATTTTGATGTATTATCCTTTATATATACATATTGCTAGATTCAATTTGTTAGTATTTTGTTGAGGATTTTTGCATCAATATTAATTAGGGATGATATTGGTTTATAGTTTTCTCTTTTTTTCTATCTTTTTTTTGATCTAGAGTTTTCTTCTAATGTCTTTGTCTAGTTTTGTTATCAATTATCAGGGTAATACTGGTCTTATAAAATGTATTTGGAAGTTTCTCTTTTTTTATCCTCTTAATTTATTTATTGTTTTACCTTTTAGTAAAATGTTCTGGTGTTGCTCTAAGAATTACAAAATACATTGTAAATAATATGAGTCTACCTTCATATAATATACTACTTCAATGTAGTCTTAAGACCTTGTATTTCCAATTTCTCCCTTGCTTCCTTTTTACATATTTTACTTTTATATATGCTATGAACATGCACGGCATTGTTGCAGTTTTTGGTTTAAACTGCCTATTTTGAAAATTAAAAATAAAAGTGAATTTTATTTCACTCTCTTAGTTTTCTATGGCTGTCATAACAAATTACTACAAACTTGGTGATTTGAAACAAACAAAAATATTCACTCACAGTTCTGGGGCTTAGAGTTCTGAAATCAAGGTGTTAGCTCCCTCTGAAGGCTCTAACAGAGAATTCTTTTTTGCCCTTTCATAGTTTCTGGTGTCTCCAGGAAATCCTTGGTGTTCCTTGGCTTGTAGCTTTGCCTCTCACCACATGGCCTTCTTCCCTGTGTGTATCTCTGTGTCCTTTCCTTTTCTTGTAAGGACACCAGTCTTGGGATTTAGGGTCCACCTAATCTAGTATTACCTTATGTTGATTTAAATAATTACATATCCAAAGACTCTATTTCCAATAAGGTCACATTCTGAGGTTCTCAGTAGACATGAACTTTGGAGAGATAAGATTCAACCCAATACATTTACCTTCATTTAATGCATTTCTAACACTTATCATTGAGGATCCAGGTTTCTGACCTGTATCATAATCCTTTCTCTAAAGTGCTTTCATTAACATTTCTATTAGAATATGTCTACTGGCAAAGCACCTCTTCAGTTTTTGCTTGTCTAAACAATATGTTTATTTCTTTTTTTTTTTTAATTTTTTAATGTTTTATTTATTTCTAGGAGAGAGAGAGAGAGCGCGTGAGCAGGGGAGGGTCAGAGAGAGAGGGAGTCACAGACTCTGAAACAGGCTCCAGGCTCTGAGCTGACAGTCAGCACAGAGCCCGACGCGGGGCTCGAACCCACGAACCGCGAGATCATGACCTAAACGAAAGTCGGACGCTTAACCGACTAAGCCACCCAGGCGCCCCTGTTTATTTCTTTTAGTATTTAAAGGATATCTTTTCAGCTGACAGAATTTTTAAAAGGACTTTAAAAATGCCACACTATTGTCTTCTTGCTTGCATACTTTCTGATGAGAAGTCTGCTGTAATTCTTGTTCATGAGCCTCTGTAAGTTGGGTCTTTCCCTTCTAGCTGCCTTCAAAATCTTTTTTGTTTTTTGTCTTTATGGCAGTTTGAATATAATATGCCTAGGGTTTTGTAGGATTTTTAATTTTTATTTATTTATTTATTCATTTATTTATTTATTTATATTAATCATTCTTACCATTCTCTGAACTTCTCAATCTATCATAAGTTTTGGAAAATTATCAGCTGTTATCTCTTTAAATATATATATATTCTCTATTTATTCTGTCTCTTCCTTCTAGGATTCTAATAATCTGTATGTNCTTGTTTTTTGATTTAGGTAATTTCTATTGACCTATCTTCAAGTTCATGAATTCTTTCTTCAGCTATGTCAAGTCTACTGATGAAATTGCTAAAGGCATTTTTCATCTTTATTATAGTGTTCTTTATTTCTCACATTTCTATTTGATCTTTTCTTACAGTTTCCATCATTTTGCTGAAATCAACTGTCTGGTCTTGTATATTGTTTACTTTTTTAAAGGTTTGTTTATTTTGAGAGAGAACGTGTGCAAGAGAACAGGGTGGGGGCGCCTGGGTGACTCAGTCGGTTAACTGTCTGACTTATCTCAGGTCATGATTTCACAGTTCATGAGTTCAAGCCCCACGTTGGGCTCTGTGCTGACAGCTCAGAGCCAGGAGCCTGCTTCAGATTCTGTGTCTCCCTCTCTCTCTGCCCCTCCCTAGCTCTTTTTCTATGTCAAAATAAATTAAAAATTAAAAAAAAAAAGAAATTTAAAGAAGAGAGAGAACAGAGGAGGGGCAGAGAAAGAGGGAGAGAGAATCCCAAGCAGGCTCTTTGCTGTCAGCATGGAGCCTGACACATGGCTCAATCTTATAAGCTGAGATCATGACCTGAGCTGAAATCAAGAGTCAGGTGCTTAACTAACTGAGTTACCCAGGTGCCCCTATTGTTTACTTTTTCCATTAAAATGTCTAACCTATTGATCATTTTTATTTTTAAATTCCTTGTTTGATAGTCTTAATATCTGTCTCAAATCTGCATTTGGTTCTGATGTTTATATTGTCTCTTCGGAGTGTATTTTTCCTTATCTTTTTGTATACATTATAACTTTTATAACTTTTTGTTGAAAGCTGGACATGGATTGGATAGTAAATACTGAAGTATAAATTTATTTGTTTGGAGACAAATGTGTCTTTCTTTATACTAAATCCTTAGTGTGAGGATTAATCTAATAAGCAGCTGGACTGAGTTTCGGTCCATTTTTCCTATGGTCACCCTCAGTGAATACATGCTTCAGATTACTCTGATATTTTGTGTTTAGGGTTGTGGACTAGTGAAATGCGCTTACATTTCTGCTTCCTTTTAGCTTTCTGTTTTCCATTTTCCCTGCTCTCTAGAGATAATCTGTTTCTTCAAGATCTCCTAGCTGTATTCCTCTGTTATTTTTACTCGATACTTGTTAGTGGGCTGGTGGGGGACAAGGAAAATGTATTCTCTGATGCTCTGGTTAACCCTTAATCTTAGATACTGTGATCCTGGGTCTTGGAAGCATGGCCTTCACAAGTGATCCTGCCCCTCCTCCAGCTGTACAGCTGGACCTAGCATATATCCCTGTCCTCAACCCCAAGGAGTAGAACTTTTTTTTTGCCTTGTTCTCTTCCTGAGGCGTAATGGGATTCCACAATACCCTTAGGTGACAATTTTTATAGCTCTTGTCCTTGCAGATTGCAGCTTTTCTTCCATAGCAAAAATCCAAGAAATTGATCTTGGAGGAGTTTTGACAGTTGCTTCTACTCCTTTTCCCCATTATTTGCCCTCCACCCCAGCTTGGCCTCAAACAGCATCATTAGGGAAGCTTTCTAAGAATGCTTCCCTGGGGCGCCTGGGTGGCTCAGTTGGTTGGGCATCCGACTTTGGCTCAGGTCATGATCTCACAGTTCGTGGGTTCAAGCCCCACATCCGGCTCTGTGATGACAGCTCAGAGCCTGGAGCCTGCTTTGGATTCTGTGTGTGTCTCTTTCTGCCCTGCCCTGGTCGCACCCTGTCTCTCTCTCTCAAAAATAAATAAAACATTAAAAAAAAAAAAAGAATGCTTACCTGTGAGCATCTGGTTGAGTTCATGGAGAAAAAGCAAAAGAGTGCAAGCCTTATGTCTATGCCCCTTGGGGACTTCTTATGCTAGCCTATGCTTAGTCTCTAACAATTTGTTAAAATAGTTTTAACTGAGTCTTCTTATCAGTTTACGAGGTATTTAGTGGTTTCTGCCTTGGTTAAAAATATCATGGGTTCTTGCGGTCGCTTCTCTCTCCAGTTTTGTTTCAGTTGTTTGCTTTGCAACCTCAATTCCCTGATGGGTTCAAGAAAAGTAATTAATTTGCATTTTTTCCTGCTTTTTGTTGTTGGCATAATGATGAGAGCAACATGCTTTCCAGCTCATTAAGTCTCTAAGCTGAAATTCAAAGTCTACATAACCACTTTTTAAAACTATTTGGCAGTTTTTAATAAAGTTAAGCATGTGGTTTCTCTGTGACCCAATAACTCTACTCTTAGGCAGAGTCTCAAGAAAATGGATGTATAGTTCACAAAAAGACTTGTAGGAGGAGGTTCAAAAAAGATTTTTTTCAGAATAGCTCAAGCAAACAGTATGCCTATCAGTAGGAAAATTGATAAAAAATTGTGGTTTATCATACAGTGCAGTGCTACACAGTTATCTAAAAAAACATACAAATCATAACATTGATGAATCTAAAAAACATTTTGTTGAATGAAAGAAGCCAGACACAAAAAAAGTACATATTATTTTTTTTTCTTTAAATGAAGTTCAAAAATAGGAAAAACCAATCTACGGTAATCAAATGAGAATAATAGTTACTTCTGTGGGTTGAGAGTGTTATTATCTGGAATGAAGCATGAAAGGATTTTCTGGGACCAATGGAAATGTCCTATATAATTGATTTAATAGTTGATATATATGTTATATACATGTAAAAATTGATCAACCTGTAAACTTAAGATTTGTGCATTCTCCTATATGTGAATTATAATTCAATTTTTAAAATAAAATGAGGGGCACGTGGGTGGCTCAGTCGGTTAAGCGTCCGACTTCAGCTCAGGTCATGATCTCACGGTTTGTGAGATTGGGCCCCGCATCGGGCTCTGTGCTGACAGCTAGCTCGGAGCCTGGAGCCTGTTTCAGATTCTGTGTCTCCCTCTCTCTCTGACCCTCTCCTGCTCACGCTCTCTCTCTCTCTCTCTCTCTGAAATAAATAAAAATGTTTTTAAAAAAATAATGAAATGAAATGAAAAAGGGACACCTGGGTGGCTCAGTTAGTTCAGCATCCAACTCTTGATTTCAGCTCAGGTCATGATCTTGTGGTTGGTAGGATTGAGCTTCATGCTGCCAACACAAAGCCTGCTTGGGATTCTCTCTCTCTCTCTCTCTCTCTTTCTCTCTCTCAATAAATAAATATTTTTTAAAAAGTAAAAATAAAATGAAAGAGATAAAAGCAGGAGGCACTTTTTAGTAAAAGTTTCATCTCAGGATTGTTCAGAACCAGACCTAAATATTAAGTCACTAAGACTTAAGTGTTTTTCCCCATTTTTGCAACTCTCTGCTTCTTTTTCTTTTTTAATGTTTTATTTATTTATTTTGAGACAGAGAGCAGGTGAGCACAGGAGCCAGGGATGGAGAGAGAGACAGGAGAGAGAATTCCAAGCAGGCTCTACCCTCTGACAATGAAGAGCTTGATGCAGGCTCAAACCATGAGATCAGGACCTGACCCAAAATCAAGAGTTGGATGCCCAACCAACAGCCACTCAGGCACCCCTGCATCTCTCCCCTTCTCTACCACAGTAAGAGTTCGGTACATATCACCTTTTGCAAATCATATCAAGTCACTTTCTTTGCAATGTTTCCTTTGGAGGAACGAATGCAATTGGTGCATGCACACACACATATTTAATGGGGGAGGGAATCATGTCTGAGGTCACTGCCCCATGGATAATGGGATAGGAGGTTGGTATCCCGGGCAACACAGCCGGCAGAAATCTCAAGCATTTGGTCTTCCCAGCAAAAGGAAAATAAGCTCAGAGTATTTGGGTTGTTCTAGTGGGTACAGAAGAATGGACCCAAAGATCTCTGGGAAAGGAGTGAACCTCAGGAGCTGCCCTGCTACCAGGAAAGCTGTTGGATTCTGCATTCTGCTAGAAGCCCTCTCACATATGGCTGTATGTCCTATCTCTAGTAATTCCTGCCATGTTGCAAGGAGTGGAGGGGGGTAAACCTAGCTGGGTGCTGCCAAGTTCTAACAGATTAATTCTACATTGCCTGGTGATTTTTCTAAAGTAAACTCTACCCCCAATGTGGGCCCCAACTCACAACCCCAAGATCAAGAATCACATGCTCTACTGACTGAGCCAGCCAGGAGCTGTGTAGCTTGGTTGAGTTTTACTTCAAGCACAACCTCATTAGCTACTCCAGAGGAAGTGGCAGGGCACCAGTTGCCATTGGGGCACAGTCTAGGCTGTCTCACTGGTCAGTGTCCTTGGGTACAAAAATAATTGAGTTAACCTTCAACAGCGGCCTCAGAAAATATCCTCCCTCCTGCTATGGACCAGCAGAGGCTCAGACGTCTGGCTGGAAGCCAGGCTTTTCTGTGAGGATGGGCAGGAATGATGGTAGAGTATCAATAATGTCCCACAAACCACTTTCAAGGTTAGGACAAACTGGAAGCAAGGGGCATCTGGAAGGTATAGCCTGGAATTTAGAGAAGCATCAACTTTGAAAAACTGATAAAAATCTGTAGATCCAGAAAATGCAAATATACACATGCACAGAATCTTCATGCAATTGAAAATTGTGAAATTCATCCCCAGGGTCCCTAAGAGGCCATGTGCCTTAGATTAAAACAATTTTGTTTAGTCCAGGAATGTAGTCTGAGAACTAAAACCAGAGCAAAGTAACATGTTGTTACTTATTATTACATATTAATAGGTTACAATGTGTAACACATGGTAAAGATACAGAATTTTAGAGCTTAGAGAAAGTGACTGAAACAACAGTTCATAGAAAGGAGCCATGTTTGAAGCACTTTAAGGTTTATGGATGGTTGGGACACTGAATCCGTTTGGGCAGGAAAGGATTATTAAATAAAATAGGGGAGTAAATGGTGTAACAGGTATGGAGAAGGGAAATGGTGGACTAGATTTGAGTAATCTTGAAGGTCAGGTACCTGTGGGATACCCATGTAGAAATGCCCAACAGACAGTTGAAAAAGGATTTGTCCCCACTAAACAGGATAAAACTGCAGATATGGGTTTGGGAATCATTGCCTTGATGGCTGTTAAAGCGATGGACATACATGAAATCAACCATGTATGTATGATGGAAAAGAAAGGTAAAGACTGAGGAAAGAAGGGTAAAGCAGGATTCTTATGATGCTTGATATTTACAAGAAATGTGGAAGATTATCAAATATCCAGGAAAGAGTACAAAATTCTCACCACTCTGACTAGGTTGGTTGTAGGCATTGTTTCTCCCTAAGTTTTATTAGCAATGATTTACAGAAGTTCAATATTGGAATTGAGTTGGGAATCTATGAGTACCCTTAGAAAGTTCTTATTATGTTATTGTGTGTATTCTGTTGTCTGTTTTTACTATCAACTACATAGATGAACTTGAAATCATTAAAAAATCAATGTCATGGGGCGTCTGGGTGGCTAATTCTGTTAAGCATCCAGCTCTTGATTTCGGCTCAGGTCATGATCTCACAGTTTGTGAGATAGAGCTCCTTGTCTGGCTCTGTGCTGACAGTGTGGAGCTTGCTTGTGCTGACAGTGTGGAGCTTGCTTGGTATTCTCTCTCTCTCTCTCTCTCTCTCTCTCTCTTTCTCTCTCCCCCTCTCTCCCTCCCTCCCGTCCCTCCCCCACTCACACTCACTCATGCAGGTTCTCTATAAATAAATAAATAAGTGAGTAAATAAACAAACAAATAACCTTTTTCAAAAAAAATCAATGACATGTATATTTTTGAACTCCTGATATAACAAAGGTAGATATGACAATCTTTTTAAAAGATTAGTGTCTACATGAAAAGATGCTCAACATCATTCATCGTCAGAGAAACACAAATCAAAACTAAAATGAGATATGTCACTTCATACCAGTAGGAATGGTTAAACACAGGAAACAACAAATATTGGTGAGGATGCAGAGAAAAGGGAACCCTCTTACACTGTTGGTGGGGATGCAAACTGGTGCGGCCACTCTGGAGAACAGTATGGAGGTTCCTCAAAAAGTTAAAAATGCAATACATTACCAGGATGATTCAGCAATTGCACTACTAGGCATTTACCCAAAGGAGACAAAAATACTGATTCAAAGGGATACACATAGCAACATTATCAACAATAGCCAAGTTATAGAAAGAGCCCAAATGTCCATCAACTGATGAATGGATAAAGAAAAGGTACTATATACATGGACTGGACACTATATATATATGTATATATGATAGAATATTATATAGAGAAATAGTATATATAATGGAATATTACTCAGCCATCAAAAAGAATGAAAACTTGCCATTTGCAGCAACATGGACGGAGCTAGAGTATATTACGCTAAGTGAAATAAGTCAGTCAGAGAAAGACAAATACCATATGATTTCACTCACATGTGAAATTTAAGAAATAAAACAGACATGGGGGGAGGGGAAAACCAAGAAACAGGCTCTTAACTACAGAGAACAAACAGTGGTTACAGGAGGGGAGGTGGGTGGGAGAATGGGTTAAATAAGTGATGATGGCTATTAAGAAAGGCACTTGTGATGAACACTGGGTGTTGTGTGTAAGGGTTGAATTACCTAAATTCTACATCTATAACTAATATCACACTGTATATTAACAAACTAGAATTTAAATAAAAACTTGGAGGGGTGCCTGGGTAGCTCAGTCAGTTAAGTCTCTGACTTTGACTCCAGTCATGATCTCATGGTTTGTGGGTTCGAACCCCATGTCGGGCTCTGTGCTGACAGTTTAGAGCCTGGAGCCTGCTTCAGATTCTGTCTCCCACTGTCTCTACCCCTCCCTTGCTTGTGCTATGTCTCGGACTCTCAAAAATAAATAAACATTTTTAAAAAATTTTAAATCTTGGAAAGTAAAAAGATAAGTGTTGATGCATAAAAAATTGATGTCTAGATCTATTTATAGAAAGATAAAATTCCTCATGAAGATGTTTTCACAAGGGTTTTCTCTAAGAAACTGATGTATGATGTGGAAATACAAATTGTAAAACTGAATTTTCAATGTGCAGGGATTTTAAATAATATGGCTTCTAAAGTTATATATGATGCTTTTTTATAAAGGCCTTGAAACGTGACTTCTAATCACTTGAAGCCAGTCCCCAAGGAACATTGTGGCATACACTATATATACACAGTGCAAACAGAACCACAGTAAGACATTTCCTTTGTTCTGACTTACTAGACTAATTTCTTGCAGGCCAGGGGAATGGGGTAGGGTATGAAGTAGTGTCCAATCCATTCTTTTCTCTCTCTCTCTCTCTGATGTGCTCATAAAACAACTATGTTGAATTATAACCATTATCACCATCATCAATATTATTATCATCATCAAAATCCATCGTTAATAAGCACCATTTACACACTACACTTTGATACCACAGAATCTACATACATATGAAGAGTTACATATGAACTTCAATCTCAAATCCTTGGCTGTTTAATAATGACCTCATTCTCCACAAGCACGTGGGATAGATTTCATAGGAAAAATCATTTAAGAGTATGTTTTCTTACCCTGCTTCTGTAAACAAAAATGTCTGGCTTTACAAAAATTCTTGCCTGGGGCTCCTGGATGACTCAGTCAGTTAAGCATCTGACTCTTGGTTTTGGCTCAGGTCAATGATCTCACAGTTTGTGACTTAAAGCCCCCGCCTGCCACCCTTCTGGCTTTACACTGACAGTGTGGAGCCTGCTTGGTGCTCTCGCTCTCTCTCTCCCCCCCCCCCCCCGCCTCTCTCTCTCTCTCAAAATAAGTAAATAAACGTAAAAAAATCTTGCTTAATGTTGTTTTTAAAAGATGGGGTTTTTAAAGATTAAATTTGGTATAATCCATCCAAATGGATTCAAAAAATGAAACTGGGGTGAATGGGTGGCTCAGTCAGTGAGCGTCCAGCTTCGGCTCAGGTGATGATCTCACAGACCATGGGTTCTAGCTCCTGCATCGGGCTCTGTGCTGACAGCTCAGAGCCTGGAGCCTGCTTTGAATTCTGTGTCTCCCTCTCTCTCTCTCTTCCCCTCTCCCCCTCATATTCTGTCTCTCTCAAAAATAAATAAAACTTTAAAAAAAGAAACAAAACTTTGAAAAGTGCCTTTGAAAAGATGCAACATTTTTACATACTTGAACCAGGATTTTCCAAACTGAGTAATGAGTACAGACACACATTAGATAATAATCTTATTACTTATTAAATACCCATTATGTGCTATCCTCTTACATGAATAACATCTAAGTTTCTTATATGTATTAACTCATTTGGTTCTCGCAACAACCACTAAGACCACTTATTACGCCCATTTTGTAGATCAAGAAACTGAGGCACAGAAAGTTTAATTCATATAATCATAATTGCTATTTTTAAATCATAATTGTTATTTAAAATACTTTGTTACCTGATAATGATATCTTATATTTGTAAAGTGCTTTATAGTCTTCAAAGTATATTCATTCTTATTTTTTATTCTAGTAATTCAAGGCACATGATTAATAGGAAGCCCAATTTTCATTACAAATTCCAAATCTCAGGTCCTTGAGGAACCTAAAGTATTTAAATTTCAATAGAAAGTTGGTACTGAAGTTAAACATACTTCTAAAAATCTAAATATAAATGGTGGAAAATAAGCCTAGAGTTCTTAAAAGAGGAAATTTTGTTTTTTGCCTTGGCAATAAATGAAATGTTTTATTGACTAACCTTAAGGAATTTATTTCTTCAAAGGAAACAAAATGGGGAAAAATTAAATCAGAGTAACTAGTGTGATTGTGAAAACCCTTACAGCACGTAAAGGAAACATCTATTCATATTTTATTTCAATAACACAAAGCAATGATGAAAAATTTTAAGTCTAATGTTCATGTAAATTTCTGATCTACTTAAAACACACACACACACACACACACACACACACACACAGTATCAGCACATGGGAAGCTTTATCTAAAAAAAAAAAAATCCAAATGATTTCACATGCTTGTGGCAAAGTTATTTCATTGCTGTGGAATATATGAGCTTTTTTCATCTGGTCCAGATTCCTACTGTACAAGTCTCTGTAATATGGGTGCCTGGGAACAGATGAAATAATCAGAGGTCACTGTATAGGACACGGCTTCTCCAACTTTAATGTGCATGTAAATCACCTTCATTTTCAACACACCCCTGGGTGAAGCCCAAGTCCCTGGTTGAGGCACCATGCTTTAGTGCCAAGAGTCTTTCCAGGCTATTGCTACCTAACAATCAGAGCTGCCCAGCCCCTAATTCATAGGTTTAAAGTCCTTCCTTAAATTTACCAAGAAAATGTTTACATCTTGTCTCAAAAATTCATTCCAGTATTAACATTTCTTTCAGCCTTTCATACCTCACTTTCGCTTCTCCTATTGTAAAGGGGAAAGGGGAGACAAGTTCCTATCTTTTTTGGCATGCAAGAGCTCTCTGGCTATAACATTTTTCAAGCTGTGAAATTCTCATTTCCTTTCAGTATTTTCCAACAGTCTTATCTTGGTAGTGGGTAATTGTCAATTCAAATCAGTTTAGTTCCTCCTTAACGTCTAACGTAGCCCAAGGCTAGGTATTATGCAGAAATCCAAAGGGAATAAGGTTCTTGCCCTCCTCAAACTTACAATCTAATGGGAAGATAAATTGTAGTATAAGGCAGAAAACTTTGTAACATTTTGTTTACTTTTTAAATGGTTATTTAAAAAAAAAAAACTTTTCTTTGGTCACACACACGACCTGTCCTTGAACAGGTGTAGGAATAGGACACTTGTTACATTTCGAATATTAGCCCCCTGAGGTCATGGTCCAGACTTTTCAGTTCTGTGCTGGAAACTAGGCTGGGACCTGGCATACAGTGTGCCCTCAATAAATGTTTGATAAATGAAGAAGGGCCATAAACAATGTCTATGGGAGTAGAGATAACAAAAAGTTTCTTTAAAGACTGAAACTAATAGTACACTATATTAACTAACTAACTGTAATTAAAATTAAAACTTAAAAAGCTAAAAACAATTCTCTGGCAACTATATATCATTAATAATAAAAAAAAACTATCCCATTTATTGAGTTTATATGCTCAAAGTATAAAATTGGTGCTCAAATAAAGTCTAAATTTCAAAGGAACAAAATCTAAGGGCGTGGCATTGCCATGGACCCTAAAGGGATGGGCATTTGAGGTAGAGAATGCAGAGAAGCAAACACATGGAAGTTAGATGCCCAGCATTGCTTCTTTTCTCCTGAACTACCCAAGTTTTGTCCCTCTCCCATGTGTCCCAGATCACACATCCTTTTAAAAACAGGAAGAGCAAGGGGCGCCTGGGTGGCTTAGTCGGTTAAGCGTCCGACTTTCGCTTGGGTCATGATCTCGCTGTTCGTGGGTTCGAGCCCCGCGTCGGGCTCTGTGCTGACTGCCAGCTCAGAGCCTGGAGCCTGTTTCGGAGTCTGTGATTCCCTCTCTCTCTGACCCTCCCCTGCTCACGCTGTCTCTCTCTCTCTCCTAGAAATAAAAAAAAATAAATAAAAAAAATAAAAATAAAAACAGGAAGAGCAAGCCTACAGACTTGTTTCTATTAGATTATGATTTAGAGTTTTGTGTTGTATTTCCATAGCAAAGATCCAGATTAGTTCACCTGTGAGACCCCTCCCATCTCAAATGGCCTATGATGATGATGAAGGTGAACCTGTTGTCACCAGTTCAGTTTTGGAAACCTTCCTGCCAAATTTGTAATTAGCCTGGCAATGGCACTTCAAAGTGGGGTACTGTGTTCTTCTATCCTTTTGTACATATTATAAATTCCATTACCGTGCCTCTTAATGCTTGCCGAGCCCATGCTAAGTGCCAGGCACTCTGTGTAGATTGCCCCCATGAATTCTCAAAGCAACTTTAAAGTACAAATACTATTATTAACTCTGTTTTGCAGATGAGAAAACTGAGGTTTCAAAACGTTATTCCAAAGTCTCAGTTGTGACCACTGAATAGCCTGCCTTCCCACACTAATGTATGATCCAGGCACCTGCTCAGGACTCTGCTTACTCGATTCATTCCAAGCATTCCTTGGTAATCCACTTGGCATACTGAACTGAAATTTCCTCACCTTTCTTCTTAGTTGAGATATGTAAATATAAATATCAAGGACTTACATGTATTCTTTCTTTATTTCTTAACCTTTCAACTTGTTGTTTCACAAACAACTTAAACTACGTAAACAAGCATTTTCTTTTAAGTAGTCACAGAGCCCGACCTTGAACTCACAACCCTGTTTAACCGAGGAACCCAAGCATTTTATAATATAGAAGGTAATGGGATTTCATCACTGGAGATGCTCAAGTGAAGTCCACATTGTGTATCTCCTATGAAGAGGATTGATTCAGGTCTTAAGTGAGGACCATTCAAGTTGTTTCTAACGTTCCTTTCAGCCCTGAGGTTTTATTGTTCCTACCAGTGTCATTTATGCATCTGAAAATATGGCATGAGTAAAACAATGGAAATTTCATATTTCATGTAGTTGCATCAGACCCAATATATCAATGTACTGCTTAATATTAATCCACTCTAACGACATCCCTTTCTACCATTTATGGGCACCTTCTAAGATGGTAGACATTTCAAATGACTGAAAGCTTCCTTGGCTCCAATATTGTGTTATAGATAGATAGATAGATAGATAGATAGATAGATAGATAGAGTTAGATAGATAGAAAGATAGAGAGAGAGAGAGAAATAGATGATAGATATAGATATGGATATAGATATACACTATATATTTCCGTATTTTATTTTATCTTATTTAAAGGTTTCAAAATTTTTATTTTGAAACAATTATAGATGTGTAAGAAATTGCAAAGAAATGTACAGAGTACTGTCATTATATATACAAAATACATGGGATTTTTTATTTCAAAAGTAGTGCATGTTCTCTAAAAAATTTCACATAAGTTAAAAGTACATAAAAAGTAAATAAAATATCTTCACCTTCATATAACGCTGTGCTCAGCACCACTGTTAACAGTTTGGTGTGTGTCCTTCCAGTCTTTTGTTAAATTGCATACATGGTGGCCAAATAGAAGCTTATCAAACAATCAACAGCCCCCAATATAATAGTAGCTTCTGTTTATGGGTACTTATGATGTACCAGGATGTACGTGGGCATTTGTACACATGTTCATGACAATCCAATATAGAAAGTATTTATTAAGATTTGCAGGTGGGGAAACTGATACGGTTGCACAGCTACTTACGTAACACTGGAGTTTAACCCAGGTCTATCTGACTCTGAAGGCCATAATCTTTTCAACTCACTATCCTGCAGAGAATGTTCCATGGAGTGAGAGAGAATACTAACTAGGGGAAAATATCTGTATCTTTTGAATTTCCTAAGAATTCAGCCAAATCAGCATTAAAGAAAAAAACCCAAAAACCCCACAAAAGTTAATGTTAACATCAATCAGACCAATTTCTCGGAATTCTGCTGATAGAGTAGAATTATTGACTGTTCCACCAATGTCCCTCCCCATGGGTGGTCCCAGAATAAGAGTATGTGGCGTTCATCAGGCTAGGGTTTCTCAGCATCAGTTCTTCCTCAAACGTGATATAGATCAGTATCTCTCTTTTTTTTTTAATTTTTTATGTTTTATTTATTTCTGAGAGAGAAAGAGAGACAGCATGAACAGGGGAGGGTCAAAGAGAGAGAGAGATACAGAATCTGAAACAGGCTTCAGTCTCTGAGCAAGCTGTCAGCACAGAGCCCGACGCGGGCTCAAACCCACGAACCATGAGATCATGACCTGAGCTGATGTCTGATGCTTAACCGACTGAGCCACCCATGCGCCCCTAGATCAGCATTTCTTAACCAGTGTCTTTAGTCTTAGATTTGAGAAGAGGGTGGCTCTATAGGAGTCTCACAGGAAAGCACACCCTTCCCCTGGACCATCCCATGGACAATATAAAGCCATTGTTAAAATTTGAGTTTCTTTTTATGAATGTGCTTGCCAGAACAGAAGGGGGTTGGCTTCCACCAATGTCCTCTCCATGACAGGCACATCAGGTCCTTGACCCTGCCATCATGAAGCCTGATACTCCCAAAGGCAGCTGATATCTCTGCCTACTAAAGATGAACAAGGAACCAATCCTTGAGGTGTAAATTCTGCTCATCAACAACCCAGACTAAAGTCTGTAGAGAAGGAAAAATACAAAATCCATCACTTGAGTCAGGTCTACAGAGAAAGAAGAAATTGAGAAGGGACATTTCAGCTGAACTTGGGAGGACATTTCTGTCCAGCGGTTTTGGTTCAAACATTTCCTGCCCTGAGAAAAATAGCAGCCTGTGGGGACACAAATATGGCAGCATGGCCTCTTGGCCTGTGCTGATCTTAACATCCTCTTCCTGTAAGAGCAGTGGTTCCAATGGAGACCTATTGGTGGGGTTGGCTGTTTCCAAGCAGACAACAACAATTCTGCTTCTTCCTTCCCCAGGCAATAAATCTTCTCAAAGGCAAATGAGTGAGAATGAAATTATTTAGAAATAACCCTGAATCTAAGAGATTTCTAACACAGGGACTATGGGGGAGGGAAATCATTCACAAACTTCAGGGCTCTATTACAGTTAATAAATTGCTTTCATTACAACCTCCCAAACATCCATTAGTTGCAACATGATGATTGGAATGTCCAGCTAGTGAATAAATATGTTTCCAAATAGAAGTGTTATGCAAATTTAATTATATTAATTTAAGTAAATATTTTGTGTGTGCCTATTATCACATTATAATGCATCATCTAAAAAATGGCTCCATCCTTTCTCCCTGAAAATTATTCCTGTATGTCCTGTTTGTCAAAAATAGAGTACTAACACATTGCATTCTATATCATTTATTATAAACTAAATTTTCAATCATCTTATTTCATTAAGGAATTCAGGCACCCCCTCAGGTTTTGGAGTAGATAATTGCTAAAGTAATTCTACTCTGGTTCTTCATATAAGTACTGTGGTAGAAACTGACATACATATGGAAAAATATTAAAAATGTCATTACATAAATGCCTTCAACATGATAATGAAAATATACAGAATATTTTATAATATGCTCTTAATAGGTAAATACATCTTGACGTGGGACACAGCTTTTCTCATTTGTGATGGTAAGTAAACCACTTACCACTGACTCTCACAGAAAGTCTTGGATTTCTGGCTTTGTTAGCAGGGCTTGCTTCTCTCTACTTTAGTTCCTGGAATGGAGAGGATACTCTTTGGTAGAACAGACTGTCGACCGCCACGCCTTATGAGGAGAACATGACGTTCCAGGAGATGCCTTGAGCATACTCATTGCCTAATGCAAGAGTCAAAAATTCTTTGATCTCTTAATGAATTCATTTTTCTAGAATGGACCTTTATAAATGCCTGTGGACCAATCTTTTGGGAATACTCATGTAATCTCTAAGCAGCTGTTCTGGGATTCCTCAGAGTGCAAACACAACTCAAGGGCAACAGGATGAATAGAAGGCACAGAAATGATGAACAATTAATTCTCTCTTGGATTCATTAAAGTCATGGCAATCATCTTTTCCCAGCATGCAATGAGGACTTCAGCTTCCTTTCTCTTTAGGGACATTTATGAGTAAAGTTCAGTAGTAGATTTCTTCTATTAAGAAGTTGGGGGTGGCAGAAGCCTATGAGATTGGCTTCTTCTCATTATCATCAGGAAGAAGAGAGGTAAGTGTGGGTGTTGGATTTGGCTGCATTCTATGAAGCATGAGGAATTTTCCCCTCAGACCTGGACTCCATGATAGTGTATGTTATGCCAGTGGATGTGTATTAGGGGTGTAGTACTAAAAACTCACTCTATTGGCACTAAACCTCTCCTAGTTAGAGCTGCTCTCCTGGACATGGTGCTTCCTTCTTCCCCCACCAACATCCTTATACCTTCATGTCCCCAGATTTCTGGCCCTGCCATTGCTCATGACCTGACAATGACATTATTGGTATGGAGTTTTAAAGGAGAAAATGGCACAGACATCAAACAGCTCTGTAGGTCACAGTTGGGAAGAAGGCTGTAAGTTTGAAATTTTTGTAGTATTTTACTTCACCAAAATTAGGATAAAAACATTAGACGGTGTCAAGAGTTAAGTGTCTAAAGCTCAAACACTCCCTTAGTGACATGAGTTTGTCCATATGTGAAGGAGAAATACAGAAGTGATGCTTATTAAAGACCCTAGAATCATTGGCCATCAAGGACACACAAACCAAAATCAAACTGATATAGTACTTCACACATACTAGGATGGGTATACCACAAAGAACATATAATAACATGTTGGTGTGGAGGTAGAGAAATTGGAATCCTTATACACTGTAATGTAAAATGGTGCCACTATTTGAAAACAACTTGACAGTTCTTCAAAATGGTAAACATAGAGTTACCATATGAGCCACAATTACACTCTTAGATATTAACTCTATATAAATAAAAATATATGTTCACAACAGCATTATTCATAACAGCCAAAAAGTGGGAACCACCAAAATGTCTATCAAATAATAACTGGATAAGTAAAATGTGGCTTATCTATAAAATGGAAATCATTTAGCAAGAAGAAAGAATGAATTACCAATACATCCTACAATATGGATGAACCTTGGAAACATCCCAAGTGAAAGAAACCAGACACACAAGGCATATATATATTTTATGATTTTATTTATATGAAACATCCAGAATATGGATGCCCATAGATACAGAAAGCAGATTAGTGGTTGTCTAGTGCTAGTTGTCCACTCCTGCTAAATTGGGAGAATATGGGGAGGTTTTTTAAAATATGTGGGCACTGGGGTGCGTGTGTGTGTATGTGTGTGTGTGTGTGATGGATTATGAAAATGTTCTCAGATATCAGTGGATTAGAGAACACAGGACATTTAAGATCACAGTGTGTGAAATGCTTGGCACAGGTATAGCTGTTTGTCCTGGTGGAATGGGGCATTATAATTATCAGAAGATCATATATAGAAAGAGAGCACCATTATCATTACAATTAGAAGGTTCATGTGTTTATTGTGTAAAAACTTTTCCAAAATGAAAACTTGATCTAATTGCTGATCTCATTTGAGAACCCACATTACCTAGCTAGCTTCCTCAGAGCACCCTTGACCTCCTTGTTTCTCAGACTGTATATGATGGGGTTCAACATGGGGGTGATGACACAGAAGAGCACAGAGACCAGGATATCCATGTCCAGGTTGTAGCCTATGTTGGGTCTGTCATAGTTGAAGTTGGCTGTTCCAAAGAAGACCACCACCACAGTGAGGTGGGATGCACAGGTAGAGAAGGCCTTGCTCCTGCCTTGAGCAGAGGGAATCCTAAGAATGGAAGAGATGATGAGGATGTAGGACACCCCAGTGAACAGGCAGGGGCTCAGGCCAATGGTGGCACTGGCCACATGGAGCACAGACTCATTGAGAGAGGTGTCTGAACAGGAGAGCTTCAGGAGCAGAGGAATGTCACAGAGAAAGTGGCTGATTTGGTTGGGCCCACAGAGAGTGAGTGTGGCTGCCAGCATCGTGTGTGTCACAGAATTCACCAGCCCACACAGCCAGGACCCAGTCACCAAGAAAACACAGACCTTCACATGCATGAGGACTGGATATTGAAGAGGGTGGCAAATGGCTACATAGCGATCATAAGCCATGGTGGCCAATAAGACACCCTCAGTGCCAGCACATATCACAAGGAAAAAAATCTGGGAAAGGCAGCCCTCATACGAGATGGTCTTCTTCTCCCGGAAGAAGTTCACCAGCATGACCGGGATGGTGGTGGATGTATAGCAGATGTCCAAGAAACTCAGGTTACTGAGGAAATAATACATTGGAGTGTGGAGAGCAGGACTGATTCTAGTGGCTGTTATTATGAGCATGTTCCCCAGGAGTGTTGTCAGGTAAATGAGCAAGAAAAGCAGGAAGAACAAGCCCTGTAGTTTGGGGTGGTTGGAAAATCCCAAGAAGATGAATTCAGTGACATCTGTCTGATTGTTCATTTCAAGTGGTGTCATAGCTACAAAACAATGAGAAAAAAAAGAAGCCATAATGAAAATGCACAGAAGTCACCCCCAAATGGATCTATAAACTTACATAGCCATGTCAAATGATGTGGGATATAGGACGATCTGAACTGTGGAGGGAGATGTGCAGGAGTGTCCTCAGAAAGATCACAACTTTTCATTCCACAAATCCAGCTGTCTCAGGCCCAGGGACCTCCCATGAATTTGCATGACTAGTAGTAGATGACAATAAATGTAGACTTGGTTAAACCCAACAAAGAACCACTAACCTCTGAATTAGTGTGACCTCGTTTCTCGTTGTCTTAGTGATATCTTTCATTTTTTTTCTAACAAATAGTTTTACTGCAAAAAATGTTTTTAATGTAGAAAGATACAAACAAGAATTTAATTACCTGCGGAATCAGAGCCAGTGCTACGTTTCAGTGTTCACAAATGTAGTGGGTTGGTTTTGTTTTGTTTTTTTTTTTGCAGTTATGTAAATCTTGACCTCTATTTATAGCTTTAAAATATTAGGAGCACTTGTTGTGATGAGCACTGGATGATGTATGGAAATGTTGAATCTATACAACTTGAAACTATGAAAATACTGTATGTTAATTATACTGGAATTAAAATAAAATTTTAGGAGCAAAATTTCCTAAATTAGAAAGGAAGAAGTAAACATTCACAGATGACAGGATCCTATATATAGAAAATATCAGAGTTCACAAGAACATTATTATAGCTCATAAACAAATTCAGTAAAGTCACTCACTCACACACACACACACACACACACACACACACACGTTATGTTTCTATGTACTAACAATGAATAATCCAAAAAGGAAGTTAAACCAATTCCACTTACAATAATATCTAAAAGAATCAAGTGCTTACAATAAATCTTACTGAGGAAGTGAAAGGCCTGTACACTGAAAACTATGAAACATTGCTAAAAGAAATTAAAGAAGGTATGTCTAAGTGAAAAGGTACCTATGTTCATGGATAAAAAGACTTAACATTGTTAAGATGTTGATACTACCCAAAGTAATGTACAGGTTCAGTGCAGTCTCCATCAAAATTTATATCATTTTCTCACAAAAAAGAAAAAATCAATTTTCAAATTCATATTTATTGAAAGGGGCCCTGAAAAACCAAAACAATTTTGAAAAAGAATAATAAAGTTGGAGGACTCACACTTCCCCACTTCAAAACTTATTACAATGCCACAGTAATTGAAACAGTATGGTACTGGCACATGGGCAGATATATAAACCAATGAAATGGAATGGAGAGGCCAGAAAGAAATTCTCACATATATAGTTAATAATTTTCAACAAAGGTGTCAAGACCATTCAATGAGGAAAATAACTCCAGAAAGCTGGATATCCACATGCAAAAGAATGAAGTGCACAAAATTAACTCAAAATGGATCAAAGATCTAAACTTAAGAGCTAAAACTATAAAATCTTTAGGAGAAAATTTGGGGAAAATCCTTATGCCATTGGATTTGGTGACTGTCTTATGGATATGACACCAAAAGTATAGGCAATAACAAAAAAATACATAAAGTGTACTTCATCAAATCAAGAAAGTGTCATCAAAGTACACTAACAAGGAAGTAAAAAAGACAACCTCTAAAATAAAATATTTGCAAATCATATACCTGATAAGGACTAACATCAAAAATATATAAAGAACTCCTATAATCTAGCCATAATCAAAAGAAGAACTCAATTCAAAAATGAGCAAAGGACTTGAATAGACATTTCTCCAAAGACAAAATACAAATGACCAATAAGAACATGAAAAAAATGTTTCATATTGTTAGTTTTAGGGAAATGCAAATCAAAAGCATGAGGTCACCTATCAGGATGGCTATAATGAAGAAAATGGAAAATAACATATGTTAGTGAGGGTATGAAGAAATTGGAACCCTTGTGCATTGCTGATGGGAATGTAAAATGGTGCATCTACTGTGGGAAATAGTTTGCCCATTCCTCAAAAAAGTTAAACATAGAATTACCATATGACTCAACAATTCTACTCCTCAGTATATATATCTAAAAGAATTGAAAGCAGGGACTTGAACAGATATTTGTATACCAGTGTTCATAGCATCATTATTCACCATAGCCAAAAACAACCTAAGTGCCCATCAACCAATGACAGGATAAACAAAAATGTAGCATATGTGTACAATGGTCTATTATTCAGTGATAAAAAGAAACAAAATCTTGATATAAGCTAAAACATGAATGGATCCTGAAAACACTATGCTAATATTATGCTAAGCCAGACACAGGACAAATATTATATGATTTCACGTTCATCATGTGCCTAGAACAGGCAAATTCATAGATACAGAAGGTAAAGATTACCAGAGGCTCCTGAAAGGAGGGTAGAATTGGGGGAGCGGGGAGGAGTTATTGTTTAAAGAGTTCAGAGTTTATGCTGAAGACAATGAAAAAGTTTGGGGTATAGATAGAAGTGATGGCAATAAACACACTATGAATATATTTAGTCTCACTGAATTGTACACTTCCAAATGGTTAAAATGATGAATATTGTGTGTATTTTCCCACAATCTTAAAAATAGTAAAAAATATTGAGAGTCAAATTTCCCAGGTACGCATTGTATTTCATCAAACAAAATAAATTTAATATCTCTCTTTTGACTAAACATTCAGAGACTTCCATATCTTTACTATTATAAATACTGGACTGGACTTTCCCATTAAAAAAATATGTGAGTATATTGGATTACTCTTCAGAGTAAATTTTTAAGCCCCTGTGTTTTTAAATATACTGATTTTTAGTCAGTTGGATTATCATCTTTTCAGGGCTTAAAAGATGTGAACATGTTTAGGTAATCATATATACTTCGGTATTTTACTTTATTAAAGGTATCTTATTACCTTACTGAAGTAAACTTTATTAAGCCAAGATTAATCCTCAAACATTGCATGCTTCCTGAAAAAAATAACTGGTACAATTACTAGCTTTCTGTTAAGTATCCATTCTGATAGGTTCACAGCCATTGAACTATGATTTCTGTGCCTTTTTCATTCTTGGAGGTGAGCTATCTTGAGCCAGATAGATGTGGATTCAAATTCTACTTCTTTTTACCAGATGTAGATGGTGGCTAAATCAGCTGACCCCTCGGTTTCCCAGTTTGCTGACTGTGTTCTCATGTTAATAGTGTTTTTGGAAAAAGTAGTATGAGATAATATAACTAATGTGCCTTGTATGTAATAGGGATTCAATCAACTGTAGTCATCACCGATATTATTTTTAATACATACCAAAAAAATTTCAAGATAAAATATTTTCTTTGACTCTGCCTTCCAAATTTTACAAATACAATCACTTTTCACTGCAGTCGCTACTGATAACCCCGTCCAAGCTACCATTTTCTCTTGCCTCAGCCACAGCAGCAGACTCCCACTTTGTTCCCATCCCCATTCCCAGTTAATCTGTCTCCACGCAGTGACAGCTAGAGTGTGTTTTTACAACATGAGCTAAATTATGCCATTCATAAACTCAAAACACTCCAAAGCTTTTCCATCTCACTTAGAATGAAATCTAAAGATCATAAAGCATATGGGATCTGACCTCTGACTGCCTTTCTGACATTACTTTCACACAGTTCCTCCCTTTTGCTCACTTAGCTGGAGCTACACAGGGCTGCTCTCTGTTTCTCACCTCAGCAAACACCTTCCCATCTCAAGGGCTTCTCCTGGCTACTTCCTCTGCCAGACACACTTTCCCCCCAGGAAGCTGCATGTCCCATTTCCTATTTTCATTGAGGTTTTTCTTGAACTGTTACCTCGGCAGGGATACTTTCTCAGACTATTCTATTTAAAATAACAGTCCCATTGCTTTTCACCCCCTTATCCTGCTTTACTTCTCCTTGTGGCACTAATGCTACACTTGGCATGAAATTATTGATCTATTTCCTTCTGGTTGTAGTATAAGCTCTGTGAGACAGAGGTTCAGTTTTGGTCATTCTCTACCCCTAATACCTAAGACAGAGAACCTGGCATACAGCTTGTGCTCAATAAATATTTGCTGAATGAATAAATAAATCTATATTTTTAGGTGGTTGTGGAATTCATATTTTCTGAGTGAAATTCTAGTCTAATTCTTGTCCATTTTGCCTAATTATACTTAATCATTCTTCCATATATCTCTGTCTTCACCTGTGAATATCAACCCATCATGCCTATTGATCTACTTTATAATCTTTAGAGTAAAAAACTTTACACATTGGGAATTTTATTTTTTAATGTTTATTTATATTTGAGAGAGAGAGAGAGAGCATATGCTCAGTGGCAGAGGAGCAGAGAGACAGAGAGAATCTGAAGCAGGTTCTAGGCTCTGAGCTGTTAGCTGTGAGCTGTCAGTTGTCAGCAGAGAGCTTGACATGGGGTTCGAACTCACAAGCAGTGAGATCATGACCTGAGCCAAGTCGGACGCTTAACTGACTGAGCCACCCAGGTGCACCTACACATTGGGGATTTTAACATCTTACCCTATATTGGCTTTCTATATAATAAATAATCCTCATTAGTAACAAAAATAAAGATAAAACCTAGCTTATTTTTAGTTCTTTCATATGTTATCAGTTACAGCAAAAGCTAGCCTATTAGAACCGAACTGATATATATGACTTGATTGGCTTTTAAATGTGTCCCCAAATTTGTCTTTCCAAACTATTGAAAGGGCAGAAGGATTTATCAAATTATTCAATCAGCAATCTTGCTCTGTAACTTGACGGGCAGCCTCCCTACAATCCTGTTCAATCCACATTAAACTGAAAATCATACCCTTGGATGCTATCTTTTTGAAAGCAGTGACCTCTCTGAGCCCTAAAATATATCTAGCTCCTCTCTATCTTAAAATTCTTCATTGGCCTACATTCTCTATCAATTTAAGTTCAGATTATTTCACATGGCTTCAGGAAGAAGATCCAGATTTGCCAAGTCCTAAAACATACCATTTTGGAGGCTTTCTTTCTTTCTTTTTTTATTTCTTTTATTTCTTTATTTATTTTTCTATCTATTTATCTATTTATTTATTATTTATTTATTTAAAATGTTTATTTATTTTGAGAGGGAGAGAGAGAGAGAGTGAGTGAATGGGAGAGGGGCAGACAGAAAGGAGAGAAAGAATACTAAGCAGGCTGTGTGCTGTCAGAACAGATTCAGGGCTCGAACCCACAAACTGTGAGATCATGTCCTGAGCCAAAATCAAGAGCTGAATGCTCCACAGACAGCCACCCAGGCACCCCTGGGGGCTTTCTTTTTTTTTTTAATGTGAAAATATTATATTTTAGCAAAATTTTTTGTAATATGATTATGCAGACAGATTTCTAGGGCACCACTCAAGGCTCTAGAAAACACTTTTGCAAACTAGAGCCCTGAAGCTTATTTCAAAAGCATTCATTAATGACAGATAGCCTACTACACTGGTTAAGTTGTGGGCTCTAGAGTTAGATTTCTTTAGGTCAAAACTCATCTCTGTAATTCTTTAAGCATGAGACTTCGGGTAAGTTACTTATTCTCTTTTCTTAATATTTTCATGTCTAAAATAAGAATTGAAATAAAAAAGCTAATGTCTGAAATAGAATAATAAAAATATTTACTCAAACCAAAAATATAAGTGGGCAAATATAACAGTTTAAAAATAATCTAAAAGGGGGCGCCTGGGTGGCTTAGCCGGTTAAGCGTCCGACTTTCGCTTAGGTCATGATCTCGCGGTTCATGGGTTTGAGCCCCGCGTCAGGCTCTGTGCTGACTGCCAGCTCGGAGTCTGGAGCCTATTTCAGAGTCTGTATATCCCTCTCTCTCTGACTCTCCCCTGCTCACGCTGTCTCTCTCTCTCTCTCTCTCTCTCTCTCTCTCTCTCTCTCTCTCTCTCTCTCTCTCTCTCCTAGGAATAAATAAAAATATTTAAAAATAAAATTAAAATAAAAATAATCTAAAGGGACACCTGGATGGCTCAGTCGGTTAAGTGTCTGACCAGCTCAGGTCATGATCTTGTGGTCTGTGAGTTTGAGTCCCACCTTGGGCTTTGTGCTGACAGCTCAGAGCCTGTAGCCCACTTCAGATTCTGTCTCCCTCTCTCACTGCCATCCCCCGCTCAAGCTCTGCCTCTGTGTGTGTGTGTGTGTGTCTCAAAAATAAATACCATTAAAAATAAAAATAATTTAAAAAGACTCTTAATGATTTAGAGAAAAAAATAGCATGCATTGGAGAGCTTGTAACATAAGTAGAAATGAAATATATAACAATACCAACACAAAGGATGGGTGAAAAAGTGGTAAAATATTTTGTAGTGTTCTTCCATTATACATTGTCATGAAGTATTAATTCAAAATAGACTGTATTAAGTAAACAATCTATAATAAAATACATACAGTAAGCACTAAAAATAATACAAATAATTTCCAAAAACTGACAGAGGAGATGAAATGAGATAAAATGAAAATATAAACTCAATCCAAAAGAAGGCACAAAGGGTCAGAAGGGACAAATGGAAAAAAATAGTAAAATATTAGACTTGGAATTCAATCATATTAGTAATACCAGAAAATAGAAATGGACTAAAGATTCTAATAAAAAGGCAGAATGACAGAATGGATATTTTAACTTTTTTAAATTTATTTTTAAGAGAGTACAAGTTGGGGAGAGGCAGAGAGAGGGGGACAAAGGATCTAAAGCAGGCTCTGCACTGAGAGCAGCAAGCCCAATGTGGGACTTGAACTCACAAACCATCAGATCATAACCTGAGCTGTCAGCCACTCAACTGCTCAACTGACTGAGCCACCCAGGCACCCCAGTCAGATTGGCTTTTAAAATAAAATAACTATATCCCCCTTTCAAGAATTGTACTTTACATATAGTATCTTGGATATGTTCAAAGTAAAAGAATGGGGACAAATATACCATTAAGATAGAGATTGCCTTATAGTACTAAAAGGATCCACTCATCAAGAAGACATAAAATTGTAAATGTATATAAGCATCTAATAACATCAAAATATTGACAAAAGAGTTGGACAAGTTCATAGCCATAATTGAAGACTTTAATAATCCTCTCTCACTAAAAATTATAGAATAAGTAGACAAAAAATTCAGTAAAATAGAATATTTAAACAACACAATCACTTTGACACAACTGACATTTATAGAACATTATATCCAAAAATTTCAGAATAAACATTCTAGTTAAATGCACATGGAATATTCACTAAAGTATACCATATGCTGGGTAAGTTTCAATACATTTAAAAAGATTGATATGATATGGAATGTGTTTCCTAACCATAATGGAATTGAACTGGAAATTAATAACAAAAAGAATTCTGAAAAATCCACAAGTATTTTGCAATTGAGCAAATATTTCTACAAACTTATGGGTCAAAAAAGTCATAAGAAAAGTAGAAAACATTTTGAATGTAATGACAATGAAAATACAGGTAATCAAAAAATTGGTGGTGCAGCTAATACAATGCTTAGAGGGAAATTTATAGCTTTTAATGCCCGTATTAGAAAAGAAGTGCTTAAAATAATGATCTAGGCTTTCACCCCTATTGAATAGAAGTATTCCTAACTCATTGGTTAGAAATGGAAGATAGAATTGAACCCCCCCAAGAATATCTAAAAGATAAAGACCTGAAATAAATAAAATAGAAAACAGACTCTAACTGGAAATCAATAAAGCCAAAATTTGTTTTTTTGTTAATGAAAATGATATATCCCAAGGAAGACTGATCAAAGGAAAATAAGAGAAAATATGAATTACAAAAATCAGGAATGAAAGAGGGGATACCACTACAGATCCTACAAACATTAATGAAATAATAAAATGTTGGCAACAACTTTATTACACTAAATTTGACAACTTAAAATAGACAAATTTCTTGAAAAACACAATGCTTCAAAATATGTGAAGTAATTGACATAAGAAACATAAAAGTTAATATTATATCTATTAAAAGACATTTAAGCTATAATTTGAAACCTCTCAAAAAAAACAAAAACAAAAAAAACCCCTCCAAGACCAGATGGTTTCATGGTGAATTCTACCAAACATTTTATGAAGAAAAAGTACAATATTACAAAAACCCTTCAGAAAATAGAAGGAGAAGAAATACTTTCCAACTGTATTTATTCATGTATGTATGTATTTTTGAGACAGAGAGAGAGAACATGCATGTGTGCATGGGAGAGGGGCAGAAAGGGGAAAAGAATGAATCTTAAGCAGACTCCACACTTATTATGGAGCCCGACATGGGACTCAATCTCCCAACCCTGAGCTCATGACTTGAGCTGAAACCAAGAGTCTGATACTTAACTCATTCAGCCACCCAGACACCCCCAACTTGATTTATGATAACAGTGTAATCCTGACACCAAATTGTGATAAGGTCCTTATAATAAAAGAAAACTACAGGCTAATATCTGAGTCTGGTTCTGATGTTCACTTTGTCTTTTCAGGTTGTGTTTTTTTCTTACTTTTTTGTATACCTCATAACTTTTTGTTGAAACTGGAAATGTATAGAATAGTAAAGACAGAAGTAAATTAGTGGGGTGTAGTGTTGCTTGGAGATGAACATATCAACCCTTCTGCTGGGCCTTCAGTGTAGGAATTTGAATTAATCTAGTGAACTAGGCTGAGTTTGGTTTGTTATTGCTATGGTTACCCTCAGCGCACGACAGGCTTCAAATTTAACTGGTGATATCTTGAGCTTAAGGCTGGGCAAGTTTGCTAGAGTTTTTATTTTTCTCAGTTTTTACCCCCTGCTTGGCTTTGGATTTTTCTTCTATACTAACCCCAGAGATAATCTGTTTCACAAAGATTATCCAGCGGTATTCAACTGTTAGTTTTAGTTATTACTTGTTAGTGGGCTTGTGGGGAACAGGGAGAAATAATCTCTGATGTTCTGGTTAAGCCTTAGTTTTAGGTACTATGAACCTGGGTCTTGGGGGTGTGGCCTTCACATGTGATTCTGCCTGTCCCCAGCTGTAGGTGCTGGGCCTGACACATATTTCTGCCCTTACCTGAGGGGGAAGCTTTTTGTCTCTGTGCTTCCCCCAGCTGGAATTTTTCCACAGTGTCCTAAGGTGACAGTTTGTTGTTATTGTTGTTGCTTTTGCCCTACAGATTACAACTTCTGTAGTAAACATGTGGTAAATGAGTTTGGAAGAATTTTGAAGCAACTGCTATTCCTCTCACAGTCTTCTCCCAGATAGCCCTGTTAGGTTTGAAATATTCTCAGAATACTTCCTGGCCTTCACTGTGAGTATATAGTGGAGTTTATGGAGGAAAAGCAAGATGGTGAAAACCTTCTCGTCTGTGGCCCCCAGGGACCAACCAACACTAAAACTTCCTAAATATTTTTTTTTCCATTATCCATTTTTTCCATTCCGTTTTTTTTCTTACCTTTTTACTTTCTACCACAATTAAAGTTCAGTACCTTATCACTTTTACTATTGTAACTGCCTTCAAGTTGTTTTCCTGCCTATAATCTGCTCTTCAGGCATATACAAACATGATTCACTCTCCTCACAATGATTAATTTGGAAGACTGAATCTGGTTGGTAGTCCCATGGACGCTGATCACAGATGAAAAGTCATGCTCGCTCTGTGTGTGTGTCTGTGTGTCTGTGTGTGTTATTGGGGGAGTGAATACATGTCTGAGTACACTGTCCCATAAGCAAAAAGATGGCAGGTTGATATCCCAGAAAATGTTGGTGGCAGACATTTCAAGTAAAATAGACCACATGGTCATGGTGAGGGCAATGAATCAGTTTGGGCAGGCAGGAATTATTAATTAAAACATGAAACGAATAAGGTACTGCAGGAATGGGGAGAGGAGATAGTGGATTAAGATTTGAGTAATGTTGAGTGGTAGGTACCTGTGGGATATCCACGTGGAAATACCCAACAGGCAGTTGAAAGAAAGATTTGTCCTCAGGAGACAGGGTCAGCCTGTCTAGAAATGGGTTTAGGAGTCATTGTCTTGAAGGTGGCTGTTGAATACATAGGTGTGCATGAAATCAACCAAAGTTGGAGTGAGAAGAGAAGTCTAGGTGAGACTCCCTTAATCCCCACAGTTCACGGGGAGTATGGTGAAAGATGTATCCAAGAAAGAGGTTTACCTACGTCCACCACCCTTTCTAGGTTAGCTCTGGGCATTGCTTCACAGCAAAGCAACATTAGGGTTGGCCTTACCATCTGTTTGTTCTCTTAGAAAACCTTTATGTAATACATGTGTACTACTCTTTATTTTCTCTATCAACTACCTAGATGGATTTCCCTTCATTAAAAATCAGTGACATGCATTTTCTCTTAGCTCACAATATCAAAAGTGTAGAGGTAAAATACTCTCTTTTAGGTAAGTAGGTAGATTTACTCATAAAAAGAAATAAAATCTTCATGAAAAGTGGTCCCACAAAGAGAATGTGAAGCATGATCTGTGTATAACTAAATTACAAAGGTGAATTTTTAATGTTTAGGGACTTAAAACAATATGGTCCCTGAGGCTGTAAACACTACATATTTTACATGTTTTAAAATATAATTTAAAGTCCATTCCTGAGGAACATATTGATGGGGCACCATACACACACACACACACAGTAGAATCAGAGCTATAATAAATTTTTTTCTTGGTCTAACTGGCTAGTCTAGGCCAGGAGGATGGAGTGAGGAGTGACATCTGTTTCATTTTTTTAATATTCCTCATGCTCATGCCGTTTATATGTGGTACACAATGGTGTATCATCATTATCATCATCAAAACCCATCTTTAACTTATAAGCACAACTTATACACTACAGTTTATGTGATACTCTGGACACTTGTCTCTTGGAATTTACATGCTATTGCATATGAATAGGCAATCTCAATCTCAAAGCCTCTGCTTTATGATAATGACCTTTCTCTCCACTTTTAAGTGAGGATGTATTTTGTAGGAAAAAGAGACTGAGGATGAGGTTTTATAGACTGGCTGTATAAACAAAATGTCTAACTTGAAAGAAATCTTGCTGAATTTAGTTTAAAAGAGGTATGTTTTTCTTTAAAGATTAAAATAAGTTCAGTATAACCCATCTAATCCAAAAATAAAACAAAACTCAATGAGTCGACTTTGGAAGGAAGAAACATTTTTACATACCTGAATCCAATCAGGATCTTCCAAAATGAATAATGAGTAGAGACACACATTAGGTAAAGCTAACTAGCACTTATGAAATGTTTTGCTGACCAACCTTAGGGGTTTATTTCCTTCAAGGGAACAAAATGAGTATAATATAAACCAGGATAATTAGTGTGATTGTGAAAACCCTTAGAGCACATAAGGAAGACATCTATTTATATTTCCAGTAATGCAAAGCAATAATTAAAATTTTTAGATATGATTTTCACATTGCCCAGTAAATTCACACAACACACACACACACACACACACACACACGCATGCACGCACACACATGCACACAGAGATTAGTAAGAGTATTCAGGATAATTTTTCTAAAAGAAAATTCATAATATTTGAGATGTTTGTGGCAAAATTGATTTATTGCTATGAAATATAAGTTATTTTTGCTTTGCCTAGATTTCTGTTTGTACCCTTCCCCATCATATGGGCATGTAAGGACCAGATGAAATATTCAGAAGTCATTAAATAGGCAAATGCTTCTCAAACTTTAATGTACATGTCAGTCATGTGTATTTACATCAGGCAAGTTGGATGGAAGCCCCTTTCATCTCAAACTATGGTGATAATGAAAGATAACTATTCTCATCTGTTCTGCTTTGGTAACTTTCCTACCAAATTTGAGATCATCTAGTCAAGGTCACCTCAAAGTAGGGCAGTGTGTTTTCTTACCCTCTTGTACATATTGTTAACACCATCACTATGCCTCCCACTTAACTGCTAGTTGAACATATCTTATGAACCAGACACTCTTCATGATTGCCCCATGAATTCTCAAAACAACTTGAAAGTGCAAGTACTATTATTAGCTCTGTCTGCAGTGAGAAAACAGAAACTCAAACCTTCAAAAGTTATCCTGATAGTTTGTTTTGACCACTGAGCAATACTTCCCCATACTAATATATGAATGATGAGATATTTGCTCACAATTCTCTTTGCTTACTTCATTTCAAGTATTTCTTGATAATCTGCTTGGCCAAATTGTCAAATTCATGTTGAATTAAAATCTCCTCACCCTTGTGCTTAATTGGCCTGGTATCTATTCTATCTTTACCCTATTTAGCCTTGCAACTTTTTGTTTTAGTAACTGTATTTAGACTGTATATGCAAGAATCTTATAATACATGGGGAATAATGAGACTTCATCATGGAAGATGGTCAAGTAAAGTCTCTTTGCCACATCTCTTGCAGAGAATTGATTCAATTCTCAAGTGAAGATTATTTGAATTGCCTGTACAGTTCCTATCAGACTCAGTATTACATAGTTCTGTCAATGTTGCATACCTGAAAACATGGCATTATTAAGACCTTGAAATTTGCATATTCCTATGATTGGCTCAGACTTCATGTATCAATGTATCCTTAGTTTTTTCCTACCTTGGGATAATCCCCATTTAACACTTACGAGCATACACAGAGATGGTAACTTGCCACATGAGTGAAAGCCTTCTTGGTCTAATGGTATGTTAGAGATAGATACATAGATAGATGGATAGATAGGTAGGTAGATCCAAATTTTATTTAAAAATTTTTAATGTTTTATTTATTTCTAGGAGAGAGAGAGAGACAGCGTGAGCAGGGGAGGGTCAGAGAGAGAGGGAGTCACAGACTGAAACAGGCTCCAGGCTCTGAGCTGGCAGTCAGCACAGAGCCCGACGCGGGGCTCGAACCCACGAACCGCGAGATCATGACCTAAGCAAAAGTAGGACGCTTAACCGACTAAGCCACCCAGGCGCCCCGATCCAAATTTTATTTAATATGTACCTGTTACATTTTAAAGACTTTTTACTTTGAAATATGTATAGATTAATGGGGAGTTACAAAGAAATGTACAAGGAGATTTAATATTTTTAACATTAAAAATTTTATGGGATTTTTAATTTCAGAAAAAGCACATGCTTACTGAAAACTTTACTGGAGTCAAAGGCATATCATATGAAAGTGAAATATCTTCACCTCCATGCCACATTCTGCCTGGCACCATTGTGAACAATTTGGTGTGTGTCCTATCTTTTTGTTTATATCATATGATATTGGCCATATTAAAAAGTCAGTTTACAAACAATCCCAGCTTCCTTTCTATCTGCATAGCTCTGTCCAAAAGTCCTATGATTGTTAGTAACAATATACAGGATACAAATGAAAAAATTATCATTTATAGGAAGACATAAGTAACAGGAAAGATGGAAAGATGGTCACCATTTATGGTAGGTAGAATTCTAAGATGATCCTCCAAAACCCAACTGTTGCTATACAGGTCTACTATCACCCCCTTTTCTTGAGTGTGGGCAGGACCAGTCAATATATTCATAAACTTCAGGGATTTATGATAGTTAATAAGTTGCTTGCAAGACCCCCCAAACATTGTATTGTAATATAAATAGGAGAACCCCTAGCATAGTGAACAAAAAAGTTTCCAAATATGAATTGTACAAATTTAATTATATTTCATTTAAATAAATATTTTGTGTGTCCTTAATATTATATGATAATGGATGCATAAGAGACATGCTTTCTGCCTAAAACTTATTTCTTCCTGTCTTGCTTGTCAAAATTAGAGAATACTATGCATCATATATTATTTACCATGAACAAATTTTCCCCTCATATTACCTTAATTAAGGAATTTAGGCACTTCTCAGGCTGTTAAGTTGATAATTTCTCAGGTCATTTCAATTCTGGTTTTATTGTTACTGTTGCAGACATTAATCAACATGAAAATAACATTAAACATATGTCACTACATAAATGTCATAAAAATGGTAACAAAAATATGTACAATATTTTATAACACGCTCTTAAAAAGTAAGTATATCCGGATACTGGGCACAGTTTTTCTTAATGGTGATTGTAAATAAACTACTTACCACTGTCTTTCACCGAAAGCTTTGGATTTCCGACTTTGTGGCACAGCTCACTGTTCCCTGCTCTAGCTCTCTCCCAGACTGAAAAGGATATTCTCTGGTAAAAGAAGCTAGCAATTACCATACTATTTCGCCATGGAGACCTGCCATTCCAGGACCTGCCTTGAGCATACTCATTGCCTAATACAAGAGTCAAAAATCTTTCTTTGATCCCTCAATGAATTCCTTTTTCTAGAATGGACATTTATAAATGCTGTGGACTGACCATTTGGGAGTAACCATGTAATCGCTCTCTAAGCAGCTGTTTTGAGCTACCTCAGACTACAAACAGAACTCAAGGGCAACAGCTTGAATAGAAATTGTTAGAAATGAAAACAATTAATTCTCTCATGTATTCATTAAAGTTAGGGTAATCATCTTTTCCCAGCATACAATGAGGAGATCAGCTTCTTATGTCTTTTGGGACATGTGCAAGTGAATTTCAGTACTAGATTTTTTTGTTAGGAATTGTGGGTATTGAATACCAGAAATGCGCTTACAGTAAATTTCAGGTGGTCTTATCATACACACACAAAGATGGATAACTATGTGTGGAGATATGTTAACTAGCTTGACTATACTATTTCACTATGTATGTGTCTGTCAAATTCTCATCTTGTACACCTTAAATACATATAATTTTTAAATGGTTTAAAAATTAATAAACATGGTACTTTAATAAAATAACTAAAGGGTTATACAAGTAAAAGTTTCAACTGGAAAGAAAGAAAGAAAGAAAGAAAGAAAGAAAGAAAGAAAGAAAGAAAGAAAGAAAGAAAGAGAGAGAGAGAGAGAAAGAAAGAAAGAGAGAGAGAGAGAAAGAGAGGAAGGAAGGAAGGAAGGAAGGAAGGAAGGAAGGAAGAAGGAAGGAAAGAAAGGAGGAAAGAAGGGAAGAGAAAGGATTCTGCAGAATGAAAAACGTTAATCTATTCACTGATAATACTACAGAATCCACCTTCTCCAGCCAGCTTCCTCAGGGCACCCTTGACCTCCTTGCTTCACAGGCTGTACATGATGGAGTTCAACAAGGGGATTATAACACAGAAAAGCACAGAGGCCAGAGTGTCCATGTCTGGGTTGTAGCCTACATTGGGCTGACATAGCTGAAGTCAGCTATCCCAAAGAAGACCACCACCACAGTGAAGTGGGATGCACGGTAGAGAAGGCCTTGTTTTTGTCCTCAAGGAATCCTAAGGATGGAAGAGATGTTAAGTGTGTAAGACATTGCAGTCAACAGCCAAGGGCTCAAGCCAGTGGCGGTGCTGGCGGGAGAGAGGTGTCTGAGAAGAGCTGTAGGAGCAGGATGATATCACAGAGAGAGCAGCTGATCTGGTTGAGCCCACACAGAGTGAATGTAACTATCAGCACTGAGTATGTCACAGAATTCTCTAGCCCACAGTCAAGTTCCAGTCAACCAATACAAACAAACTGTTGGATCCTGAGAAACAGACAGTGAAGAAGGTCGCAAATGGCTGCATAGTGTTCATAAGTCATAGCAGCCACAAGATTTCCCCAGCACAGGTCACAGGAACATCTTGCGAAAGGCAGCATTCATATGACATGGTCTTCTCCTGGAATAAGTTCACCAGCATGGCCAGAATGGTGGCAGACAAGTAGCAGATGTCCAAGAAACTCAAGTTGCTAGTAATAGAATAGAATGTGGAGGAAATGACTGACTCTGATCACTGTTAATATGAAAGCATTTCCCAGAAGAGTTATCAGATAAATGATCAAGACCAAAACCATCCTTGTAGTTCAGGATTATCCTGGAAAGATAAATGCAGTGACCACAGTTTGATTTTCCATTTCTTTCAGTTCTTACTTGATTGAAATGAAAATTAGGGAAGAAAACAAAATGACAATGAAATATGATGACAAACACTGGAAGAGCTAACTAACTTTTGAAAAAAAATGTTATTTATTGAGAGAGAGAAAGAATGAGTGGGGAGGGTGGGGGGAGGAAGAGAGAGGGAGAGAGAGAATCCCATGCAGGCTCTGTGCTGCAGTGGAGCCCTGATATTCAGGGCTCGATCCCATGAACATGTTAAGGAAAAGGTAACACTGGTCCTCAGATCACAAGAAACTAAATTTTTCTAATAACTTGAATAAACATGGTAGGGGAATCTTCCCAAAAATCTATAAATAAGAACCCAGCTCAGCCGACACCTTGATTTCAGCTTGAATCTTCCTCGTGCTCTGCCTGGACTTCTGTGAGACGTAGGACCCAGGAGAGCCCTGCTGTCCCTGGATTTCTGACCCACAGAACTGTGAGATAAGCGAGCATTTAAACCACTAAGTTTGTGGTAATTTTTACGGCGCCAATAGAAAATAAATATACCAAACATCTCACTTCCTGTGTGAAACAGGATTGCCAGGGGCTAACTATGACAGACCACCATTCTAGAAGCCTCAGAAGTGATTTCACCCAATATACCCTCAAATCTGTGAACACCCTCCCTCTGTCTGCTCTTTATACCTTTATTCCTGTGTCTAGTTTTAACTCCCCAAAAAACTGATAAAGGGAATACAAAAGAAAAAAATCACTGTACACTATTCAATTTCCTAGGCAGTAAGTAGTTCCAATAAAAGGTTGAGAGAAAGACAAATTTGGAACTGTTGGGTAAGATATTTCTGGATTATTTTAGCATTTTAATGAGTGTCTTCCCATTCTGCTGTTTGTTGGGCTGTGACATAACTGTTGTGAATTCAAAGAAACGTGAACATTCATTAACTTGCATCTGAGATAATTTTCTTTGTGGATTGTCTTGAAATGAGGCTTTGCGTGTTTTGGCATCACCATTTTCCACAAAAGCTGTTAGCCACCTCTTTTCCTTAGTGTAAGCCAGCGGTCAGCCGCCAAATCCAGCATACCAACTTACTTCTATAAGTAAAATGTTATTGGCTTGCAGCCACACCCACTCATTTATGTATCATCTATGGCTCCTTTTATGCTACAATGGCAGAACTGAGTGGTGGAGAAAGAGACCATATGGCTCACAAAACCTAAACTGATTTCAAGCCCTTTACAAAAAAGTTTGTCAGCCTCTAGTGTAAGCAGTTGGGTTTAGGAGTCTGACAGACATGGCTTTAAATCATAGCTTTGTCACTTGAACTTACTTAGCTACTATAAGCTCCAGTTTGCTCATGGTTAAGAAGGGATGATGATGATGTCTGGATTATAGAGTTTTCGTAACAGAGCAGTGAACATAGTTAACCTATAATAAATGCTAAATCTTTCCATAATGCCAATGCACCCATCTCAAGTTCCCCTTTNCGTAACAGAGCAGTGAACATAGTTAACCTATAATAAATGCTAAATCTTTCCATAATGCCAACGCACCCATCTCAAGTTCCCCTTTAAAAATGTTATTTTCAGTCCTCAGTTTTTGTCAGCATTCAAAAGTCTCTCATGGTTTGCCTCTCTCCCTTTCCCCCACCATTTCCGCCCTTCTTCTCCCCCTTGTTCCTCCGTCAAGTTCCTCCCAATCCTCCTATACGTGCAAACATATGATATTTGTCCTTCTCTGCCTGACTTATTTCGCTCAGCATAACACCCTCAAGGTCCATCCATGTTGCTACACATGGCCAGATTTCATTGTTTCTCATTGCCATGTAGTATTCCATGGTATAGATAAACCACATCTTCTTGATCCATTCATCTGTTGATGGACACTTAGGCTCTTTCCATGTTTTAGCTATTGTGGAGAGTGCTGCTATGAACATTGGGGTACATGTGCTCCTATGCATCAGCATGGAGGAGGACACTTGTGGGGATGAGCACTGAGTGTTATGTGGAAACTAATTTGACAATAAACTATTAAAAAAAAATGTTATTTTCCCCTATCTTTCTCCAGGTTGACTCAAATGACACACTGGTTGCATTAAAAACAAAATGCTGTTTTCTATTCTCTGACTTGCCTTCTCTAATCTTTTAATTTCACCATCTCTACCAGCTCCACTTCTAAGCAACAGGTATGTAATTAAATTCACATTTCTCTCCCATAAAACAAATACTTATGATTATATCCGCATTCTTTTCTTTCCTTTTTATAACCACCTTTCTGAACAGACTTTCACAAGAATCCTTGGAGGGAGGCAGGTAGATTTGATTACCACACTTTTTTATATAATATTTCCTTTGAAATTGGAAATTAAAAAGACAAATATCATATGAAGCTACATGCAACATGACAAGTGGTTGATAAAAGTAGCCCTAATGCCTCTAAATTTCCTTCTAACAACATTCCTTAACTTCCAGTCAAAAACCTGGGATTCATCGTGAGCCCATCCCTTCCCTTATCACCTACCTGTATCTAATGTTTCAGCCAAATCTTCTCCTCTCCCCCTTCTCCCCCTCTCTTTCTGTCCCTCCTTCAAATCTGTGTATTTATTTCCATCTCCATTGCCAACCACATGAACACTCTCTGCCTGGCTGATTCCTTCTCTTTCTTTGGGTCTCAGCTAAAATGTCACTTCTCAGAGAATCTACCTGACCTCCAATCTAGTATAGGTCTTTTCAAATCTCTTATATCATCCTATTATTTTCCTTCAAAGAATTTATAGTGACCTTTATTTACATATTTATTTACTCACTGAATGTCAGTTTCTCCTCAGTCAATAAGCCCTGGGTAAGCAAAGATCATGTCTGTTTTAAAGACATTTTTTAAAAATTCTATTTTTAGGTAATTTCTATACCCGTGTGGCTCGAACCTACAACCCCAAGATCAAGAGTTGCGCTCTACCCACTGAGCCAGCCAGGCACCACAAGGATCATGACTGCCATATTCACCTCTGTATATATCTCCTGGCCTATAATTGACACTCAGAATCATTTGTTTTATGACTGCATTCATGACCAAGTTTGCTAAAATAGAGAATGGATGTGATCATATATTATCACCTTAAAATAAAGGTTCAGTTTGGGTAGTATAGATTTTCTCACCTATCTAAATTTTCAAGTCACTCAAGCAGAAAGAAAAGATCATATTGAAAAACCAGTGATATAACGTAAGAGTCTCACATTCACAACTGCTTCAACTAAATTACTCAGTTACTGAATCAATTCAGTCAAGAGAAGGTGCTTATCAGCAAAGGAAACAACCCACAAAACTAATAGGCAACCAACGGAATGGGAAAAGATAGTCGCAAATGACATATCAGATAAAGGGTTAATATCCGGAATCTATAAGGAACTCACCAAACTTCACACCCGAAAAACAAACAACCCAGTGAAGAAATGGGCAGAAGATATGAACAGACACTTCTCCAAAGAGNGAAGAAGGGGGGAAATGGTGGGGGAAAAGGAGAGAGGCAAACCATGAGAGACTCTTGAATGCTGACAAAAACTGAGGATTGATGAATGTGGGGGGCAGGAGGGATGGGCATGGAGGAGGGCACTTGTGGGGATGAGCACTGGGTGTTATGTGGAAACTAATTTGACAATAAACTATTTGTAAAAAAAAAAAGTAACTTATAATTTCAAAAGGGATCATGTAAATATTAGCTGTAATGTTCAGTGAAAAAATTCTTAGTGAAAATTTGAGAATATATCAAGTAAGAAAATATTAAAAGAAAATATACCAAAAAAAAAAAAGAGAAGGTGCTTATATGTTGATGCAGCCTTGATTCATAAACTATTAATATAATAGTAACAGCAACAGTAATTATAGCTCACATATCTTGCATTTACTAAATGCCAGGTACAGTTACTGTACTATGTACTTTACACACACTAACTTTCTTTAATTCTTTTTTTTTAATATTTATTTATTTTTGAGAGAGAGACAGAGAGACAGAGTGTGAGTGGAGGAGGGGCAGAGAGAGAGGGAGACACAGAATCAATCTGAAGCAGGCTCCAGGCTCTGAGCTGTCAGCACGGAGCCTGACATGGAGCTCAAACTCACAAACCGTGAGATCATGACCGAGCTCAAGTCAGATATTCAATTGACTGAGCCACCCAGGTATCCCTTCTTTAATTCTTATAACATTTGAGAATGTTATAAGGGTGAGAATGTTAGAGGTCTCCCAGGGGTACAATTGTTTATTTCTCTGCCTTCTTATAGTATAAAGGTCAAGGATAGGATAAGGCTTTTAGCCAATACACGGATAAGGTAAACCCAATAACACCCCCCACCCAATGACTATGCCCTAATCCTTGGATCCTGTGAATATGTTGTTACATGGTCAAATGGACTTTGCAAATGTATTTAAGACTATGGACCATAATATAAGGAGATTATCCTGGATTATATGGGTCAGCCAAATCTAATCATTTGAGCCCTTAAAAGCAGACAAATTTCTCCAGCTAGAGTGAAAAGAAATGTAGCAGGAAAGATGAGGCAGAGGGAAAAGTCAGAGACTCAAATCCGGAGGGACCAAATCTATCTATGAAAGGGGCCACAAACTGCCTGAGGGAATACAGGCAGCCTGCATGAGAATGACTTCTGGCTGACACCCAGGATGGAAACTGGGATTACGTCCTACAGCCACACTGAATTCTGCCAATGATCAGAATAAACCTAGAAAGGGATTCTCCTGCAGAATCTTGAGAAAAGAGCATAGTCCTGCTGCCATCTTGATTTCAGTCCTTTAAGGCACTAAGTCAAGGAACCAGCCAAGCCATGTGGTACCCAGATTTCTGACCTACAGAACTGTGAGATAATAAATTTATGTTGTTTTAAACTGCTAAATTTATGGTAATTTGTTATGGTTTCTCAGTTAGAGTGCTCAGAACCTATTTAGTCTTTATTGTACACCTATGTTCCCAGACCTGAATTTGAGTTTTAACTACACTCCCTACTGTGTTAGCTTCTGAACGTTATATTTGGATTGAAAGTTGATACTTAAATTCTCATTTTTTATTGAGATATAATTGACATATAACATATTAGTTTCAGGCATACAATGTAACAACTTGATATTTGTATATATTGCAAAATAATCACCACAAAAAGTCTGTTTCACATCTGTCACCACACATAGTTAACAATTTTTTTCTTGTGATGTGAACTTTTAATATCTATGCTGTTAGAAACTTTGAAATATACAATGCAACATCATTAACTATAGTCACCATGCTGTACATTATCCCCAGGACTTATATATTTTATAACTGAAAGTTTATATCTTTTAACTCCATTCCCATTTCACCCACCTACCCCACTTTCCACCAGCAATCTGTTCCCTGTATCTGTGAATTCAGTTTTGTTTTTGTTTTATTTTAGATTCCACATATAAGTGAGATCATATAGTACTTGTTTTCCTCTGCCTGACTTACTTCACTTAGCATAATGCTTCAAGAACTATCCACATTGTTGTGAATGGCAATGCTTTCTTCTTTTTTATGTCTGAATATTATTCCATTGTGTGCATGTGTATATATTTCTGTGAAAAATGCCATTAGAATTCTGATAGGAATTGCATTGAATCTATAGATTGATGTGGGTAGTATGGACATTGTAAATTATTCATTTTTCCAATTCAAGAGCATGGAATATCTTTCTATTTACTTGTGTCTTCTTTAATTTATTTCATCAGTGTCTTATAATTTTCAGAGTACAGGTCTTTCACTTTCTTGGTTAAATTCATCCCTAAGTATTTACATTCTTTTTGATACGATTATAAGTGGGATAGTTTTCTTAATTTCTTTTTCTGACAGTTCATTAATAGTATATAGAAATGCAACAGATTGTTGTATATTGAATTTTTACTTGTAACTTTACAGAATTTATTAGTTCCAACAGGTTTTTGGTGGAATTCCTAGGGTTTCTTATACATAATATCATGTCATTTGTAAATAGTGACAGCTTTGCTTCTTCCTTACCAATTTGGATAACTTTTAGTTCTCTTTTTTGCCTAAATCCTGTCTAGGACTTCCAAAACTTTGTTGGAGTAGGCATTCTTGTCTTCTTCCTGATGCTTTTCAGCATCGAGTATGATGTTATCTGTGAATTTATTATATATGGTCTTTATTATGTTAAGGTACATTCCCTCTATATCTACTTTGTTGAGAATTTTTATCATAAATGAATGTTGAATTTTGCCAAGTGTTTTTTCTGCATCTTTTGGGATGATCATATGATTTTTATTCTTCATTTTGTTAATGTGTTGTATCATATCAATTGATCTGTGGCTGTTGAAACATCCTATATCCCTGGAACAATTACCACTTGATTATGGTATATCTCATTTAGTCTAAATAGTAACAAAACAAGTTCCTTTTGATGTGTGGTTGAGTTCAGTTTGCTAATATTTGGTTGAGGATTTTTGCATCTATGCTCATCAAAGATAATGACCTATAATTTCCTTTTCTTAGGGTGTCCTTTCCTGGTTTTAGTATTACAAGATAATGCTGGCCTTGTAAAATGAATGTGAAACTATTCTCTCCTCTTCTATTTTTTGGAAGAGTTTAAGAAGGATGGTATTAATTATTCTATGAATTTTGGTAAAATTCACCAGTGAAGCTGTCTGTTCCTAGACTTTTGTTTCTTGGGGGTGTTTTGATTGGTGAGCAATCTTCTTACTAGTAATTGGTCTTCAGATTTTTAAAAATTTTTCATGTTTTATTCTTCATCTGTTGTATGTTCCTAGGACTTTATACATTTTTTCTATGTTGTCCAGTTTGTTAGCATGTAACTACTCATAGTAGTTTCTTATAATCCTTTTTATTTCTGTGGCATAGTCTTTAAATTCTCATTTAATCTAAATAGTAACAAAACAAGTTCCTAGCCTGTTTGTACTCCCTTGTTAATGAATATTAGCCCAGGTGTCAACTGTGCCTTTTAAGAATCAGATTTTTGGACTTCTGCTTCCAGTCACAACACAATACAGTAAACAGATTTGCTCTTCTGTCTTAACAAATGGGCAAAATTAGGGGACCTGGGTGGCTCAGTTGGTTAAGCCTCTGACTCTTGATTTCAGCTCAGGTCATAATCTCATGGTTTACGGGTTTGAGCCCCACACCAGGCTCTGCATTGACGGTGTGGAGCCTGCTTGGGATTCTGTCTCCCTCTTTCTCTGCCCTTCCCCCACTCCCTATCTATCTCTGTCTCAAAATATATGAACAAACATTTAAAAAACTGGGCAAAATTAAAAGTTTTCAGATATTGAACAACAGGTAGTATGGGATAGAGAACACTGAGAGAAGGGAAACAAATGAGGTAAACCCTGTGAATGCCCTATTCACTTCACTGCGAAATTTCCCACGCCACAGCACAAGGCTAGGGCACAAAAGTAGAGCTCAGTGATCTTCATTTATTAATGAAACAAAACTCAAAGTTCAAGGAGATCAAGGTATCTAGAATTTATGTGGCAAAGTCTTGAAGAGGAAATAGATGCACACCCAGAGAGATATCTAGAGAGCCACAGAGGATTCCCTAAAACTCTTCAGCAGAATGTTCATTAGCACGTGACAGTCAAAGGAAAGATCATTAGAGAGGATCAGGCAGAATAAGAGCCAGAGTTCACACAGGGCTAGGATAAACTTGAATTTTTGGTTTGTGTTCTCACCAGTCAGAATAGAAATAATTTTTATCACACACAGAGTCATCAGATGGGTATTGCTTTAGTAAAGAGACAAAACTAGCACTAGATAAGAGGGTATTCTGAAGCCACCTTGAAAACTTAATAGCTAGTATTAAAAGGATCAAATTATTTCTAGGCAACTATGTCCAAGAACAAATTTAAAAAACACTTAAAGTACTACAACTGATCCTTGAACAACATGGAGGTTAGGGATGCTTAACCTCCCATAGTTGAAAATCCACATGTAACATTTGACTCGCCCAAAACTTAACTACTGTTGACTGGAAGCCTTCTTGATAACATAACATTACATATTTTTATGTTATATGTATTATATACTGTATATTTATAATATATAATATATATATTGTATTCTTATACTAACGTAACCTAGAAAAAAGATGTTTTTAAAAATTGTAAGAAAGAGAAAATACATTTACAGTACTGTACTGTATCAAAAAAAAATCTGTGTATAAGTGAACCTGCACAGTTCAAACCCGTGTTGTTCAAAGGTCAACTGTACTAAAAAAGGCATCAATCACCTACATAAAATTTATATCAGGCATCAAAAGTATCAGACATACAAAAAGTCAGAAAACTCAACTTATATTAAGAAGAAAATATTAGGAGTATCTGGACAGCTTGGTCAGTTGAACATTGGACTCTTGGTTTTGGCTCAGATCATGATCCCAGGGTTGTAGGATTAAGCCCCGCATCAGCCTCCATGCTGAGCATAGAGCCTGCTTGGGATTCTCTCTCTCTCTCTCTCTCTGTCTCCCTCTCTCTCCCTCTCCCTCTCTTTCTCTCTCTCTCTCCCTCTGCCCCTCTCCCCCACTCTCACGCTCTCTCTCTCTCTTAAATAAAAAAAATTTTTAAGGAAAAAATCAATAACTGGAAATAGACTCAGAAATTACACAATAATAGACTTATCAGACAAGGACATTAAAACAGCTATTATAAGCACTGTTATATTCAAGAAGGCAGAGGAAACCATGTACATTGTAAGAAAAGACAAGGAAAAATATATGTACTTGATATATTTAAAAATTAAAATTTAATAATAAAATTAAAAAATAAAAATTTATAGCCTTCAGCTTGGGGGAGGCAAAGGTGCAACTAACTGTCTTTGGTTGTCTGAGATCCAAGTTTATCCAATACCAGCTGCCTCCTTCACACTGCCGAAGTTGAACCCCAATGAAATCAAAGTTGTTTACCTGAGGTGCACCCATGGGAAGTCAGTGCCACAATTGCCCTGGCCCTAAAGAATGTCTCCCTGGGTCTGTCTCCAAAAAAGGTTGTTGATCACATTGCCCAAAGCAACTCATAACTAGAAACGTCTGAGGATTACAGTGAAACTGACAGTTCAGAACAGACAAGCCCAGATTAAAGTGGTACCTTCTGCTCCTGCCCTGACTATCAAAGCCCTCAGTGAACTGACAAAAGACAGAAAGAAGCAGAAAAACATTAAGCACAGTGGAAACATCACTTTTGATGAGATTGCCAACATTTCCCAACAGATGTGGCATGGGTCTCTAGCCAGAGAACACTCTGGAACCATTGAAAAGATCCTGGGAACTACCCAATATGTGGGCTACAATGACGATGGCTGCCACTCTCATGATATCAATAGTGATGCTGTGAAATAAATGCCCAGTTAGTTAAAAACTACAAAGGAAAATATTTTTAAAAGGATCATTTGAGGGGTGCCTCAGTGGCTCAGTCGGTTAGGCAGCCGACCAGTTCAGGTCATGATCTCATGGTTTGTGGATTCGAGCCCCATGTCATGCTCTATGCTGACAGCTAGCTCAGAGCCTGGAATCTGTTCAGATTCTGTGTCTCCCTCTCTCTCTGACCCTCCCCTGCTCACACTCTCTCTCTCTCAGAAATAAATAAAACATTTATTTTTTTTTAAATAAAGGATCATTTGACAACCAAAACCAATATATACATATAACATTGAACACTGGATGGTATTGACAGCAGATTAGACACAGAAAAAGATCAGTGAATTTGAAGGCATTGCAACAGAAACTATCCGAAATGAAGTAAGAGAGAAAAAAGACTGAAGAAAGTAAACAAAATATCAATGAGCTTTGGGACAACACCAAGTATTTAATATGCTTGTAAGTGGAGTCCCAGGAAGAGGAGGAGACAAAAACATGTCTTGAATGCTGACAAAAACTGAGGACTGATGGATGTGGGGGGAGGGGGGGATGGGCATGGAGGAGGACACTTGTGGGGATGAGCACTGAGTGTTATGTGGAAACTAATTTGACAATAAACTATTAAAAAAATAAATAAATAAATAAATAAAATAAATAAATAAAAAACATGTGGAAAAATTCTGGCCAAAATTTCCCAAATTTGATAAAATATATAACCCAAAGATTTAAGTAACTCAACAAACCGCAAACAGAAAGTACCAAAAGAAAACCGTACTAAGAGAGTCATAATCAAATTGCTTAAAACTAGTGGTAAGGAGAAAACTTTGAAAGCAACTAGTAAAAAAGACATTACATGCAGAAAAATGGATAAAAATGACAGCAGCCTTTCATTAGAACAGTGGAAGCCAACAGACCGTGGAGCAACATCTTTAAAGTTCTGAAAAAGGAACAAGAAACTGTTAACTGGAATTCTATATCAAGCAAAAATACCTCTCAAAAACAAGGTGAAGGGCAAGACTTTCAGAGTGACAGTATTAGGACTTCAGTGAACCCTCTTCCTACAAAAGCAACAAAACTACTGACAAAACAATAGAACTCAACCATGTTAGGACTTTGGAAATTAACCAAAAGCGTGGATTAAACCAAAAAGCATTTATTCAAGGAAAACTACTGAAATTCATAAGGACAATGGAGCCTGTGATGTTTTAACTTGGAACTGTTCCCACCCACCCCACTGTCCAGCACCAGGGTGTTACCAGCAAGATCCAGGACAGTGGAGGTAATTGATGTATTTGGAGCTTTGTGAAATGGCCTATACCCTGAGAACTGTCAATATTTTGACAATATTTTCAGAAGCTCCCTGGAAAAGCCCCATTTTAAGGCATTATCAATATTTCACCTAACTTGAAGCTCAACTCCATGGAAAAAGTTCTATTTATAGGAGTTATGGAAAACAATAGGAATCAGCTGGAAATGTTAACATTGCAGTTAGTTGAGGCTGTGAATTTTGCTGGGGAAAAGATGTATGTATTAGCTCTCTAGGACTACTATAATAAAGCACCACAGACTAGATGGCTTAAACAAACAAAATGTATTTGCTCATTGGGGCGCCTGGGTGGCTTAGTCGGTTAAGCGTCCGACTTTCGCTTAGGTCATGATCTCGCAGTTCGCGGGTTCGAGCCCCGCGTTGGGCTCTGTGCTGACTGCCAGCTCAGAGCCTGGAGCCTATTTCAGAGTCTGTGTCTGTGTGTCTCTCTCTCTCTCCTAGGAATAAATTTTAAAAAATATTTTTTAAAAAATGTATTTGCTCGTAACTCTGGAGGCCAGAAGTCTGAAATCAAGGTGTTGGTAGGGTTGATTTCTTCTGAGGCCTCTCTCCTTGGCTTAGAGATGGTCATCTTTTCTCTGGGTCTTCATATTATCTTCCTTCTGTGCATTTCTGTGTCCAACTTCATTTTATTATAAGGATACCATCCACATTGGGTTAGACTCCACCCTAATGATCTGATTTTAACTGAATCACCTCCTTACAGTCCCTATCTCCAAATACAGTCACATTCTCAAGTGGTTAAGATGTCAACACATGGATTTGTTGGCAAGGGGCATAATTCAGCCCATAACAAAAAATTTCACACAAAGTTTAAATGGGAAATTTAGAGAAAAGAAACTATATGACCACAGGGAACTTTGAAAAGCTCTAACGTTCCTGAGGGAAGACTGCGCATGTATGTACAGGGGAACATGTGTAAGGATAGGAAAAACCAGAGAGAGCTTAGTAACTTACATTTGGGTGACCTCGTAGCCCTTTGCAAGCAAAAAGTGAAAACTACAGCTGACTTGAAAACTACCTTAGATTTGAGGACATGCCTTCACACACAAGTTTTGGTAAAAGGTGGAAGACTTCCTGGACCACTTAAAGAAATGGTCTGACCAATCATTGGCTGACCACTAAATTAAGCTGACCTAGGAAACTAGGCTTGTAAATAAAAACAATAACTTTTAAAAAGGCATCAGAGAACTCATTGGCTGAGTCCTTCAAGAAATATAACATCTACAGAAATAATCCAGGAAAATCATGAAACAAGAAGCAGCAAACAGGAAAAGAAAAGAGATATAGTGAAATTGGGGGACAGAGGGAGTATCTGATTCCAAAGTTGCCACAATAACTTCAACCCTAAAATGTCCAATTTTTAACAACTACAATAAAACACAAGATATTCAAAGAAATAAGAAAGTATGGCTCAAACATAGGAAAAAATGCATTCAATTGAAAAGGTCTCTGAGGGAGCCCAGATGATAAATTAAATAAACAGACACTTTAATGTGGCTATTGCAAACAGTTTCAAAGAACTAAGGGCAACTATGGTTAAATAGTTCAAAGAAAGTGTGAAATCTACATTTCATCACATAGAGAGTATTAATAAAGAGACATGAATTACAAAGAGCACCAAATAGAATTTTTAGGGTTGAAAAATTAACAGAATTGGTTAAAAATCAAAGAGAAGGAAGAATGAGGAAACATGGAGATAAGTCAATAGAGATAATGCAGTTTGAGAAATCATAAGAAGAAAGAAAGAGAAAAATGAACAGAGCTCAGAGAATTCTGGGACATTATAAAAATACCAATATTTACAGAATGATGTTACCAAAAGGCTAGAATATAATAGAAAAAAAGGCAAAAATATTTGAAGAAGAAATAATATCTTAAAACTTCACAAATTTGATTAAAAAATTTTTATTCTATACTCACAGAATGATGGCTCTCCAAAGATGTCCATGTCCATAATCACTGAAACATATTAATAGATTATTTGTGTGGCAAAAAAGATTTTGAAGATGTAATTAAGGATCATGAGATGAGAAGTTTATCCTGAATTATCTGTGTGGGATTAAAGTAATCACAAGGATCTTTCTAAGATAGAGGTAGCCACAGGGATGCAATGTGGCAAAGATTTGAGAGTCATTTGCTGACTCTAATGATGGAAGAAGGTACCAAGAAATGCAGTCTGTCTCAAAGCTAGAAAAAGAAAGGGAATGATTCTCTGTAGAAAAAAAAATGCAGTCTCTAGAAAAAATGCAGCCCTGCTAACACTTTGGTGTTAGTCCAGTGAAATACGTTTCAGACCATGACTTCCAAAGTTGTTTTAAGCAACTATTCTTGTGGTAATTTGCTGCAGCAGCATTGAGAAACTAATATATACACACCTAAGAAGCTCAATAAACTCCAAGTAAAATAAACTGAAAAACATTCATACCTAGATATATCCTTGTCAAACTGTTGAAAAACAAAGACAAAGAAAAATCTTTCTTTAGATTATTCTTATTTGAGTATAGTTGACAGAAAATGTTACATTAGTTTCAGGTGTACAACATAGTGATTTGACAAGTTTATTATACATTATGCTATGCTCACCATTAAGTTACAATCTTTCACCAAACAATATTATCACAATATCATTGACTATATCCCTTATGCTTTGCCTTTTATTTCCATGACTTATTCACTTCATAACTGAAAGCCTATATCTCTCACTTTCTTCACTCGTTTTGCCCATCCCCCACTCCCTACCCCTCTGCCAATTATCAGTTTGTTCTCTATTTATAGGTCTGATTCTGCTTTTTGTTTGTTTATTCACTTGTCTTTTAGATCCCACATATGAGTGAAATCATATGGTATTGTTTTTATCACTGACTTATTTCACTTAGCATAATACCCTACAGGTCCATCATGTTGTTGCAAAAGGCAAGATCCTACCCTTTTTATGACTGCATAATATTCCATTCTGTGTGTGTGTGTGTGTGTGTGTGTGTGTGTGTGTGTACACATAAAATCTTCCTTATCCATTTACCTATAAATGAGCAAAATCTTGGCTACTGTAAATAATGCTGCAATAAACATAGAGGTGCATATATCTTTTCAAATTAGTGTTTTTGTTTTCCTTGAGAAAATATTCAGTAGTGGAACTATTGGATCATCTGGTATCTCTATCTTTCATTTTTTGAGGAACTTCCATACTGTTTTCCACAATGGCTGAACCAATTTACATTCCCACCAACAATGTATGAGGGTTCCTTTTTCTCCACGTTCTTGCCAATACTTGTTATTCCTTGTATTTTTTATATTAGCCATTCTGACAGGCACAAAGTGATATCTCTTATGGCTTGATTTGCATTAGTGATATTGAGCATCTTTCCATGTGTCTGTTGCCATCTGTATCTCTTCAACAAAGAGAAAATCTTAAAAATAGCAAAAGAAAGTGATTTATCACATACAAGGGATCATAAGTAAGAATAATAGCTGACTTTTCATCAGAAACTATGAAGGCAAAAAGGCAGGGGATAACATATTCAGGGTGCTGGAAAATGTTAATGAAGAATTCTATATTCATAAAAAAGAATATCTCCTTCAGAATGAAACAAAGGGATCTTTGCTTCAAAAGATGAAGCATAATTTCCCCCTATGCCTTCCATTAAGTAAAGTTAAAAGCCATGGACATTTTTCTGTGCATGTATTTTATTTTATTTTATTTTATTTTATTTTATGTTACTTTATTTTACTTTAATTCCAATGTAGTTAACATACGATGTATATTAGTTTCAGGTGTACAGTATAGTTCCATATATGACTCAGTGCTCATCAAGATAAGTATACTCTTAATCCCCTTCACTTATTTCATGCATTCTTTCACCCAGCCACCCTCCTCTGGTAACCATCTAATTGTTCTCTATAGTTAAGAGCCTGTTTCTTGGTTTGTCTCTTTATTGTTGTTGTAGTTAGCTGTTTTCTTTCTTAAGTTCCACATGAGTGAAATCATATGGTATTTGCTTTTCTCTCACTGGCTTATTTCACTTAGCATTGTACTTTCTATATCCATCCATGTTGTTGCAAATTGCAAGAATTTTCATGGCTGAATAATATTCCATTGTATACCTGGACATTTATATCAGAAAACATAAAAAAACTAAAAGGTGTAGAGAAGAACGCAGATTGGCTAGGACCTGAGGAAATATATGACAGTAAATTCTCTGGGTTCTAATTTTGTCTTCCACATATGTGAGACTAAGTGCTGGCAACCCAGAAATACTACTGGGTACAGACCAAAACAAAAGAAAAAAAAGCTTGCTCTCTCCAGTCTAAGGACCAGAAAAAAAGTACAGCATATGATGGCAAAAATTTTTGGATAATAGTTGCTCTACCTTAGCTAAACTTCACAGAAAAAACTATAGCTCAACTCCACACCTGTTATCAAAGGCAAAGTGGGAAGAATAGAACTGCAAACTGTTGGGTTGTAACCTATAAAGGTGCAACCCTATTTCCTACAGTATCAGTGAAGACAAGGTGTGGAGGTGAATTTCCACTCCCACTTGAAGGTAATAAAAAGCCATTCCCTCGCCCTTGCTTGGATAGTGTCAGGGAAGGCCAAATGGAGAGTCAAGACTTTTACCACCACACAAGACTACCCACTGCAGTCGGTGAAGTCCATGTGTGGAGCAGTAATGAGTCATGCCTGCCTCTCCCAGCCATGGTGGGATCAGTGGAGGCCTAGTTGGAAGCCAGATTTCTCACTCCTCCCCAGACGTAAAGAAGATTCCCCTACCCACCACTAGGTGCCAATAGAAGCCAAGTGGAAAAGCTAGACTTACAACCCCTCCTGGTTGTAATGAGACAGCACTCAGCCAGGGTGATGTACAAGGAGTCATGTGAAAACAGAGGTTTAGAGAGAGGGCAAGATGGTGGAGAAGTAGGGAGCTTCATACATTTCACTCACCCCCATATCCTACGGGGAGAAGGCCTGAAGCCATAGGAACCCTTACAGAATCCAGGAGTTTGGGAGGAAAAGGAGACAGAGTCTGCTCAGAAAACCTTATAGTGTAAGTGCGAACTGGGGAAGATAAAATCGGGCTGGGACCAGAGACACGGGGTGGGGGGAATCCCCCTCTGCAGGGAGCCACAGTGAGCCTGGGGGGGGAAAAGTGGCCGAAACTGCTCAAGACATTGTCCCTGTCTCTGGAGAAGAGAAAAACCTCTACTCAGGACACAGATGGACCTGCTTTCCTGCTCTCCAGCTGACCCTAGGCAGGACACACTGGTCCCAGGCGACCCCTGGATATAACTGCTCCTCACTCGCCAGCCCGACCTGGAGGAGATGGGAGCAGCAGCTTTTGGCTCGATACCCAGGGGGAAGGCGAGAAGCTCGGGACTGCTGTGAGGGTCTTGCCTGTGAGTTTATATTTCGGGCAATTTCAGTGGAGTGCGCCAAGTGAAATCGGGAAACGAGGCCTGGCCTGGGATATAGAGCATGGCCCACCTTGGCTACACCCTCAGCACAGGGAGTTTACACACCCAAAAAAGTGAGTTGCAGCACTTGGTTCAAGAGGGAACTGGGGCACCGCCACTCTTCTCCCCACAACCGCCAAGGCAGAACTCACAGAACTCCCGCAGGACGCACTGTATCAAACTATGCCCTTCCCTGCTAGAGAGCTGCCCTCTTCCTTTTTTTTTTTTTTTACCAGAGCTGGGGCAAGACCAACATGGATGCACTGCCCTGATTAATTCTGGTCACTAGCTTGCTTAAACAGTCACATTTAATCCATTCTCTAGATGTAAATTCTACACCTACCTACCTTTTCATCTCTTTCTCTCTGGAGTAATCAGACTATATAGTTTCTCTGGTTAGCATCATCATCATTGCTTTTGCCTCTTCTCCAACCATATTCCACTCTTTTGCTCTTTGAAAAAAGCCTCTTATTCCTTCTGCCTGCTCATTTCATTTCCAATTTCACCTCATTCCCGCCCTGTCATTTCTCTCTTTCTCTATGGTCTTCCACCAGCACTGCATACACCTGGCTATCTACTGGTAGCTGGGAATTCTGGTTACATGCTTTAAACTGTACTTTGTCTATTGGGTTTCTTCTTTTTTCCTTTTCTTTTCTTCTTTTTCATGTATTTTTATTTCTTACTATTCCCCTTCCCTCTTTCCTCTTTTCTCTTTTCTTTTTCGTTTTTCCTTTCAGTTTGTGTTTGTTGGATTTGTCTGTGCGTTTGTGTGCCTTTGTTCCCTGTGTGTTTGTCTGTCTGTTTTCTTTTCCAGGGCTACCTCAAGAAACAAACCGAAGTACACATGGTAGAGAGTCCCAAATACCACTAAGAGTAGGAAAATAAAATAACCAAGGTCTCAACAAGAAAGACCAAGAGATACCATTCAAAGAACACTTTCTGAACAGACAGGCCCTGAACAGTCAAAGAGCCTTCTTTGTTACAGCAGCGCTCACAGGTGCAGAGTGCATAACAAGCTTTTAAAACTAACAAGAGATAGAAAGCTAACCAAAATAACAAAACGAAATAGCTCTCCTCCAAAGAAATTCCAGGAAGAATTGACAGCTAAAGAACTGCTCAAAACAGATATGAGCAACATAACTGGACAAGAATTTAGAACAATAATCATATAATGAATCGCTGGGCTAGAAAAAAGCATGGAGGACATCAGAGAAACTATAGTTACAAACACTATGGAGCTTAAAAATAGTTATGATGAATTAAAAATGCGATAAATGAGATACATAATAAATTAGAGGCTTCCAATGCACGGATTGAAGAGGCAGAAAGGAGAAAAAGTGATTTAGAAGACACCATTATAGAAAAAGAAGAAGCTGACAAAAAAAGAGACAAACTCTTTTTCATGATCCAAGAACATGAAAGAAGAGTTCGAGAGCTCAGCGATACGGTCAAATACAACAATATCCATATCATAGGGATCCCAGAAGAGGAAGAGAGAGAGAAAGGTTGTGAAGGAGTCCTGGAACAAATTATAGCAGAGAACTTCCCCAACCTGGGGGAGGAAGTAAATGTTGAAATACAAGAGGCTCAGAGGANAATGTGGAAATACAAGAGGCTCAGAGGACTCCCCTCAGACGTAACTTGAATCGATCTTCTGCATGGCATATCAGAGTAAAAATGGCAAAATACAAGGACAAAGAGAGAATTTTGAAAGCAGCTAGGGAGAAAAGGGCCCTAACATACAAAGGGAAACCTATCAGAGTGGTGACAGACCTATCTACTGAAACTTGACAGGCCAGAAAGGAATGGCAGGAGATCTCCAATGTGATGAACAGTAAAAATATGCAGCCAAGAATCCTCTATCCAGCAAGCCTGTCATTCAAAA
>NW_027527402.1:71893-72084 GCF_008692635.1 Crocuta crocuta | reverse complement strand
TCAGCAGCCCTCCTCATCAGGGAAATACAAATCAAAACCATACTGAGATACCACCTCACACCAGTCAGAGTGGCTAAAATGAGCAAATCAGAGAACTCTAGATGCTGGCGAGGATGTGGAGAAACGGGCACCCTCCTACACTGTTGGTGGGAATGTAAACTGGTGCAGCCCATCTGGAAAACAGTGTGGAG
>NW_027527402.1:70367-71562 GCF_008692635.1 Crocuta crocuta | reverse complement strand
GAAGGACAAATATCACATGTTTGCACGTATAGGAGGATTAGGAGGAACTTGACTGAGGACCAAGGGGGAGAAGAAGGGGGGAAATGGTGGGGGAAAGGGAGAGAGGCAAACCATGAGAGACTCTTGAATGCTGACAAAAACTGAGGACTGATGGATGTTGGGGGGGGAGAGGGGATGGGCATAGAGGAGGACATTTGTGGGGATGAGCACTGGGTGTTATGCGGAAACTAAGTTGACAATAAACTATTTGTAGAAAAAAAAAAGAAAGAAAGAAAACTCAATGTATCAAAATTTATGACTTGCAGCTAAGGCATACTTAGAGGAAATTTCATAACTTTAAAAGACTATATTAGAAAAGAAACATTCCAAGTTAAGTTAAAAGATTATAAGGGAATATTATGAAGAATTTTATGTCATCAAATTAGACAACTTAGATGAAATGGCCAAAGTCTTAGAAAAACACAAATATCAAAACTAACTGAATGAGGGGAAAATAACACCTGAATAGACCTAAAATAAGTAAAGATATTAAAAATTAGAAGTTAAAAATCTTCTCACCAGATAAACTCAGGGCTACCTCAGTTCACTGGTAAGTTCTTTCAAATACTTAAAGAAGAAATAATACCACTACTCCACAAACTCTTCCAAAAACTAAGAAGGAATACTTTCCAACTCATTCTATGGGGACAGTAACACCCTCGTACCAAAGCCAGACAAAAACATCACAAGAAATGAAAATTACAGGTCAATATCCTTCATGAACTTTGATGCAAATGTTAGGAAACAACATATGAAAACATATAAAAAAAGATTATGCACCATGACCAAGTGGGATTTATCCTAGGAATGCAAGGTTGGTTTAAGATCCAAAAATTGTTTTACATCATATTGAAACAATATAGGACAAAAGCCAGATGAAAATTTCAATATACACAGAAAAAGCATTTGACAGAAATCTGATACCTATTCATGATAAAAACTCTAGAACAATTTTGAGTAGAACAGANGGGGGGGGGGGGGAACCTTGCAGCAAAGATTCTTAATAGTGAAAGGCTGAATGCTTCACTTCTAAGATTGGGTAAAAGGCAAAGATGTTCATTCTCACCACTTCTATTCAAACTGTACTGGAGTTTCTACCAGCACAATATAATAAAAAAAGGCCAGAAAAAAAAAAAAAAAGAAACAAAGTAGTATA
>NW_027527402.1:3222-69532 GCF_008692635.1 Crocuta crocuta | reverse complement strand
TAGACCATCATGCCTATGTGTAGATGGCATGGTGATCTACATAGAAAATCCTAGAGAAACTACAAAACAAATACTAACAACAATTTTAAAAAATCTGGCTCCTCAAACTAATAAGTGAATTCAGCGAGGTCACAGGATACATAATCAATATATAAAAAACAAGTTATATTTTTATGTACCTTTAGTGAATGATCTGAAAATAAAATTAAGAATATAATTTCATTCATAAAAGCATTACAAAGAATACCATGTTTNCTGTGCTGACTGCCAGCTCAGAGCCTGGAGCCTGTTTCAGTCTGTGACTCCCTCTCTCTCTGACCCTCCCCTGCTCACGCTGTTTCTCTCTCTCACCTAGAAATAAATAAAATATTTTTTTTAAAAAAGAATAAAGTTAATAAAAGAAATGCAAGTGTTGAACACAGGAAGTTACAAAACATTGCTGAGAGAATTGTTTTAAAACATCTAAACAAATGAGGAAACATTCAATGTTCCTAGATTGGAAAACACTGTTAAGATGATGTTCTTTCCAAATTGATCTATTGATCTTTATTCAGTCCTTATCAAATTTTCAGCAGGTTTTCTTCAGAAACTGACAAGCAAATACTAAAAGTTAAGTGAAAGTGCAGAAGACTCAAAATAGCCAAAACTATTTTGAAAAGAATAAAGTTGAGGACTTGTTTATGTATAGGAAGACTCAATATTGTTAAAATGTTTATTACTCCCAAATTTCTCTAAAGATGATACACAATCTCAATCAAATAATTGGTTTTCTTAAAAGGACATTGACAATTTGATTCTAAAATTTACATGGACATTCAAAAGACCTAGGATAGCCAAAACAATTTATGTGTACTACATAAAAAATGATCTTGTAATGGTCCATAGACCTAAATATAAAATCTAAAACTATTAAAATTTTAAGGAAAAATAAGATAAGTTTTAACGCCATTGGTTAGGTAAAGATTTCATGGATATGACCCAAAAAGCATAAACTCTAAAAGAAAATATTTATATATTTGTCTTCATTAAAAATTTAAAGCTTTTCTCTTCAAAAAGATACTATAAAGAAAATGAAAATCAAAGCCATAGATAGGGAAAAATCTGCAGACATATATCCAAAAAGAGGACTGGTGTCTAGAATATAAGACAGTTCAACAATGAGAAGACAAACAATCCAATCAGAAAATGGGCAAACATTTGAACAGACATTTCACCAAAGATGTTTTATAAACTTACCTAAGTTTATAAAATATGCTCAAAACTATTAGTCATTAGGGAAATGCAATTTAGACCAAAATGAGACACCAGCACACCTTCTTTAGAGTGGCTAAAATTTAAAAGACTGACCAAACCAAGTTTCACCAAGGACAGAGAGCAACTGGAACTCTCATACACTGCAAATAGGATTACAAAATAACAACTCCTTTAGAAAACAGTTTAGCATCTTCTTAAAGAGTTATACATGCATCTACTGTACTACCAAGTAAACCCACTTGTAGCTATTTATTCAAGAGAAATAAAAGCATATATCTACTCCAAGACTAGTACATGAATATTTATAGCATCTGTGTAAAAGCCACAAACTGAAAACAATTCAAATGTTTATCAACAGGTAAATAGTTAAACAAATTGTGGTATATCCATGCAATAGAATATTAATATGAAAAAGAAAAACTAAAGAAAAAAAAGTACACACTATTGACAAAATAATATTGATACAACAATATGGGTGAATCTCAAAATAATTACGCTGAGTGTAAGATGCTAGATTTTTTTGGATGTTTATTTTTGAGAGAGAGAGCACAAGCAGAGGAGGAGCAGAGAGAGAGGGAGACAAAGGATCTAAAGCAGGGTCCTTGTATTTTAAAGCCATCTTGAAAGTGCTGATGTAGAGATAAAGAAAATGTGTTCATTCAGAAAATAATGAGTATTCTAAACACCTGATCTCTGTGCAAGTTGCAGGTTATCATTCCTATGGTAAAATATATGAATTAGAAAAACAATCTTGCCATGAGTGCTGCAGTGTCCATGACAGAGAATGATCCAACTAGAAGAATCACCGGAGGAAAGTAAGCAATTTACACAAAGAAACACAAGCTCCAATGTAAGGGCAGGCCCTGGGCAACCTGTATTGACATTTAACTGTTGGCATTTTGACAATGGCAAGAGTAAGTTAAGGAATACTTCTCAGAGTGGAGAAGTCTTCACTGAGGATCTATCAAGGACGTGGGCTTGAGCTGCTCTCATTTTTACATCTTTAGATTGTCTATAACATAATAGATGGTGCACAGTTAAGTCTCTAAGTCTGAAAATTGTGCAAAACTTTTATTAGGAAACTAAGAATCAGTCTGGGTATTAAGATACACTCCAGAAACATCTCATAAGTTCTTGCCACTGTGTAGGTGAATGAGTGGTATATTATTCTTTATGAAGGTGTACCTAATATTTTGTATAGCCCAAGAAAAGTTTCTGGAAGCAATTGGAAGTTATTCTCTGAAGACTTGGAGAATACTGATTTGTTTTTTTAAATAAAATATTGGTGAACAAAGAAAAGAGAACTAGAAGTGAAATATAGTATTCCCAAAGACAATAGCCCTTGGAACAGTGTGAATTTCTGATAGCTGACCCTCAGTAATGAGAAAATGAAATAAGTGAAGGACAGGGGCACCTGGGTGGCTCAGTCAGTTAAGCGTCCGACTTCATCTCAGGTCATGATCTCATGGTTCGTGGGTTCGAGCCTCATGTCAGGCTCTGTGCTGACAGCTAGCTCAGAACCTGGAGCCTGCTTTGGATTCTGTGTCTCCCTCTCTCTCTGACCCTCCCCTGCTCACACTGTTTCTATCTCTCTCTCTCAAAAATAAATAAAACTTTTTTTAATTAAAAAAAGAAATAAGTGAAGGATGAGAAAAATGAGCAGGTGGATGAGGAAGCAAACTGAAAAGACTGAAAAGATTAAAGAAGAAAAATGATATAACTGAAAGCTATCACATTATGAAGGGTATGGATAAAGTGAACATAGAATCGTTTAACAGGTCTACAGAAACCCTGTAAGGAAAACAGACTAAGCATTTTTTTACTCCAATTATAAATAAGGAAACAAGGGCTTAGAGAAGTTAAATGAACAGAATCATACAACCATCAAGTAACGCAGCCATATCTTCTACTCATGTGTGCTTTCTACTCTACTACTGGACTTCTGTGACTTAGTGCAGCAGATAACAAACTTATTACCCCAACAAAGTAATACTTAAAGGAAGTGTGGGTAGGCAGAATGAAAAAGGGTGATACAAACCAAAGAAAAATTGAACCTTAAGTTCTTCCTTGCAATAACCTCATGCTAACTGAATGAGGTAAAAATAAATAGAACAAAAGGGAGGTCTAGTATAGTAGGACCCATGAGTTGAGTATCAAGAAGTAAAGGGAAAGTGCCATCAAGGTAGAAGAGCCCCAAAGAAGGAAATTTTACTATAAAACTGATCACCCATATGTAATAGGTGTAGCAGACCTTTGGCCACAGCATTTAAAATCAATCTGGATGCAGAAAAAGCNAAAAAAAAATAAAAAAAATAAAATCAGTCTGGATTTTCTCTTTTCAGAAGGTTTCAGAGACTACAATCTTTTCTTTGAAATATTGGGAAAATATGATTCTTTGTGGATGATTCAAAATGGATGATTTTTGGAAACATCCCCAAATTATTTTGAAACAAGTTGCTCTGGTAACAAGTCCGGAGAATCACATGACCAATAAAATTGGGTAATACCATCTGGATGTATATGGTTATGAGACTTGTGTGGCTAGAAAGTTGACTTGAAAGGAAATGGGGCCAAAGCCAGGCTTCTCTGTAAGACCTGATTGGGATTGTGGTCCCACTCCTCCACGTCATCTCCCTCCCACCGCGACCCAGTGCTGGGTGGATTTTCTGGGACAGAGTGGGTGTTTCATGATTCCCTTCGTTGGAGTGAATAATTGAAAGTGAAGAGTGATATGTTAGTGCTTCTTTGAAGGATGTAATTAGGTAATATCATGCAAGAAGGAAACTGTCATAAAGCTAATAAAATGCAAATGAGAAGGAACTGCAGTACCACTCATCTGCATCACCTCATTTGCAGAATTTAAGATGAAACAATAGAGATGAACCAAGAAGTTATGTATACTCATCAGAATTGCTGGAGAGTGCTGACCTCTGGCCATCAATCAGAGGGGAACAGCCACTACTGGAAGTTGTTGTCACTGTACTTGGATGTGAAATAGAGAGAAAGAGGGGATTGAAAAGTGGTATGCTGAATGAAGTTGAGGTAATTCTGTTATTGTATCAATAGTACTCAAACTTCTCTAACTCATGAGCTGTTTAGGAACATTCAACCCATTCATACCTGGATTCTCTTGCCCACAAAGATGTCAGGAAAATACTTCTGTTGCTCCTTCTGAGCCTTCTTAATTCCAAGAGCTGAATATGTCTCAAAGTCATTATGACTTTTAGTCATAATTTATCCAAATACTTTTGAAATGCATTTATATTTCCTGTGAAACCTACTCCTCTATTCTATAAATTTCAAAAGTTGCCATTTCCCAATTCTAGGACTTTGAGGTTAGCGGGTAAGCAAATCTCTGTTCACCTAATTCATGTTACTTACTACTGTACAGACTTAATTACACCCAAGTAGTTAGATTTCTCATTTTCAAACTGAAAGTCCAGGTCCTAACATTAAACAAAACATTCTTTTTATTCCCAATATCTTCAATTATTTTGGACTCTTCTTCCATAGGTCTTTTCAAGTTATGACAAATTTGTTTTTGAGGCAGACCAGCAAGAACTACATAAATCCTTCTAAGCAGAAATGTACCAGGATAAAGCTTTGTTTCCAGTATAATTTTAATAATTTTCTTCATTTTCTCTAATGCAGAATATTGGGTCCATATTCTAGGGTCATACTGCAATGACTCTTGTTCTTTTTTTTTTTCTTTTTTTAATGTTTGTTTATTTTTGAGAGAAAGGCAGAGTGTGAGCAGAGGAGGGGGAGAGAGAGAGGGAGACACAGAATCTGAAGCAGGCTCCAGGCTCTGAGCTGTCAGCACAGAGCCTGATGCGAGGCTCGAATTCATGAACCCAGAGACCATGACCAAAGTTGGACGCTTAACCGAATGAGCTACCCAGGCACCGGGTCTTTTCCTTGAGTGCAATCTGATAAGGGCATCATATTTTATAGGTGTATTTTAGATTATTTATTCCTAAATTCATTATTTTTCCCTCACACTCATAATATCTCTTAAGGCTCTGCTTACTGACATAGATTCATAAGATTATTCTGTAGTCTATCTTATCTGAGGCGGCCCTCCACTATCTAGAGAGATTTGTGTACCTTGGAATCTGAGACTTTGCTGTGTACACCAAAGTCACTATCTCTTGTAAACTTATTCAACAGTCTCTGCTATATGGATCCTCAGTGATCTGGTGTCTTATTTTTCTTCATCCAGTGATGTGCCTATCTTTATTCTTTATTTCCTGAGTCAGTATCCCAATGATGAAAAAAATACGATTCCCCACCACCAACCTATAATGATTCCACTTTGAATCATCTTTGAATACTTAAATAAGTGCCCAAAGATACTGGTTTCAGGAAAGCAAGGTTGGTGGGTATGTGTACTAATAATCTCTAAAATCTAATATGACCAAATCTATGACTCAAGAAACTCTAAGAGAGTAACAGAAGGGCTCCAGTGGAATATGACAATGGCCTATACTATCTCCCTAGGTTGAAAACCCAAGAAGAAATAAAAACAAATCCACTGGATTTTCTTTCCATTATCTATCTATTTGTTCATTTGACGAATCCAGAAACTATGCTGCCATGATTAAATGTTTATTTTTGTTTTAGTCTTGAATCATTTCATTTGTTCAACCTCCCAGTGTGGATTCACCACCTGGTCCCTGTTGGTGTCCTTATAGGTGAGGGTCACATCTATAATTCTTTGACCTTATGGTCCAGGAATAGGCTTGAACTCATGAACCATGAGATCATGGACTCTTAACCAACTGAGCCACCCAGGTGCCCCTGGTTTTAAGTATTATTAGGAAGTACCCATACTCAATGACCTTGCTCTTCTGAAACCAGAAATGCCTTGTTGCCCACTTCATATTTTCACCAACTTCTTCTATGATGTAGAAGCAACTAGCAAATTCAGTGTGCTTTCTTGAACAGCAACCTTGTTTCAGCTCTTAAATGAGCCGACTGTTCTCTGAGGCTGACACTAGGAACAACTACATGTAAATTTGACAAATCAAGACACAGCAGTGCCCTTTTCAAGTGCTTGTCATACTGATCTAAGCTTCTGGAATTCAGTAATTAATCCAAAAAGCTAATTGATATGGCATTTCACTTATAAGCATCATAGATTAATTGGAAAAGTTAGTTAGCCCTATTTGTTAATGATGTAAATGGCAATAGTTACTATTTATGGTTATTCCACTGTATACCATGCCTTATTTTGAGTATTTTATATATATCACATTATTTAATCCTAACAGTAATATTATGAGGAATATTCTATTATTATACCCAATATATGGGTGAGGAAACTAAGGATCAAAGAATTTAAAGAACTTCTGAGATCACACAATTAATGAATGGTTGGAGCTGGTGTTCAAACTCAGCTGTACTTGTCTTCTAGGTCTAATGTTTGGTTACACTGTGTCAAACTTTAAAATAAAGAGGGGCACCTGGGTGGCTCAGTTGGTTAAGCTTTTGACTTCAGCTCAGGTCACGATCTCGCAGTCTGTAGGTTTGAGCCCTGCGTCGGGCTCTGTGCTGACATCTCAGAGCCTGGAGGCTGCTTGGGATTCTGTGTCTCCCTCTTTCTCTCTGCCTCTCCCCCACTCACACCTCTGTCTGTCTCTGTCTCTCAAAAATGAATTAATGTTAAAAAATGTTTAATAAAAATTTTTAAAAAGAATATTTAGGTGTGGAAGAGAGTATGATTGGAACAGAAAATTTGGATCAGGTTATGGAAAAAGTCAAAAGCTGGTGACTTTGAAAGAAAGTAATTGTCTCTTGCCTGACTTTCCCTAGTATATCGCTAGATCCAGGGCTGTCCTGGTCTTGCCTCTAATAAAAACTGTTCTGTATTTAAGTTTCTGGTCAACACAGTATATTTATAAAATTATACAGTCAGCAAAGTGCAAAGTATGGGTTATTCTAATCACATGGTCACATAAACCAACAGTGCTGGCAGTTTTGACCCAGAGTAACAGAAAATATTATTTCTTAGAGCCCTGATAATACATATACAAATTATCTGAGTGATTTTTTATCTATTGAAATAGAGGCTATTATATCACATTTACATATATATTTCCCTTTATTTATCTGTGCTATTTTTTAAATGTCTATTTATTTATTTTGAAAGAGAGAGAGAGAGGAGGGAGCACACACAAGTGGGGAAGGGGCAGAGAGAGAGGGAGAGGGAGAGAATCCCAAGCAGGCTCTACACTGTTAGCTCAGAGCCTGACATGGGGCTTGATCTCACAAACTGTGAGATAATGACCTGAGGCAAAACTAAGAGTCAGTCACTTAACTGACTGAGCCCCCCAGATGCCCCTATTTATCCATGCTATTTTTAATGTGGGATTTCACTCACAGTATACTTTGTCCCTAGAGGAAATTTGTGATGGCAGCAATATTCATTTGGAAAATTTTGGTCAGAGTAGTTACACAGAAAGGTCTTATTTGGTGAAAATTGATACATAAGGAGACAATAAATGATCAATAAACATCTAAAAAGAGACAATAAGGGCACCTGGGTGGCTCAGTCAGTTGAGCGTCTGAGTCTTGGTTTTGGCTCAGGTTATGATCTCACAGTTTTGTGAGTTCAGGTCCCATGTTGGGCTCTGTGCTGACAGTGTGGAGTCTGCTCAGGATTCTCTCTCTCTCTCTCTCTCTCTTTCTCTTTCTCTCTGTCTCTATCTCTGTGTCTCTCTCTCAGTCTCACTCTCTGCCCCTCCTCCACTTGTGCTGTTTCTGTCTCTCTCAAAAATAAAATTTAAAAAATTTAAAAAAATAACAAATACATAAAAGAGACAATAAAAGTTATTCACTGCTCTGTATAAATTTGTCAGTAAATAATCTGGAAGTAGTTCTCAAAAATCACTGGCCCTGAGTTTGTTACTACTTTGAAACAACTTTTTGGTATAAATAAAGAGGAAAAAATGTAAAGTTCTATGCAAAATAATGAGTTAATAGAATATTTTGCTTTCTAGATCATTGTTAGGAGCCATAGAAATGGGCCTCTTTGTTTTAATTTTTGGTCTAAGCCACAAGCTAAATTGGTCATCTTTGTCCCTGAGTATAGCTCTGTATTAATGCTTAACTGTAGAACTACTACAAAAGAGACTTGGCTATACCTCATGGAGAAAGCATGCATGTGTGTGTGTGTGTGTGTGTGTGTGTGTGTGTGTGTGTGTGTAGGAGCTCATCCCAGGACTCATAGAAGATGGGCATAATGTCTGTGGAGGTCACATGTTCCCAGAGAAAGTACCCTTTATTGGCTTAGGAGTCAGACAGGACTAGGTTTGAATGCCAGCTTCTTTCCTCATAAGTGCATCAGTCATACAGAAATCAGAACTTGCCTCCTGGCTGACATGTTATCTGCTCTAGCACACTGCCTCTCCCCTGCTGTCTCTTCTAATGTAGGCTCTGTTAGAAAAGACAGCTTGTGCCTGTTCCTGATGATTCAAAGTTGTTCTTAAAAAGATATCTAGGGGGGCGCCTGGGTGGCTTAGTCGGTTAAGCGTCCGACTTTCGCTTAGGTCATGATCTCGCGTTCGTAGGTTCGAGCCCCAGGTCGGGCTCTGTGTTGACTGCCAGCTCAGAGCCTGGAGCCTATTTCAGAGTCTGTATCTCCCTCTCTCTCTGACCCTTCCCTGCTCACGCTGTCTCTCTCTCTCTCTCCGAGAAATAAATAAAAAATATTTTTAAAAAAAGATATCTAGGGACAGCAAGGAACTGGAAATCAATAGAAAAGTCATTCCACTATTAAAAACATTGTTTTTCTTTAGATTGTCTAATAGAGAAGTACCTCAAGTTGTTTATTCTCTCATCCCTATTATATTGAGTCAGGATATAAAATACTGTTTATCCTACGGATGACTTGTTCATGTTGGATTACTTTCATCACTTTTCTTGGGATTAAAAAAAATGCAAATATCAAGGAATCTCAGTGTTATGGGTTGAATGTTCATATGTTAAAGTTCAAATGTGGAAGTGCTAACCCACAGTGTGATGAGGTGGGCTTTTGGAAGGTAATCAGGTTTAGACAACGTCATGGGGTTTGAGCCCCCATGATGAGATCACTGTCCTTAAAAGAGGAATAGAGGGGTGCCTGGGTGGTTCAGTTGGTTGAGCGTCTGACTTCGGCTCAGGTCATGATCTCACGGTCCGTGGGTTCAAGCCCCACATTGGGCTCTGTGCTGACAGCCGAGTCTGGAGCCTGCTTTGGATGCTGTGTCTCCCCTCTCTCTGCCCCTCCCCTGGTCATGCTCTGTCTTACTCTGTCTCGGTCAAATAAATAAACGTAAAAAAATTAAAAAAAAAAAAAAAAAAAGAAGAAGAGGAATAGAAGCCAGAGTTCTCTCTTCCATGTGAGGATATAGTGAGACGAAAGCCATCTGCAAGCCAGAAAGAGTTCTTACTGGGAACCAAATCTGCCAGCACTTTGATCTTGGACTTCTGAACCTCCAGAACTATGAGAAATTAAATATCTATTGTTTGTTTCACCCAGTCTATAGTATTTCATTATAGCACCCTAAGCTAAGACACTCAGTTACATATTATTTCTCTGGAAATTAACTTCCCAACAAACTCATATATTCATAACACAATTGAGAAACATCAAATGTTTTTTTTTAAAGGCCATGAAAATCTCCTACCACCACAACCACTTCCTCTGCCAAAATAAAGATGCTAAAAGCTAACAAGACATGTAGAGCTCTGCTGATTCCAAGTGCATTGACAGACACATGCACAGCTGACAGCCCAACAAGGTAAGAGCCAAAAACACTTTAGAAGCAGCGACAACTATTTTATGTTTTATTTTCATATTTTATTGAAATAAAATTGCCATACAATTTTGTGTAAGTTTAAGGTGTACATGTTGATTTGACACATTTATACTGCAATATGATTACCTGACACCTCTATCAAGAGATAGAGCTCACACCTCATCAAGTTACACAATTATCATTTCTTTTTTACGGTGGGAACAATTAAGATCCAGTCTCTTAGCAACTTTGAAGTTTATAATGCAGTATTGTTGACTGTAATCACTATACTGTGCATTAGCTCTCCAGGATTTATTTATCTACCAGTTCCCAGTTTGTATCCTTAAATAACCCCCTATTCCCCCATCACTCAGTCTTTGGTAACTGCCATTCTACTCTACTTGTTTTTATGAGTTTGGCTTTTTTAGATTCCACGTATAACTGATACCACACAGTATTTGTCTTTCTCAGTCTAACTTATCTCACTTAATATAATGCCCCCAAAGTCCATCTATGTTGTTGCAAATGGCAGGATAGACTTCTTTTTCATGTCTGAATTATACTGTGTATATATTTCACATTCTTCATCCATTCATCTGGTGATGGACACTTGGGTTGTTTCCATATCTTATCTATTGTGAATAATGCTACAGTAAACAGAGAAGTACAAATCTTTTCAATATCTTGTTTTCATTTCTTTGGGATATATACTCAGAAGTGGGATTGCTAAATCATACGGTAGTTCTATTTTTAATTTTTTGAGAAACCTATATACTGTTTTCCATTGTGGCTGAGCAAATTGATATTCCCCTCAACAGTGTATGAGTTCTCATCTCCAATTCCTCACTAACACGTGTTATCTCTAATCTTCTTGATGATAGTCATTCTAATAGGTGTAGGGTGATATTGTGGTTTTGATTTGAATTTTCCTGATGATTAGTGATGTTGAGTATCTCTTCTTGTATCTGTTGGTCATTTGGATATCTTCTTTGGAAAAAAATGTCTATTTAGTTCTTCTGTCCATTCTTTTCATTAGACTGTTTTTCTTGATATTTTTTGGAATTAACCTCTTATCCAATGTACAGTTTGCAAATATTTTCTCCAATTCTATAGTTTCCTTTCCATTTTGTTAATTTTTTATTTTGCTTCATAGAAGTTTTTTAGTTTAACATATTCCCACTTATTGATTTTTGCTTTTGTTGCTTGTGCTTTTGGTGTCATATCTAAAAAGTCATTACCCAATGAGATGTCAAAGAGTTTCTTATATTTTCTTCTAGGAGTTTTATAGTATTGGATCTTGTGTTGAAGTATCTAATCCATTTTGCGTTAGTTTTTGTGAATGATTTAAGATAGGGATCCAATGTTATTTTTATGCATACGTTGTCCAGTTATCCCAGCACTCTTTATTTAAGAGACTATCCTTTTCCCATTAAGTGTTCTTGGTTCCCTTTTCAAATATTTGTTGACTACGTGTGCTGGATTATTTCTGGGCTCTCTATTCTCTTCCATTGACTGCTGGTCTATGTGTATATTTTTGTGCCACTGCCATACTGTTTTAATTACTATAACTTTGTAGTAGAGTTTGAAATCAAGAAGTGTGATACCTCCTGCTTTGTTTTTCTTTCTCAAGATTGCTTTGGCTATTTGGGGTCTTTTATGGTTCCATACAAATTTTAGGATTTTTTTTTCTATTTCTGTGAAAATGCCATTGAAATTTTTATAAAGGTCACACTGAATCTATAGAAGGCTTTGGGCAGTATGAACATTTTGACAATAATTTTTCTTCAGATCTATAAACATGGAATATTTTCCCATTTGTTTGTGAGAGAAACAACTACTTTATAAAACAGAATAATCTGAGTCACTCTTCAGACACTCCAGTAGTGATTATTGACATCACTATATTATAATAGAGGATACAATTTAAAAAAAAAATAACTCTCCCATCAATAAATTATAAAACTGTGTTTTACCTACTTTGTTTAAGAAAGCAGAAAAATATCTAACTACTTTTTTACAAGATCATCCATGAAAATAATTAAAAATTTAAAATATTTTGGCACTTGAGGGAATATTTTCCTAATATGTAGAAAATTAATTTATGCTATCCATCTTATTCTGGGATATTAGAAGTACTCCTGTCCTTGATAAGCTCTACCAATGAGTCTTATAACATATTTTAATATTAGCTCCTTTTCCTCTAGATATAAGCATGGCTAGTAATATTCTGGCTTGCAATTCTGAATATTATTCAGGTGAGAGCTTATGGGTGTTTCTTTGTGTCAGTTCTAATCACATGAATAAATAATTCAGCAGGTCTTTCTCACATGAATAAATAATTCAGTTGGTCTTTCTTCTGATTTACCAGATTCTCATCATCATTGGTTTATATGTGACACACAGAGTAGGTGGGATATAGTCTATAAGAGGCTAGAGAAAAAGATATATTACCACATAGTATTAGAGCTAGAAGAGGCTAGGGATATCTAATCCAAGAACTTTAATTTGGAGATGGAGAATTGAGGTCCAGAAACTTGCTCAAGGTACGTGATTGGCTATTCCACAAACTGATTTCCAGTCCAGTCCAACACCTCCTCCATAATGCTTCCCATCAACTGTGAGATGATGAGGAAGCATCTGTGGTAACACTGAGATACCTTCAAAAGTGTCCCAGCACCCATGAGTCGATCAAAAGCATTATTTATACTTTTAATGAAAGCTACTATACAGGTAATAAGAAAGCAAAATTATCTCAATTCATTAACCACTCTAAAAATGGTTAACTAAGTACCTAGTTAGTACAAAATACCACATTTTACTAAAGGGGAAGTCAGTAAGAGAGATAAAGAAATCATTTCAATTCATGCTGATCATTAGTTAGTAGTTTCTTTCTCAAATCATTTTCCCAGGCCCAAGGTGCCAATGCAGTGACAGTGAATAGTGTTCTCAGGAAGGAAGCAGCTCTTCAGTTAACTGTTCTTTAATTTAGAGTTCTGCATAAAGTTTTTTAATTAAAAATCTGTTGCTAGAAATAATCTCTGAAAACTATAAAAGTGTTACTTAAATAGTTCACAAACAAAAGAATTCTGAATGCCATTGATATGAGATCAGGAAATAGGTTTTCTACATCAGAACCCTAAAATCCTATTGAAATTTCTCATCTGCCAATGCCTCCTCCATCACCACCCTGAGCTCTTCCAGTTTCTTTCCTTTTGTGTATGTCCACTAGAGAGAGATAAATTAAAGGGTTAAAAAAAGAAGTGTATATTCATTGTATAAATTGTATAAATCTATATTCATTGTAGTAAATAAATAGTAAAATGCAAAGAGAAAAATCATTGTATTCCACACCCAGAGGTGGATAAACTCAGAAAGATACACCCTTCCATCTTTTCTTTATATATATATAATGCCATACATGAGATATATATTTCATGATTTCTCAGATACATGTATGTGTGCATAATTTTATAATCCTGCTTTTTCTACTCAGTATTTAAATATTTCCTTATTTAAGAACATATTTTAGGGGCACCTGGGTGGCTCAGTTGGTTAGCCTCCAACTCTTGATTTTGGCTTGATTTTGACCATGATCTCAGGGTCATGTGATACAGCCCCACATCAGGTTTCACACTGAGCATGGGGCCTGCTTGGAACTCCCTTCCTCCCTCTTTCTCTGTGCCTCCCCTGCTCACATGCGCATGTCCCACACATAAATGCCCCCCTCTCAAAATAAATCTTTCAAATCCTATTTTAATGAAGTAATCCAATTTAATTTAATAATGTAACTTTTAAATAATTTATAAGTAAATTCAATGATTTAATTAATTCATTCTAATTAAATAAATGAACCACGACTTTAAATGCCATAATTATAACTAATTTAACAAACCTATTGTTGCACATCTAGGCTGTATCTAATTTTTCCCTATATAAATATGTTGTGATGAACATCCCTGTAAAATAGGTATACAGAAAACATATATATTAGATGATTTTCTAAGGATATAGTTCTACAATTGAAATTGATAAGCCAAATTATACATACATCTCTTCTTATTTTAGAGAGAGAGAGAGAGAGAGAATCTTAAGTAGGTGCCACACTCAGCATGGAGCCCAATGCAGGGCTCAATTCCATGACCCTGGGACCATGACCTGAGCTGAATCAAGAGTCAGATGCTCAACAAACTGAGTCACCCAGATGCCCCTAGACATCCATTTCTAAAACCTTCAATCCCTACTTTAACTTGCTCTACAGAACGGAAATCCCAATTTATACCTGCCAAAGTATATTATGAGAATGCCCTTCACTCACAGTTTTTCCAATTTTAATATGGGAGAGATCTGAGGTTTCTAGATGTTGAATGGGAAAACTCAATAGCTTTTCGGTGATTGGAGGTAAGAGAGAGTGGGAGGGATAATTGAAGAAGCAGAGCTCCTGAGAAAGACAAGAAGTGGTCAAATTTAAAGCACATGAGAAGGGGTCAGCCTTAGATGGAATGGACTTCTCTTTCTTGGAGTGTTGATGTAGTCAGGCAGGTGATTGGCAGGGGCATGAAGTTGAGGAAATCCCTCTGAATACTTTCTAGTTTCTCTTTTATGTAAGAGGCAAAGTTTAGAAAGGCTAAGTAATTATGTTTGGATCACATTGATAATGAGGTATCGAGCCAAGACTTGAAATAAGCTCTCTTATTTCAGTGATACACTATAGCAGTCTCATTAGAATTATTTAAAATTTTACTTAAGATAATTTTGTCTCAGCTAAAGATGATCATGACAGACTGACATCAGCATCATGGTAGCATAACTTTCTGGCTTTTGTCCCCCTCTTATACACAACAAAATTTTGTCATTCATCCCTGAACAAAAATGCCTTTGTGGGGGTCATGGGATATAGATATAGCACCATATGCCAGAGATCTGGAAGGAATATCACCCAACTGTGCATTGAGTAATAGGCAGACAGGCCTCAGTACAGGCTGTAGAACTGGCAAAACGCCTATGAACTAGTTCCATCCCCTCTCAGCCATAGTCTGGGAGCACAGACTTGGGCAAATATCAATGGATAAAGAGCCTTTGTGGAAGTCCAGGTTTCCAGAGAAGTCTCAGCACTCCACTGTAGAAAAAAAAAAGTGAGTTCAGATGCATTGGAGTGGGTAAGAGGAATGACTTGATTTTACTGGCATCATTCCTTCCTCAGAGTGGCACAGCTTAGGGTTAAACTAACTGGCCAGCTGTCACTTCCACAAGGGAAAGGGAGAGTGGTGAGTGAGTGCATGGTCTTCCCCAGCTGTTCAGGATGCTGCTAAACAAACTAACTTCTCTCCCACAGCATCCAAAAAATTAAATCAGGACCTCCATGACTGGAGGAAGGGAGGAGACTGGAAAAGAGGCAGATAAGAGCATCAGAGGGTATTAAAGGATGTGGTTCCTGATGACTGCCTTCTGGACTCTAGCAAGAAGCCTTCCCATAGGCCACTGGGAAAATCTTATTTGAACGTTCCCCCATTTGATCCTGTGCTCCCCCAAAGTCCCAAGTGCTAAACGTACACCTCTCCCCATTCGGTAGCCAGCTCCCTGTGCATGTTCTTAAAAGAAGTGGGGGGAGAACAAGCTCAAACAGATAGGGAACATGCACAGAAAACAGACTGGGGTCTCTAGACTAGGGAGAAATCACAAACTTGATCTGTAGTGCCACCTTCAAGGAAACAAAAGAGAAGTTAGCAGCAGCCAGCCTGGTGTGTTGTAGGATTGAGAGAAGACATATGAGCTTATGAAACTGCATGGAGCAGTTACCCATTCAAAGTCAGAGAAAACCCCAGGGTCTATAACTGAACTGACAAAAGATATCTCTCAGATGAAGACAGTTAGTAAAGATTAGAGGAGATGACTGCTACTTCAAATGTGAAAATAGCTATGCAAAACTCCAAGGAACATGAAAAATCAAGGAAATATATCACCAAAGTTCACAATAGTCCTCTAGTGACAGAACCCAATGACACAGAGATACACAATTTACCTAATAAAAAATTCAAAATAACTGTTTTAAGGAAACTCAATGAGCTATACAAAAACACAGAAAGACAATCCAATTAAATCAGGAAAATAATACACAAACAAAATGAGAAATTAGTGAGATAGAAATCATAAAAAGAACCACACAGAAATTCTTGAGCTGAAAAATTCAGTGAAAGAAATAAACTATGCAATAGACAGCATCAGTAGCAGAATAGATAAAACAGAAGGAGGAATCAGGGAGTTGGAGAATAGACACTTTGAAATAACACAGTCAGAGAAGAACAAAGAAATAAGACCAAAAAAGAGTGAAGAAAGCCTATGTGATCTATCAGACACCATAAACAAAACAAAATAAAACAAAAACACTCAATACCTAAGTCACTGAGTTCCAGGAAAGGAAAGGGGACAGAAAACTTACTTCAGAAATAATAGCTGGAAACTTCCCAAGCTTGGGGAGAGATTTGGACGTTCAATGTATGAAGCAAATAGATCGCCCATTATTTCAATCCAAAAGGATCATCTTCTATTGTATAGATAAACCACATCTTCTTGATCCATTCATCAGTTGATGGACACTTAGGCTCTATACAATGGAATACTACATGGCAATGAGAAAGAATGAAATCTGGCCATGTGTAGCAACATGGATGGAACTTGAGGGTGTTATGCTGAGCAAAATAAGTCAGGCAGAGAAGGACAGTTATCATGTGTTTGCATGTATAGGAGGATTAGGAGGAACTTAACGAAGGACCATGGGGGAGAAGAGGGGAAAAATAGTAGGGGAGAGGGAAGGAGGCAAACCATGAGAGACTCTTGAATACTGAGAACAAACTGAGGGCAGATGGAGTGGGGGGAGGGAGAGGGGGGTGATGGGCATGGAGGAGGGCACTTGTGGGGATGAGCACTGGGTGTTATATGGAAACCAACTTGACAATAAACTATTTAAAATTTTAAAAAATGAAAAAAAAACCAAAATGATCATCTTCAAGAAGTTATAGTAAAAAATGTCAAAAATCAAAGACAAAGAATCCTAAAATCTGCAAGTGAAAAAAAAAGATTGTAACCTACAAAGGAAGCCCCCTTAAGTTATCAGGAGATTTCTGAGCAAAAATTTTTACAGGCCAAGAGAAAGTACGATGATGTATTCAAAGTGCTGAAAGAAAAAAAATGCCAACCAAGAATAGTCTATCCAGCAAAGTTATTCTTCATGAAGGAGAAATATGTTTTCCCAGAAAAACAAAAGCTGAGGGAGTTCACCACCACTGCTTTACAAGACATGTTGAAAGAATTTCTTCAAGCTGGAATGAAAAGATGCTAATTAGTGATAACATATAAAAATATACAAAATATATGAAAAAATAAATATAGTCCAATTCAGAAGTCTAACACCATAATATGATGGTATACATAGTATAAAGGTTAAAGGATGAGAGTATTAAAAATAACAGTATTTAAATTGTGTAGTAAATTGTGTAGTAAAACAGTAGTAAATTGTGACATTAAAAATATAAAAGGAGTTGGGGCACCTGGGTGGCTCAGTCAGTTGACCATCCTACTCTTGATTTTGGCTCAGGTCATGCTCTTACAGTTTGTGAGTTTGGGCTTTGCGCTGACAGCACACAGAGCCTGCTTGGAATCCTCTCTCTTCTTTCTCCTCCTCCCTTTCACTTTTCTCACACATGCACTTTGTCTCTCTCTCACTCTCAAAATAAATAAGGTTTAAAAATTTAATATATAAAAGGAGGAAAAGGGGGTGTCTGGGTAGCTCAGGTGGTAGAGCTTCTGACTTTGGCTGAGGTTGTGATCTCAAGGTTTGTGAGTTCAAGCCCCATACCCAGCTCACTGCTGTCAGTGTGGAACCCACTTCAGACCATTTGTCCTCTTCTCTCTCTGCACCTCTCCTGCTCATGCTCTCTCTAAAAAATAAATAAACTTTTTTTTTAAAAAAGGAGTAAAAGAAAAGTTTTAGTGTGCACATGAAGTTAAGGGCTTCTAACAAAATAGACTTAAAATTTTTTTAATGTTTTTATTACTTATTTTTGGGATAGAGACAGAGCATGTGTGGGGAAGGGGCAGAGATGGAGGGAGACACAGAATCTGAAGCGGGCTCCAGGCTCAGTGCTGTCAGCAATGGCCTGATGTGGGGCTTGAACCTGCAAACTGTGAGATCATGACCTGATCTGAAGTCAGACGCTTAACCAACTGAGCTACCCACGCACCCCAAAATAAATTTATAAGATGTTTTATGTAAGCCTTATGGTAATCACCAAGCGAAAACTTATATTAATTATAAGCTCACATCATAATCAGTAGTGAAACGTTGAAGCTTCTCCTCTAAGGTCAAGAACAAGACAAGGGTACTCACTCTGATTATTCTAATTCAACATTGTACTGGAAGTCCCAGCTGGAGCAATCAAGCAAAATAAAGAACTAAAAGGCATCCAAATTGAAAGGAAAAAGTAATGTTGTCTTATTTGTAGATGATATGATCAAATATATAGAAAATCCCAAAGACTGAAACAAAAAATAATCAACAACCTCATTAAAGTTGCAGAATATAAAATCAACATACAGACATCAGTTGCATTTCTGTACACTAACAATGATATATTTGGGGGGAGAATATCTCATTCACAGGAGAATTAGAAATAATTTTTTTAAAAACTTCAGAATAAATTTAACCAAAGAGATAAAATATCTGTACACTCAAAATTACAAGTCTTTGATAAAAGAAATTGAAGAAGACACAAATGAAACAATATCCCGTGTTTATGAATTGGAAGAATTAATATTGCTTAGATGTCCATACTACCCAAAACCTTCTATAGATTCAATACAATCCCTGTCAAAATTTCAATGGAATCAACAGAAAAAATAATCCTAAAATTCATAGGGAACCACAAAAGACCCCAAGTAGCCAATGCAATTCTGAGAAAGAACAGAAATGGAGGCTTCACATTTACTGATTTCAAACTATATTGCAAAGTTATAGTAAGCAAAACAGTATGACACTGGCATAGAAAATAGATACACAGATCAATGGAACAGAATAGAGAGCCCAGAAAGAATCCAGTGCATATATGATCAACTAGTATTTGGCAAGGGAGGCAAGAATGCTCAATGGGGAAAGAATAGTCTCTTCAATAAATGGTGTGGGATAAATGATAACCATTTGCAGAAAAATAAACTGCAAACCTTTTTATGCCACTGACAAAAATTAACTCAAAATGGATTAAAGATTTAAACATAAGCCCTGAAACTATAAAACTCCTAGAAGAAAACACAGTTTCCAAAGTCTTGATACTGATCTTGGCATTGATTTTGGATTGACACCTTAAAACTGCAGGCAACAAAGCAAAAATAAATATGTGCAATTATATCACACTTAAAAGCTCCTGCACAGCATAAGAAACAATCAACAAAATAAAATAGCAATTTACAGAAAGGGAGAAAAATATTACAAATCACATTTTGAATAAGGAATTAATATTCCTTATTAAATATAGAACTCATACAACTCAGTCAAAAAATAACAATCTGATTAAAAATGGGCAGAGGGAGTTTGGATGGAGGGGCAAGATGGCGGAGAAGTAAGGGGCTCNCGCCTGCCGCCATTGTCCTCCCGGTGGGCTTGGGCCCCTGGAAGAGCTGTGAGGGCACCGGGCGTCCCCGATCCTGGCTGCCTGGGGCTCTGGAGGGAAGGCAGAGAGCTAAAAANCTCCTCCCTTTTTTTTTTCTTTCTCTTTTCTCTCTTTTTCCCCAGAACACTGACCTGATTAACTCCGGTCACCGGCTTGCTTAAACAGTCACAACGAGTCCATTCTGTAGATGTAAATTCGACACCTACCGACAATTTCATCTTTCTCTCAGGAGCGATTAGACTATAGAGTTACTCTGGATAANAAATTAGAGGACTCTAGATGCTGGCGAGGATGTGGAGAAACAGGCACCCTCCTACACCGTTGATGGGAATGTAAATGGTTGCAGCCCCTCTGGAAAACAGTGTGGAGATTCCACAAAAAATTAGCAATAGAACTCCCCTATGACCCAGCAATAGCACTGCTAGGAATTTACCCAAGGGATACAGGAGTGCAGATGCATAGGGGCACATGGACCCCAACATTCATAGCAGCACTCTTAACAATAGCAAAACATGGAAAGAGCCTAAGTGTCCATCAACAGACGAATGGATCAAGAAGATGTGGTTTATCTATACGATGGAATACTACATGGCAATGAGAAAGAATGAAATCTGGCCATGTGTAGCAACGTGGATGGACCTTGAGGGTGTTATGCTGAGTGAAATAAGTCAGGCAGATAAGGACAGTTACCATATGTGTGCATGTATAGGAAGATTAGGAGAAACTTAATGGCGGACAGTGAGGGAGAAGACGGAAGAGAAAACAGTGGGGAAGATGGAGGGAGACAAACCATGTGAGATCTTGAATGCTGAGAACAAACCGAGGACTGATGGGTATGGGGGAGAGGGGAAGGGGGGTGATGGGCATGGAGGAGGGCACTTGTGGGGATGAGCACTGGGTGTTGTATGGAAACCAACTTGAGAATAAACTATTTTAAAAAGCTGACAAAAATAAAATGCTATTTAAACAAAAAATAAAATAAAACAAAGTGGAACATCCCTTAAGGAAAAGTTAAGATGATAATAACAGATACATAAACATTCAGGTAAGGAAAGGAGCAACGATTTTTAAGTGTTTATTTATTTTGAGAGAGAGAGAGAAAGAAAATCCCAAACAGACTCCACACTGTCAGCGCAGAGCCCAATGTGGGGGTTGAACTCACGAACCATGAGATCATGACCAGAGCCAAAATTAAGAGTAGGGTGCTCAACCAACTGAACCACCCAGCGACCCCATGGAAAGGATAAATGTGTCTTAAATATTTTTTTTTCATGTTACTCTTTAATTAATCTTGAAAAACTGTGTTAACCATCCACATTATTAGGTAATATCTAAAAATTTTCATAACTTAAAAAAATGATAGAATGTAATTCTTAGAGTCTCATATATATTGGCATATTTAATTAAAATGAGTACATCACTTCTTTAATATTTTCAGTAGAATCTAAATAACCACTTGGTTGCTACCATCACCATTTTTATTTTTTTATTTCTATTTTTTTTACAAGTAGTTTATTGTCAAGTTGGTTTCCATATAACACCCAGTGCTCATCCCCACAAGTGCCCTCCTCCATGCCCCTCTCTCCCCTACCCCCCCCACCCATCAGTCCTCAGTTTGTCCTCAGTATTCAAGAGTCTCTTATGGTTTGCCTCTCACCCTTTCCCTCACTATTTCCCCCCTTCTTCTCCCCCACGGTCCTCCGTTAAGTTCCTCCTAATCCTCCTATACGTGCAATCATATGGTATTTGTCCTTCTCTGCCTGACTTATTTCGCTCAGCATAAGACCCTCAAGGTCCATCCATGTTGCTACACATGGCCAGATTTCATTATTTCTCATTGCCATGTAGTATTCCATGGTATAGATAAACCACATCTTCTTGATCCATTCGTCTGTTGATGGACACTTAGGCTCTTTCCATGTTTTGGCTATTGTTGAGAGAGCTGCTATGAACATCGGGGTAGATGTGCTCTTATGCAACCTAGCGAAGAAATGGGCAGAAGATATGAACAGACACTTCTCCACAGAGGACATCCAGATGGCAACAGACACATGAAACGATGCTCAGCATCCCTCCTCATCAGGGAAATACAAATCAATACCATCACCCATTTTTAAAACTGCAGAAACATTCTCTTTTTTAAAAGTTGAAAATTTATATCATTTAATTTTCTTATAAAACATGTATTTTATGAGAATATTATCTAAATGTAATATACTTTCTGTTCTGAAGTATATAAATTGAAATTACATTTTTAAAATTTCCCATCACCATAAAGCTCTAAGCACTGGAAAATTCCCTCTGGATTCAGTTATTAGCATTAAAAAATAGCAATATACACTTGGCAAAACAACAGAAATTTATTTCATATTTTGAAATATATTGATTAACAATACATTTACTTTCTATTTACAAAGAAGTAAAATTTCATTGGAAATAGGACTTGTTTTAAAAATTTGGTTGATCCAAAATTACTTATTGCTAGAAAGAAATAGCGTTTACTATCAATTCTACTCTTATTTTTTGTTTTCATAACTTTTAGTGCTAAGCAATTAAGCTCAAATAAATAAGTGGCTGGAAATAGAGAGAGTTTTGCTATACCACAGTCACTCAAGTCTTTTATTCCTTCTAAGCTATAAGCCAAAATCAAATAGCATTGTATAATCAATTATAGTAATGTATATATATCAGCTAATACCTAACTGTAGTTGAAAGCTAAGAATTGGAAATCACCTGACTCACAAAATGATTTATTACCCAGTCATTACAGTCATTCACTTTCTCTTTTTCTGGGAAGCATCTCAAAAAGGCTTTAGTAAGACTTTTCAATTACTATTAATTATGCCTGTTAACCTTCCACTTAGAAGTATTTGTTGTACTCAATAAACTCAGAAAAGGCTCAGAAATCAAATTATTGTTCATTTTAATACATCTTTGCAGTGCAATATTTTTTATAAAATGCTTTTATTTTATTATGTGTTTTTATCAAAGTCTTAGAGCTGTGATTTGATACCCACATCATTCAATGTATGGTAAATATCTGCATAATCTATTTGACAATGCCAGCTCTCATTTTCAACTCAATCAGCCAAATCAGGAAAAAAAAAGTGTGACTTCATTTCCTAATTTAAATAAATTTAAATAAACATATTACTATGCATCCCCATGACAGTCATCTAACTAATGACATTTTATTCTAAGATAGATAAACAAATACATAAAATATACAGACTTCCCAGGAATGAAACAATCTTTCTGCCTTTCCTGTTTCTTACTGATGCTCTCCTTAAAACCAGCCCTCAGGAAAGATATGTTTTTGACCAGGGAATTGTAGAGGTGAGATCATGTTGAAGAAAAATTGTCATCACTTCTGCTGCAATCTTTAATATAGACATTATATTACCCCTGGATCACATTGCTAATGAGAGATTAAGCCAAGATTTGAAATCATCTCTTTTAACTCAGTGACACACGAGAGCAGTCTCATTAGAATTACTTAAAAATTTACTTAAGATAATCCCGTCTCAGCTAAAGGTGATCATGGCAGATACAGATCTAAATTTATAACACCTAACATGGGTCAAAATGACAGTTTCTAATGGGAAGCTTCACCTTTAACAGAATTACGTGAAAGACAATTATACTGAGATAACTTGAAAAGGAAGATTTGCCTGAGTCAATATTGTAAATTGTCCCTTTGTCTGGTACTCTGAGGCAATAAGCTTATTTAGATTTGGGGTGTATGAGAAATGGGTTCTGCTTTGTAAAGTAGAAGAAAGGCAAATGTAAAAAGTGAAGGTAAGAAAGGGGGGAAAACTGGGGGCGTCCAGCCCAGAAAAACCGACCTAGCACAGCCAAAGTCATTCCATGAACCAAGTGGGTTTGAGCCTTAAAAGAAAAAGTGCATATGGCAAATCACAGGCTAGAAGCAAACTGATTTGTAAAGGGCACTATTATTATTGTAACAAAGTGATAGTCTAAGGCCTCAAATACTGAAATATTTGTTTCAAATAGTACTCAAAAAAATGCTATCATTGACCAGATGGTTTTCATGTTCCACAAATGTATAACCAGTGATCCTCTAAACATTCATTGAAATTAACTAATGAAACAACTAAAAGACAAAGGAAAATATGGTAGATGAATTTTTTATTCACACTGTCAGATAAACATACTGGACTTCCCAAAAATGTCTTAATTAAATTATTTCCAGGTCTCTTAAAGAACAAATGAGAACGAATGCACAGCCAAATGAATTAATTTTTCAGAAAAACATGATACAAACTACATCACAACAAAAAGTTGACAGAACTACAAAAATGGTCAGTGCAATGAGCATGCCTATGATCAGTCAAGTTCTATGTAAACCAGCAAGACCTTAACTCTTTTCCACTTCCCAGTATCCACAGATCCTACCTAAGTTTATTTTGACATGCTTATCTTTCTAGTTTCTCCAATCTTCTTTCCTTGGTGCTAAGATATTCACTGAATCTAGAGTTTCACAGTGGTTGATTCAGGAAAACACAAGCCCTATCCCTTTTCCCCATTTATTTCCTGCTCCATTAACATTGCCTACAATTTTCCTAAAATTCATTCCAATTATTAGTCTCATTACCCACAATTATTCCAAATCAAATATAAATTACATAACAAGATTTTGATGTGGTGGAATGCAGTGACTTTCATTTTCTAATATTAGTTTTGCCATTGATCGTTCTAAAAAGATATGAAAGGTAGATCAGGGCTGATGAGACTCGGGTCCAAAGAAGTAGAGGTTAAAGCTTTTAAGCTATAAATATATAGTGTTCAGAATTTAGGTTGAAGTTATACTCTTTGCTTTTCTGCTCTGGCTACAGATTTCTAACAGGCATCTGAGATGAGAATAAGTAAAAACCAAAAATAAGTCAGCAGATATTCAAAAATAGATATTGAGCCCTTTATGCAAAAAGGGGGGTAGAGGAAGACAGAGATGATTTTGTTTATCACATGTTCTTCATCCAAGACCTCTGCAGTCAATTCTTTGCAAAGCTTGGCTGTAAGCCCTAACAGTCTGTCTCAGGAAGCCTAAACGCTAATCAGTGGCAATTAAAAGTTTCATTGGGCACTATTAAAACTTTCAAAGCCAATGAGTTGGAGTAGCAGTGTCAAATGAGTGGCAACGGGGATTGTTAAATAGTCACTGTTTGTAGGATACATCAGTGGTAGGAGTGTGCAAATTAAAAGATTTCTCCTGCGACACCAAGTCACTGGGAAACTCATTTAACAACATCCCTAAATAATTAGAAGCTCCGTGCCTTCATTAAGAACCAAAAATAAGTGCTTGCACCATGTGCAGGTAAATGACAGCAGGGACATGCAAAAGTTGTTTTCTAGTTCAGACTCAGAAAAATGTGTCATTTTTATTGGTTGAAGAAAAAAATTCCCCATAATAATTTTGTGATTGTGCTCTCATTAGGAGTCATGAGAGAGCTCAAGAAGCCCAGAGCTCTCATAAACTATCCTGTTATTTCCATCTACTTCTCAACAACAGTTTTATGGTAAAACTAACATAATGAGACTTACTACTCTTTAGCCCTACTACCTGGGGATTTTCAGTGACATTAAACACATATAGGTTATTAAACACATATAGGTTAAGATGAGCCTCGTACTAAAAATGTGGCTAAATATCTNCTAACATAATGAGACTTACTACTCTTTAGCCCTACTACCTGGGGATTTTCAGTGACATTAAACACATATAGGTTAAGATGAGCCTCGTACTAAAAATGTGACTAAATATCCACATGGCTTACATTAAACAAATTTTTTTCCAAATAGATTATGTTTGAATTTCTTTGGAGGTTGGTTTGGAAAGAAAGAGTGCAGAAGAAACTAGGGGAATATGCCCTTTTTAGCCATTCTTTAATGGGAAGTAATATGTCTACTTGACCACTGGTTATGGTCATTTGCACCAGAATGTCAACTCTGCTGGAATGAGTCTCTGATACAAATGCTAAGTCCTATACAAACTTGGCAAGGACTTCAGTTTGAGTGGAAGCAGGAAGAGGTCACTCATGCCCTTTACAGATATTTACTGAGCTCCTACTAGGCACAAAGTCCTGGGATAAGTACCAAGTGGGATACAGTTTTAGATCACTTATAAATCCCGATTTCAAGAGCTTATGCATTGATACAGAAGATAAAGCAAATTCTTCAACACTGATAATGCAAGATGTGGACAGAGGGGTGCTTTTAAGCGCCTAAAAGATTTCTAGAAAACTACAGAAGACACTGTTAAGTTTTTCCAAGAGAGAGAGACCATATCATTCAAAAACAGCAAAATACACATTCTTCTCAAGCTCATGAAATATTTACCAAGATAGACTACATTCTGGGCTACAAAATACATAATAACAAATTTTTAAAAAATAGAAATCAGATAACGTCTGCTCTCAGACTACAATGAAATTAACTAGAAATCAGTAATAGAAGATAACATTTAAAAATCCTAGAATATGTGGAGATTCAATAATACACTTTTAAATAACACATGGACCAAAGAAGGAATCTCAAAGAAATTAAAAATATTTTGAGTTAATAAAAAATGATAAACAACTGATCAGAAAATTTTGAAATGCTGTGAAAATAGTGCTTTGAAGAAAACTTACAGCATTCAAAGCATATGTTAGAAAAGAAGAAAGATCTAAAATCAATAATCCAAGTTTCCACCTTAGGAAACTAGAAAGAAAAGAGAAAATTAAATCCAAATTAAGCAGAAGAAAAGAAATGCTATGAATCAGGGCAGAAATTATTGACATTGAAGAAAAGAAATCAGTAGAGAAAATCAACAAAACCAAAAGCTGGTTCTTTGAAAGGATCAATACAATTGATAAGGCTGTAGCCAAACTAAGAAAAAGAGGGCATGTAAATTTCTAATATAAAAAATGAAATAAGGGACATCACTACAGCTCCTAATGGATACTAAAAGGATAATAAAGGATTATTCGAAACAACTCTATGCCCACATATTTGATAACCTAGATGAAACAGACCAATTCCTTGAAAGACACAAGCTGCCAAACTTACACAAAAATAAACAGACAATCTGAATCGGTCTATAAATATTAAAGAATTTGAATCGATAATTAATAACCTTCTAAAACAGAATGTACCTGGCCCAGATAGGCTCACAGGTGAATTCTACCAAACATTAAAGGAAGTAATTATACCAATTCTTTACAATCTCTTTCAGTGGGAATCTTCCTAACTCTTAAAACTTACAAAATAAACCAAGAAAACAATAAACAACCTGTTTAAAAAAAGAGTCAGAGACCTTAGCAGATATCTTACCAAAAAAAGCTATACAGTTGGCAAATAAGCATATTAAAAGATGCTCCATCTCATGTCATCAGGAAAATGCAAATTAAAACAATGAGATACCACTACACACTTATCAGAATGCCCAAAATCCTGAACACTGATAACAATAAATGCTGGTGAGGATGTGGAGCAAGAGGAACTCTTATACGCACTAGTGAGAATGTAAAATGATATAGCTACTTTGGAAGACAGTTTGGCAGTTTCTAACAAAGCTAAATATACTCTTACCATCTGATCCAGAACTCATGCTTCTTGGTATTTACCCAAAGGAGTTGAAAACTTATGTCCATACAAAAACCTGCACTCTGATATTTATAGCAGCTTTATTCATAATTGCCAAAGCGTAGAAGCAACCAAGATGTCCTTTAGTAGGTGAACGGATACATAAATGGTGATGCATCTAGACAATGAAATATTATTCAGAGCTAAAAAGAAATGAGCTATCAAGACATGAAAATACATGGAGAAACCTTACATGCATATTACTAAGTGAAAGAAGTTAATCTGAAAAGGCTGCATACGGTACAATTACAACTATAGGACATTCTGGAAAAAGCAAACTACGGAGATGGTGAAAAGATCAGTCATTGCCAAGAGCTGAGGGACAGTGAAAACATATGTGTGATACTATAGAGATGGATATATGTCATTATACGTTTGTCCAGACCCAAAGAATGTACAACACCACGGGTGAGCTCATGTAAAATGTGGGATTTGGGTTAAATATGATATGTTAATGCAGGTTGATCGATTGTAACAAATGCACCACTCTGGTGGGAGATGTTTATAATGAAGGAGGCTATGGGGCACCTGGGTGGCTCAGTCGGTTGGGCGGCCGACTTTGGCTCAGGTCATGATCTCACGGTTCGTGGGTTCGAGCCCCACGTCGGGCTCTGTGCTGACTGCCAGCTCAGAGCCTGGAGACTGTTTCAGATTCTGTGTCTCCCTCTCTCTCTGACCCTCCCCTTCTCACGCTGTCTCTCTCTCTCTCAGAAATAAATAAAAACGTTAAAATAATTTATAATGAAGGAGGCTATACGTGTGAGGGTAGGGGCAGGGAGTATATGGGAAAGTTCTGTACCTTCCTCTCAGCTTTCCTATGAGCCTAAAACTGCTCTAAAAATAAAGTCTTTAACAATAATAATTTTTATAAATAATTTTATAAATACTTTTTTATAAATATTGAAATACTGATACATGCTTCAACATAGATGAACCTTAAAAACATTATGCTTATTGAGAGAAGCCAAACACAAGAGGTCACATGTTATGTTACTCCATTATAGAAAATGTCCCAAATAAGCAAATTCATAGATACAGAGAGCAAGTCTGTGGTTACCATGGCATGGGGAGTGACAGACATGAAGAAGAGTAGCTGCTCTGGGTAAGAGTTTCTTTTTGGTGTGATAAAAATGTTTCGGAACTAAATAGTGGTGATGAAATCCTAAAAGCCACTGAACTGTACTCTTAACTAAGAGTGAAATTCTGGGGTATGTGAATTATTAAACAGAACAATTAACCCTTGAATTTGAATTAGGTGGGGAAAAGTCATTCTTTGCTACATCATCTCGTTATTTGACTAGACCATACTGCATTAGCTAATCTGGCAAATAGTCGACCACAAATAGTTTTAGTCAGAGGTAGAAGAGAGAAGGATCATTTTCTGTCTGGATTGCCTATTAGACTATAAGCTATCATGGCTGAGGCTGTCTCTTTTTATTGCACTTGTAAATATGCACTGAGACTCTCAAACAATGGACAGAGCCAGTAAACATAATGAATAGATTAATAATAAAACCAAATCATGAAAGAAAAAGAGCAAATAACTGGCATGCACTGTTGTCAGAACAAATTCACTGAAGTGAGAAAAACAGCCTGTTGGATTCAGCTGCTAAGAAACAGCAATTTATTTAGAAAGCAGCTGCCTTTCCAGAATGGATTATCTTCTGATAAAAGTGATGAATATGTATGTATGAAAAGGGAGAGGGCTGGTTAAAGATTGTGCCCAGGATAACTCAATTGATTCCTTTCAGAACTGTGCAACTTGGCAGTGAATCACCACATTGGCAGGGCATTTGCTTTTCTGAAGCATCGTGTAGTTGAAACACACTTTTCTACCTTGCCCTCCATGCTATACTAGCTAACCCCAACCTACAAAGCAAGAGAAAAGATTATTCCCATGAGGATTTAGGATGGGGTAACTTTCATACTGCACCTATCTGTCACCAATCTATTTTATAAGCGTAAAACAATCCTTGTACTTCATTGAACCCTTCAAATGAAAAGGGGGATTCAATTCAATACAGGTTATGCATAGGGTGTCTGCCAAAATAAAAAGCAAAATTTAACAGTAACCTTTAAAGACCCTCCACCCCAGCTCCTAGAGTAAGTGAAGTGGAGAGGTATGAATGAAACTACCAGCCTTGGGTAAGTAGGTAAGGAGCCCCTTCTATCTTCCTGGTTTCCTTTGTTTGCCTTACTAACCCTTAGATAATAGCGCAAAACTCTCAGCTTCTCCTAGTGGCCCCATTCAAAAGAGTCTAAATACTCTGAGGCAGAACCATAGTCCCAGCCAGAGCCCTTGACCATATCTTATACCAGCCAGGGACTGTGAAGGAGCTCAGTGGAGGATAATGTAAAGGTCTTATCCTAGGTCTATATCTCAGTTATGATAATTACTTGACCTTGGGCAGGTTATTATTTAAGCCTCAGCTTCCTCATCTGTACAATAGAGATAATAATAGTATTTAACCTACAGCAATATTGGGGGATTGAGTGAATAATGCATGGAGTTTGGGACATAGAGTAGTCAGTAAATACTAGCTCTTGTTAATATTTCTATCTCTTCTTACTCAAGTATCCTCTCTACATAAATGTGAGGAGAAAGAGACCAAATCACTAGTTTAGAACATCAAGTGATAAATATAAATTATTAGAAAAAGAATGGGTCTCTACGAGCAACTTTTGACTGTATTCTGAAAACATGGACCTCTACTGAAATAACGTAAAGAAAATGTTCTCTTTCTGATATTCATTCACCTCCCGTGGAATCATTTGGCTCAGTTTAATAACCCAAAAGGCAGGTACAGGTGACTGTGGAAAACCTGTGGGTCATGTCCTCCATGGACTCATCCTATGATACACACAGGAGGTAGGGACTCCTAGGAAAGAATACTGAATGTAAGCGAGTGAGCGAAAAGGAGGCTTCTCACATGGCCACTCCCAGAGCTCCTGTAAATGACTCTGGATGCAGAGGAGGCTAATCGTATTTTCCCAACGGTGGAGTGACTCAATGGCTCAACTAGACATTTTGCTGGCAGCCTTTGATATTTCTGCACTTTTTTTGGAGTTGGGGAGAAAAATCAAATTAGAAACTAAAAAAAAGAAAGAAAGAAAAAGAAAAAAAGCTGTGATCGTGGCACATGAGTGTTCATCTGACTTTCTTCATGGAGGGTTGTGGTAGGATGGAATTACTGAGCATATTTGCTGTAAAGCATTGCCAAATTTTCAATTTTCATGTTTTTTTTTTCTTAAAGCTCATCTTATATGAAAAGGCACATGGTTCCTCTAACTAAAGCACTTTGTTTCTGCACCAACTTCACGGAGCAATTGCTATGAAAATAATTGTGTGCAAAATTAAGGGTTTCCTCGTGAGAAAAAGCTGTTTCTGAAGAGACATGGCTCCTATTCTTTTTAGAGGAGGTTAAAATATTATTCCCTTATCATGAAAAAGATAGTCCCAGAGGTTCACACTCTTGATACAAACAATTAACATGGCTAATTGTTCTCTTTCCACTCACTCTGTAAGAGAAGAAATAAAAGAAAGGGGAGCAGAAGAACCAGAGAGGAAGGCAGACTAGGTCTACATTCAGTCCTAAGAGTCAAATAGGCAAGTAGGGTAGAGAAGTCATTTGTGGTTTGGACCGAGAGAAGTGGTGGCAGACAGGTAAATTTTAAAATCATCATCTCCTAAAACCCCTGATTTATCCCAGTAAAATATACTGGGGGTGAAAGCAATATAAGAACTCAAATAAGTTAGAAGAAAATTTTTGTCAAAGCCTGAGAACATGAAACAAATTTAAACTGATCAGTGATAGATAACGTGAGAAAGATTCCTGATTTTACCTAAATGTTTGACTTATTTGAATCTTGTACTTTCCATATACCTAAAATGTTGGCTATTTAAATGAGAAATTTTGCTTCTGTTTTAAGAAATATGAAATAATATTTCTTAAATATTTATTTAAGAAATAACATAATAGAAATCTTGACAATCATTCTCTTTGTGTCACCTGTACACAGGGCCATGACATAGATGATTATGAAACATAGGTATGAAGGAAAATTTCAGAAAACAATTGGCTACATTATTTTCTCTCCAATAAAGGGCCAATCTTGACTGATAACATTCTACATAGGTTTTTTTTTATTATTATTGTTTTATTCAAGATTTATTTATTTANCCCCACATTCTACATAGTTTTTGATGTTTGCCCCTTATTATCTTACTTGCCTCTCACTTGCCATCTATTCTCTTATTCTCCCATTATTATCTTATTTCTTATTTGCTCCTTATTATCTTATACCATATTGCATAGCATTTCCAGGTAGAAACCTAACCAAAATCTTCCTGCCTTGACTAAATTCAATTTCTTGTCTAATATACCTAGAAGAAAGAAAAGACACCATTGCTTGTCCTGGGGGGAGTAGTGAGAAAGAGAAGCGAGAGAAGAAGGATTTTAAGACTAGGAGACAAATATACTCTCCATTCCCTGCTCCAGATATGAATATCCAGAGAAGGGGAAGCCATAGAGGGGTACTTATCCACTGAGTGACATAGATAAGCACAAGCATGTTAGCTCCTGTCATACTGCCCAGACATTTGCTGAGTGTGTCCTGTATCTTCAGGTCAAGAGGCAGACTCTCACCCCAAAAATTCCCTCAGTTCTGCAATCAGCTCATTGTAAAACAATGCATTACTGTTCTTTTGTAGCTGCAAAACTCCTTCATGTTTTCTTGTGGCATCGATCTGAGATCTCCTTATCTCTCAGGATTTCAGATGTGTCCTCATATTATGGAAACCTGGGTGTCAATATATTCTTTTTTTAAATGTTTATTTATTTATTTTTGAGAGAGAGTACAAGTGGGGGAGGGGCAGAGGAAGAGGGAGAGAAAGAATCCCAAGCAGGCTCCATGCCCAGCACATGCCCACACATGTGGGGTTCAATTTCACGACCATAAAATCATGACCTGAGCCAAAATCAAGAGTCAGACGCTTAACTGACTGAGCCATCCAGGCACCCCTGTTTATAGAATTCTTGCCATGATGGACCTAATACCATTCTAGCTACAGGGAATACAAAGTAAGGCAACATTCCCTCTGTCTATCATGTGTCCTGGGAGAGAGTGAACAAGAATTATAAAGTCCCTGCTTTTGTGGAACTTAGAGTCTTTAGGAAAGACTGATGGTTAAACCAGCAGTATTTTAAGGTGGGAAAGTGTGAAGACAGGGAAAGGCACTGAAAAGGGGACGTTTGGAGTTATCAGGGAAAACTTCCAGAGTGAAGGACATTTTTGTGAGACCTAAAGCATGAGTAGGAGTTAGTCTGGTGAAGAAGAAGGTAAAAACATTATCAGCCAGTAGGAACAACATACGGAAAAGCTCAAAGGTATAAGAATGCTAGTGTGGCTAGAGAATGAAATGTGTGTGTGTGTGTGTGTGTGTGTGTGTGTGTGTGTGTGATTGCACTTGCGTGCATGTGTGCACATGAGGTGGATAGGGGACAGTGAGGGATATCTCAAATATAGACCATTGCTTACACTAGAGCCAATCTCCTACTTCTTCCCAGATAAACTTCCAGACGACATTCTTTAATCACAGGGAAATAAGCCTCCACCCCAACCTACAGAATAAATCATGATTGGCCTAAACTATTCTTAGTGATCTCATTCTTCTCTTGACAGGCATATGAAGAGTAGCCTCTTCTCCAGCAGACCACAGAGAATTGTTAGACTCTAGGGGAGAACTGGACTTCAATTAAAGCCTAAAGGAAGGAATAAATCAGTTAAAGATGGAGGAGAGTCGGGGCACCGGGATGGCTCAGTCAGTTAAGTGTCCAAATTTTGGCTCAGGTCATGATCTCGTGGTTCATGAGTTCGAACCCTGTGTCAGGCTGTGTGCTGACAGCTAGCTCAGAGCCTGGAGCCTGCTTCAGATTCTGTGTCTTCTTCTCTCTCTGACCCTCCCCTGCTCAAGCTGTGTCTCTCTCTCTTTCTCAGAAACAAATAAAACATTAAAAAAAATTTTTTTTAAAGAATAAATAAACATTTAAAATTTTAACAAAAAAAGATGGAGAAGAGTTTATCTTATGACAGAGTCCACAGAAACTCTAGGTGAGAGAGCAACTGTGGGAAATTAAGTCAAAAACACAGAACACAGAGATGTAAGATAGATAACAGGACAAGATTGCTTACTGGGTGCTGAGAAAGGATAAATGGATTTGTGGCAAAATGGGCTTAACTAATTAGGATGCTTTTCACTGAAAGTAATAGAAAGTTCCTTGAATCCATATATTATAAAAAAGGAGTATGGGAAGATTTGGGAGAAGGATTCAGAAGTCTCTCATTAAACCAAGAGTAAGAAAGGCAGTGGGACCTGAGGAAGGAGCTGGAAGCAAGAACTACTGTCTTTTTCTCTCTGCTCATTCGCTTTCTTCTTATCTATATGCACATCTCATCTCTACATCATATCTTTCTTCTCTACAATTTGTTTCCTCTCTTCCTTTGTACACAGAGTGGACACAGATCTTAAATGTATGTGTTGTTTCTAACCAGATAAGTTAGCAAGTTGTAACCAGCTTCAGAACCAACTCCAAAATTCCAGGAAAGAAGACCTGATTGTCACAGCCTCAGTAGGTGTCCATCCCCATTCCTACTAGCCAGAACAGCAGAGTTACATGGGACAGACATAACAGCTGGCTCGGAACTCCAGTGGGTCAGGAACACAGTCCCACACTGTGATCCAGGAAGTTAATTCCAATGCACTCCAGATAATTAATTCTTCCAAGTGCTCTTTGGATGTACAGGGTTAGCAACGGTGGTGACCTTCTGGCCTCTAGGAATTAGCTGACTCCTGGGTAGGTTATCCTGCCGAGGCATTTCAGACGTCTGATGGCTGTGAAGACCCCAGCTTCTCCATATGGTGTCCTCTATGGTCCAGAATGACGGAAACATTCAGAGTATATATCCTCCAAGGAGGTGATTTAAGGCCTATGTAGATGTGTGAAGGTAGGTGTGGTCAAGTTCCCTCTCCATCCTCCCTGCGGTGGCTGTCCTTGGCCCTCTGGTCACTTGCTATCCTGCAAATGTTCTCAGTCTTCAGTGTGCACCAGAATCAACTGGAAAAATCTGTTAAAATTCAGATTCCCAGACCAGTCTCTAGCAATTTCAACTCAGTGGTTTGGGGCAATATCAGGAATCTTCACTTTAAACAAGCACCTCAGGTGAATCTCTTGTATATACAAAGGCCTAGAGTCACATTTTGCGAAATTTGGCACTACTGACTTGGGGGCAACTTCCAGAGCCCTAATAATGCAACCAGCTCAAAGTCACTCATGAAAGCTATATTTAACTCATTTTATATACCTACATATATCAACTTATTTCATTTTTTTTTTCAACTTATTTCATTTTTGACTCAGATTTGCATTAACTACAGAAATGTCTCTTTTGGCATCATGTTTTATTTATAGTGTCCAATTTTGCTCCCAGCATTAAACTTGATGCTTCTTAATTATTCTTGATAAGTGCTTCTGTGTATTTTCTCAGTCTTTTCCCTTCATAAAGAATTTACTGCTGGTGACACTTATTCATCTGATGGCCTTACTGTTTATTTCATTTGGCTAAGCCAGTTATGGAGGTAGGATAAGCCAGTTGTGGTTTGCCTCAGACGTGTTACTTCTACTCTTTACAAAAACATGCAACAAATAAAAATGTTACACTGAGTAATAAACTGAGTTCTAAATTACCTCCTTATCCTAAAAAAATAATAAAATCCCAGAATTTCCAGAACTAGTAGAAAACTTGGAATCTATCCAGTTTGACCCATCAGTAAGTTGACTTCAATAATATGAACTGCTATTAAGTACCTACTACGTTCGGGGTGTTTATGTGCTTTGCATGCACTATTTCAGGTAATCTTCACAACAACACTTGAGAAAGGGAACAACATTCCTAATGGAACCAGGGTTTAAAAATATCTCAGTAGGCTTGATCCACAGGGACAGTCAACAGTGATAGAGCATTTGACTGCATAGACACAGTCAATTAATAAGGATTAGTTATAAAGACATTTACCTGGTCTCCAAGTCCAGCTGCACAAGTTTGGGATAGGTCACCCTGGACTCCACAGCAGTTTATCTGAGATGAAGCATGTGTTTTCACTGGCTATAAGTTAAACAGGAGTCAATATAACCACTGCCAGAAAAGCTAAGTGTTCGTACCTACATGAGTGGAAGATTTGTCCACTGGATTCTCTGCTGCTTTTACCTCACTGTTGTGTGGGGTTCATTCCACGCTTTATAATTTATGAGAAATTTTGACCAACCAGGCCCCCAAAGGGGAAGGAAATACAGGATCTTGAAAGACCTTTCCTTTGAAAAGCATATAAAAGAATGGAGGATATTCAAACCCAGATGACATAAAAGCTGCTTTGAATACTTGAAGAGCTATGAGAGGAATTTGGGAACAGACTATGTGTGTTTCTGAGTCCATCAAGAAGCACAATGAGTAAGCCTCACAGGGAGACAAATTTCAACACAAGATAAGGGAGCACTTTGCAGCGGTGAGGGCTGTCCAACAATAGGATGGGCTAATGTGTGAGACAGCAGGCTCCCCATCTCTAGAAGCATCCATGAGGAGGCTGAGGACCACTTGCCCTGGAGGTTTGAGAGATTTATCCCTGGATGTGGGATTGTGTTCTGTGACCTCTCAGATCCCTTCCAACTTTGAGAAGTTCTTATTCTGGTACAACAAACAGGTACTAGGTACTATGCAAGGTACTAATGCAACAGGTATGATGCAAGAGACACTAAACCAGTGATCTGAAGCATAAAAAATAAACAGAACATGATTCTTCAAATTACTTACCAACCTGTAGATAAAAAGACAGGTTGAAAAATAAACACTCCCTTCCATAGCTGAGATTCAAGTCAACTTACATCTTTGCAGCCTCATTTATTGGTGAAAGAATTGAGATTCAAGAGATAGGATGAATATTGGACCAGGTATTGGCACATGATAGAATGAAGATCCTCTTAAGGAGTGACATTGATACCGTATTAAAATGGTATTTTATTAAGGAGTTTCAGGGATGATCAACCCCTGCCCCTTCTCCTTGACCCCTCCATTGAAAAGATTCTAATAGACAAAGGACAAAGTGAACCAAATAAAGGTAAAGAAACACTATGTAATACCTATAGATTCATTCTCAAATTCCAGTGGCCTACCTACCCTGAGAGAAATCCTTTCTCTTAGTTAAGTTGGCTTGACTGGCCTGGAAAGAAAAAAGTCTGTTTGGCCTGCTCTTCATACCTTCCACAAACCCAGTCCTCAATCCCAGATCTGGCAATCATAATGACAACAAGGGAAAGACAAGTCTCTGATGTAGCTCCCACATGGACTCACGGACTTGGCCTCCAATGCTGTCTGCCTTGGGTTCTCAATCCTAAGCACTAGATCTGGCATTCGTGTGGGAGAAAAGAAAGAAGATGGTGGCAGCTGCCCTGGAAGGAAGCAAAAGGAGAGAAGAGGAAATACCACATGTGTGTATGCTGAGTCTGTTTTCTTCAAGAGCTTCACCTGCTGGCAACTGGCCAATCCAAATCTAGACTCCTTAGGGTAGAGAGTTTTCCTGGATCCCAAATCACAAAGAGGCCAAGAGGGCTTTGACTGTCTTCTAGAGGTCAACACTGCTATTTTATATCACGAAGTTAATACGGCCTGTTTCTAAGTTACCTGATGGGACTATTTGGTGAGTTCATCACATCTTTTTAAGGGCTATGAGCTCTTTGAAGAAATGTTGCCAGTCTATGGCTTAAGACTGGACATACACTAGAATCTGAAAGAATAATTTTTTAAATATGTAGACAAGAATTTACTGAACATAAAGTATATAATAGGCAATCTGTTAGCACCTACTAATAAATTTTAAATTTTATTTTCATAATAACCCTGTGATTTAGGAATTATTACTGCAATAATAAAAGGTTTTGCTTTCTATCACACTTAAGTCTTTTCATTCTGTGGCAAACTATTCAAGCAAAGACTTCTGACAGTGTAGCTCTTAGTAATCTGAGGTGTGTTTATGTTTCACAGGTGTGTTTGATCTACACATATTTTGTGTATCTTCTTTGCCAATACTCAGCCCTGGGTAATCCTTTATGTCTGTTTATTCCTTATGTCTGCCACTCCCTGGCTGCTCAGAATTTCTGTAAGTAAACAAAAAGCCATAATCCCAGGTCCACTCTGATACATGCAATCTCTCCTGGGCTGGGTTCTCACTGCTTTTCACACAATTACTTTACTTACTGTTTTTTGACTCCCCTCATAGGATCTATTCCAATTTTCTCCATAATCCTTAAGACAGCCCACCCCCAACTCCAACCCCACTCCTTTGTCAGGACCACTTCANTGACTTCACGCCATAGAGACTTGATCACCATGGCAACCACTGCCGGCTTTGGTTCATTTCCTCAGAAACCCCAACTGGCAGAGATGGTTGAATCAGGGAACTTCTGCAGGGATACACTGGGAGCACTTGGTACTGGGGTCTGAAATCTTACAGGCAGCTCTAAATTTAAATAGCCAGAAAGAAACAGGTTCCATGAGCACAAAAGAGAAGCTAAACGAGGTCTAGAAACAGCAACCTCTTGTCCTGCCAGCCTCTTGAGAGAAGTTACAGGTTCTATGAAAAAAATAGAGGTAGAAGTCAGCTGGAATTTGAGATCCTAATATCAAATATTATTATGCCTTGTTTCATTCACTGCCTTGAATACCCAGTAAGGTTGCAAACTTTGAAAGAAGAAAATTAATATCTTACATTGTTTCCCCCTCAACTCTAATTTGAAAATGGACTTATGGAGTTATGGGGGTGGAGTCCGATACTTTGAGCCTGTTTAGCAGACCTTTGTTACTGGCCTCTTTGGGCCAGTCACTGTGCGAGGTGATGGGGAAGAATTAGTACAATCCAGAACTTATTCTAACAGGAGATACATACATTGTATAGGAAAATAAGAAATTATTGGATTAGACTTAGTCTCCTTCCTATCACAAAGCACAACCTTTCACAAGCCTGCGTGGGATCCGTGATTGTATGGGGTGCTGTCCAGTAAAGAAACCACTCAGCCTTCACAGTACAACCAAGTTATCAGAGCAGTTTATTCTTTTTTGAGCCAGTTCACTGTGAGGTACCCTATAAGTTCCCTTACACTGTGAGTTCAGCAACTCACCCTTCACAGTTCTCGGGTGTTTGAATTGTTTCTCTTCATCACCCTCCTCCTTACTTACGCGATTGAAAAAATAGTTTTCTCTTGACCAAAATTTGAAGACAACAAGTTTGGATCCTACAACAAAAAACTATAATAAAATATGGTCATAATGTAATCCATGTAGGACAAAGTAGAATGGGAACATAGAAAAGAGAGTGATGTATTTTGTCCTGGAGATGTGAGAGATGAAAGGCTAGCAAAAGCTTCAGAAGAGAAAATATTTGAGCTGTACTTTGTCTTCCTTTATTCCTAGGTGGTATTTTTTAAAAATTTTTATCTTAGTGCTTATTTAGTTTGGAGGAAGAAAGAGAGCGTGAACTGGGGAGGGACAGAGAGAGAGAGAGAGAGGGAGACACAATCCTAAGCAGGCTCCAGGCTCTGAGCTGTCAGCACAGAGCCAGATACAGGGCTCGAACTCAAGAACCATTAGATCATGACCCTAGATGAAGTCAGATGCTCAATCAACTGAGCCACCCAGATGCCCCTCCTAGGTGGTTTTTTAAATTATGGTCTCCTTTTTGGGAAAATAAAAATGTCACTTCAGGGGTGCCTGGGTGGCTAGTTGGTTAAGCATGCAGCTTCGGCTCAGGTCATGATCTCGTGGTTTGTGAGCTCGAGCCCCACGTTGGGCTCTGTACTGATATCTGGGCCTGCTTCAGATTCTGTGTCTCCCTTTCTCTCTGTCCCTTCCCTGCTCATGCTCTGTCTCTCTTGCTCTCAAAAATTTAAAAATATATATATATATACATATCACTTCATATCCCAAGAGAAACACATATTCATATAAATTAGAAAACCCCATAACAGTTCAGATCCCAGTCCTCTACTGTGTATGGGAAGGTGGCCATGAAGCTTAAGAAGACACTGACACTAATTTTGAGTACAGGGGGTTTAGAAGATCAGTGATAATGATAAGTATCTGTTACAATCAGAGCTTTAAAAAAAACTCAAAACAACAGTAAATGAGAATGGGAAAATCAAAAGAGAGGACAAGCTATTCAGAAAACTAGTTCCATTATAATTCTTCACAGCCTCAGTGTAGACTTGCCACAGGGCCTTTGCTATGTCACGGACTTGGGTGTTTTTATCAAGGACAGTGTGGGATTGTTCCCTCTCTATCCCACAAGGCAGCAGTTACTAATTCACTCTCTATATCCCTTAAGCTTGCATGACTTAATTTTTTTCTTCCCATTAAATTAGAATAAAAAAATCTCTTCATTTCCTCAAAGTGTTTTGGAAAGATCAAGGAAACCATCAAATCTTAAGAGTATTAGAAACCTTGGGGATACACATGGCGTTCAAATCCTAGAGGTGACATCTAATATCATTCTTTAATGTCTTTCATTATTTTATCATGTCCTGAAATCCCATAAAAGCATAGCAGAAATGGGTTTGGGTATTTTACTAAATTTAGATGTGTAAGGGAGGAGAAAAAAATGACGATTTACTTGATTTTCATTACTGTTCATTCCAAATTCCAGGAAAAAGTAAATGATTAGTTAAGACAATTAGGTGATTCTATATATAGGAAGCCAAGGCAAGGTGTTCAAAACTTTACAGGGCTGAGGAACGTAGAAAAAAATCAGCGGTCAAAATCTCATGTTTCTCACTGGCCACACTTTCTGTGCCACACCCAAAATGTTCCGGGTCTCCACCTATTATACTTAGAATCATCATTACTGAAAGCACTTTAAAGGTATTATCTTAGCCAGTTTCCTAATTAGCCATGGGGCACACCTCTAGAGAACCAGAAAGGGATGGACATCAGGAACCTCTCCTTGGTGACACAAAACCAAGTGACAGATGAGAGGCGATTGGTCCCAAGACATCTAAAGGCAGATTGGAAATGACAGCTAGGTTCAGATTCGGTTCAGCCTGAATAAAGAAAACCGCCACCTTTTTCACTGACACCAAAATACTTGCCTTCACCTACAGAATGACTTTTTCTGGCGTGATTTTTTTTCCCCTCCGTTCAGCCTCAGAGATAATACTAATGATTGCCAGCGATGGTAGTGAAAGCCAAGCTTAATCACCATAATTGACAATTAAGTTGGGTAACAACACAGAGACAGGTGATTTCACACAAGGCTAATGAAAATGGGCTATTAAAATCCACACACGTTTGGCAGCAATTATGAGCTCCTGGAGCCATTTGCTTTGAAATGTGCACATTTCACAGGCGGCTGCCTGCCAACGAGACAACTCTGAGCAGGACCAGGAAAGAAGGAGGAAGACAGAGGCGCCCGAGATTTCTGTAGGTGCGATATCCTTTCCGTGGCTTGCTGGTCGCTATTGTTACATGCCTGATATTTTTTCTTCTGATATCTTTTTTTTTTAATGTTTTATTTATTTCTAGGAGAGAGAGACAGCGTGAGCAGGGGAGGGTCAGAGAGAGAGGGAGTCACAGACTGAAACAGGCTCCAGGCTCCGAGCTGGCAGTCAGCACAGAGCCCGACGCGGGGCTCGAACCCACAAACCGCGAGATCATGACCTAAGCGAAAGTCGGACGCTTAACCGACTAAGCCACCCAGGCGCCCCTCTTCTGATATCTTAAAGGCAAAGAAGGATGAACAGTTCACAGCCTCAGGGAATGATGCTCGGTTTCCCTACAGAACCAGCATGGGATTGGCAGAGGACAAGGAAGTGGGTCTAACTAACAAATGCTTGGGCGAAGAGTGGTGGAGACTCATGGAGTAAGGGCAGGCCCTGTGGGAGAGAGCTGGATTTCCGTCTCCAGTGTACTGGAGGCCTTGTCTTCACAGTTTTCTCAAAACATAAAATAGAAGTAAGAGATAAATGAGAGTAGTTAAATAGTTAAAGGTATTTGGGGTGCGCCTGGGTGGCTCCTCAGTTCATTTCTGCTCAGGTCATGATCTCACAGTTTGTGAGTTCGAGCCCCCCATCAGGCTCTGTGCTGGCAGTGTAGACCCTGCTTGGGATTCTGTCTCTCCCTCTCTCTGCCTCTACCCGCTCTTGATTTCTCCCTAAAATAAATAAATAAATTCCCTGTTTGATAATTCCAAAATCTGTGTCCTACCTGAGTCTAGCTATGAGGTAGGCTTGTCTCTTCAGACTGTTTTTAATTTGTGGGGGGNCGCAAGTGTTTTGGTGTGCCTTCTAATTTTTGTTGGAAGCCAGACCTATGTATGGGTATAGGAACTGACATAAAAAGCCTTTAGTGTGATGCTATGTTATTCCGGCTAGGATTTGGGCTGCTTAATGTTTGTTGCCGTTACAGGTGCCAGAAGGTTCAGATTCCACTGTCCTTGTTTTTGTCTCCTCCTTCAATATTGACGGTACCTTGTAGCTCTTTCAACTATAATCTGCTGTTGTTATTCTGAAGGCTTATTAATGTGATGGTAACGTGCGGGGGAGGAGAACATTCTATAAACTTGTGATTAAATCTCAGCCTTTTAGTGGACCAGTGTTTCTAGACTGTCATGCCCACAACTGCTTTTTTAGCTTCCCCACAGGCGGTAGAGGAAGGCTAAAGATGCCTGGAGTCGAGTAATTGTCCTTTTCTCTAGATGGGATAAGCCTCTGATAAAGTGTTTGTCCCGGAGAGTAGGTCTTTATTATATTGAATGCTCAGGGCATATTCCAAATGGTTATTCTTCCCCTCCCCCTGCCAGAGCTTTGAGGAAAATTTTTTCCTTGGCTCTTCATTATGAAAACCTGGTGGACTTTTTGGAGGATTGTTATCCATGGAAACATGGACAGGTACCTTTAAGACTGTGGCCCCAGGAGTTTCTGCTTTCGTACTAAATCACACTCAGCCTCCACCAATTCATCAAAATCACCGGTTGGGTGTGTGTCCCTCTCGTCAAACGGGGGCCCCGAAATGTGGCGCAGTGAAAGGATTCACCGGAGGGAAAACAAAGGTGCTAGAAGTTCACTGAATACACCAGAAAGGAGCGGCAAGCAGGACAGCAGAGGAGAGACTGTCTACAATGAGGCAGTGGGTATTTAAGGGGATGTGTGGAATTCATTTCCTTTTTTGGTAGCTGTGCCAGGTTGTAAGTAGCCCACTGGTCAGTTAGGGCCTGTGTGAGTCACCTGATGGGTCTGTCAGGTGGTTGCTGTGGGCCCTTTCGCCTCGCTCAAGTTTCCACTGCTCAAGACTGTTGCCTAAAAGAAGCCTGAACAGTTTTGACCCTTAAATCTTTAAGCCTCCTGAGAGTGGAAGGTCTTATCTTCTGTAACTTCTTCTTGATGAATAGTGGTGTAGAGGTGTCCCTACTTGTGGGTCAAAATTCGTCCATTGGGGAACTTGTATGGAGGAATTACAAAAGGCAGAGGCAGCTGAATCCAAGGTAGACCACACGTATGGATTTCCCTGACTAGAAAGGATCATCTATCAGCTTGAGGTTATGGCAGTGAAGGAATCTCGCCACCAGGTGGAGATGCATGGGAGAAAACAGGAAAACATAATTAAAATAACAAAAAGAAAAAGAAGCCCAAGTAAGAGTCCACTGATAGTTGACAAAAATCCTCCTCCAGTCCCAGAGTTTCACCAATCACTGAAGGAGGGATCCTTTAAAGAATCAATTTAAATATTTAGGTCTTTTAGTAACCCTGTCACATTTTTGTGGTAATCTGGAGGATATACATAACATTCTGTTTTAATAAAGCATAGTTTATCCCTTGAGCTGTAGCCAAGGGCCATTTGGTTTTGGAGGACTACCTTTTGAATTTGTGGGTGACTACAAGTTGGGTTTGGTTAAAGGTGGCTGCTGTATGCTTGCTAAAACTTCTGTTTGCAATTTTATATCAATAGAGGTGGCTTCTAGGACAAATATGGCTAAGGGATAAAGCCATCAAGAAGCCCTTTGAGCGGGGCGCCTGGGTGGCTTAGTCGGTTAAGCGTCCGACTTTCTCTTGGGTCATGATCTCACAGTTCGTGGGTTCGAGCCCCGCATCGGGCTCTGTGCTGACTGCCAGCTCAGAGCCTGGAGCCTGTTTCGGAGTCTGTGACTCCCTTTCTCTCTGACCCTCTCCTGCTCACGCTGTCTCTCTCTCTCTCCTAGAAATAAATAAAACATTAAAAAAAAATTAAAAAAAAAAGAAGCCCTTTGAGCCCAAGTGTCCAACTAATGAATAGATTAAAAAGATGTGGGGAATGTAAACTGGTGCAGCCCCNAAAAAAAAAGATTAAAACATGTGGTATATATACACGATGGAATATTACTCACCCATTAAAAAGAACAGAATCTTGCCATTTGCAACAACATGGATGAAACTAGGGTATACTATGCTAAGCAAAATAAGTCAGTCAAAAAATGACGGGGGAGGCAAGATGACGGAGAAGTAGGGAGCTCCGTGCATTTTGCTTGCACCCATCTCTCAAACAGAGAAGGCCTGAAGCCATAGGACACTGAACGTCATGAGTTTGGGAAGAAAAAGAGACAGAGTACCCTGGGATGGCAACCTCATAAGTGCCTGAGTGCGAACTAGGGAAGATGAAAACAGGCCGTGACCAAGAGACGCGGAGGGAGGGGAGGGAGCCCCCTCTGCAGGGAGCCGCAGTGAGTCGAGGGGAAAAGAAAGAGTGGCTGAAACTGCTCATAGAGCTGTCCCTGGAGAAGAGAAAACTTCAGCTCGGGACGGAGAGTGATCTTAGTTCTAGCTTGGGTGCTGACTTTGAACTGGGTGCCCTGGTCCCAGGCGACGCCAGGAGAAACTGCGCCGCTGCTCTCCTGGCTGGATCCCTGGTGGCAGCGAAGTGGCCGGCCTGAAACTATGCCACTACTCTCCTGGCTTGACATCCAGTGGGGAAGCACCTGACCTGCGGGACTGTGTTTCGGAGGCATCAATAAAGCACACTGACTGGGACCTGGAAACGAGGCAAGGCTTGGGACACAGAACACAGCCCACCTTGGTGGCACCTGTGGCACAGGGAAATCAGACTCAAGGGAGTGATTTGTGGTGCTTGATTCCACAGGGGACTGGAACACCGCCATTTTACTCCCCACAACCACCAAGGCAGGACCTCGGAGAGTGGCCGGTGGGACCATAGTGGAGGCTAAGACCAGCCTACACCAAACNGTTTTTTTTTTTTTTGTTTTTTTTTTAACTGGAGCCGGGGGCAAGACCAACATGGATGCACTGCCGTGAAAAGTTCTAGATCAATTCTTTCTATTCAGATATATTTTCCCCTTGTCTTATTCATAGCCTCCCCTCTGCTAGACTGGGCACTCTGGTCATTGGTTTGCTTAAACGGTCACATTTAATCCATTCTCTAGATGTACATTCTACACCTACACTGCTACCTTTCTATCTCTCTCTCTCTGGAGTAATCACACTATATAGTTTCTCTGAATAACAGTATCTTCCTTTCTTTCTCCTCGCCTCCTACCATATTCTCCTCTTTCTCTCTCTGAATTAAGCCTCTTAGGCTCTCTGCCTCATCGCTGTGCAATTTCACTTTCTCCCCACCCTGACAATTCTCTCTGTGTACGTGCACTTCCACCAGCACTGCATACACCCTGCTTTCTATTTGTAGCTGGAAATTCTGGTTTTATGCTTTCAGATTGTCCTTTGTCTTTTTGTTTTGTTTTGTTGCTTTCTTATTTTCTTTTCTTTTTTCTACTTTTTCCCTTTCAGTTTCTCGTCTGTTGCATTTGTCTGTGCGTTTGCTTGCCTTTGTCCCCTGTGTTTTGTCTGTCTGTTTTCTTTTCAAGGCTACCTCAAGAAACAAGCCAAAGTACATATGGTGGAGAGTCTCAAATACCACTACAAGTAAGGAAATAAAATAACCAAACAACAAGAGAGACCAAGAGACAACATTAAAAGAACACTTTATGAATGGACAGGCCTTGGACAGTCAATGAGCCTTCCTTAATATAGCAGTACTCGCAGGTGCAGAGCGCATAACAAGCTTTTAAAACTAACAAGAGACAGAAAGCTAGCCAAAATGATGAAACAGAAGAACTCCCCTCTAAAGAAATTCCAGGAAGAAGTGATAGCTAAAGAGCTGCTTAAAACAGATATAAGCAACTTAACTGAACAAGAATTTAGAACAATAGTCATAAAATTAATTGCTGGGCTTGAAAAAAGCATAGAAGACATCAGAGAGCTATTGCTACAAAGACTATGGAGCTTAAAAATAGTGATGAATTTAAAAATGCTATAAATGTGATGATTAATAAAAGAGAGGCATCCAATGCATGAATTGAAGAGGCAGAGAGGAGAATAGGCGAATAGGAAGACACAATTTTAGAAAAAGAGGAAGCTGAGAAAAAGAGAGACAAACTGATACAGGAACATGAAAGAAGAGTTCGAGAGCTCAGCGATACGGTCAAACACAACAATATCCGTATCATAGGAATCCCAGAAGAGGATGAGAGAGGGAAAGGTGCTGAAGGAGTCCTGAAACAAATTATAGCAGAGAAATTCCCCAACCTAGGGAAGGAAGTAAACGTTGAAATACAAGAGGCACAGAGAACTCCCAACAGATGTAATTTGAATCGATTTTCGGCACAGCATATCATAGTGAAAATGGCAAATATAAGGACAAACAGAGTTTTTTAAAGCAGCTGNAGTAAGGGGCTGGAGAAATCTATATCATGCTACTGGAAATCAAAAGAAAGCTGGAGTAGCTATACTTATATCAGACAAACTGGACTTTAAATTAAAGATGATAACGAGATGAAAAAGGGCATTATATAATAATTACAGGGTCCATCCATCAGGAAGAACTAACAATCATAAATGTCTGCACCGAATATGGAAGCACCTAAATGTTTAAAATAATCACAAACAGAAACAATCTTATAGNACAGCAACATGCAGAAGAATGAAACTAGATCATTTTCTCACACCATGCACAAAAATAAACTCAAAATGGATAAAGGACCTGAACGTGAGACAGGAAGCCATCAAAACCCTAGAGGAGAAAGCAGGAAACAACCTCTTGACCTCCAATGCAGCTACTTCTTACTTGACACATCCCCAAAAGCAAGGGAATCAAGAGCAAAAATAAACTATTCAGACCTCACCAAGATTAAAAGCTTCTGCACAGGAAAGGAAACAATTCACAAAACTAATAAGCAACCAACGGAATGGGAAACGATAGTTGCAAATGATGTATCAGATAAAGGGTTAATATCCAAAATCTATAAGGAACTCCCCAAACTCCANCTTGAATGGTGAGAACAAACTGAGGACTGATGGGTGTGGGGAGGGGGGGAGAAGGGGGAGATGGACATGGAGGAGGGCACGTGTGGGGATGAGCACCAGGTGTTATATGGAAACCAACTTGACAATAAACTATTTGTTAAAAATAAATAAATAAATAAAACATTAAAAAAATGTTTGGTAGAAATCCCTGGAAAGCCTTTTGGCCCTGGACACTTACTTGTGGGAGGAGATTTTTGATTACTGATTCAATTTCTTTACTGGTTATGGGTCTGTTCAAATTTTCTACTTCTTCCTGTTTCAGTTTTGGTAGTTTCTATGTTTCTAGGAATTTGACCATTTCTTCCAGATAGCCCCATTTTTTGGCATATAATTGCTCATAATATTCTCTTATTATGTTTGTATTTTTGTCGTGTTGGTTGTGATCACTCCTCTTTCATTTGTGATTTTATTTAGTTGGGTTCCTTCCTTTTTCTTTTTGATCAATCTGGGTAGGGGTTTATCAATTTTGTTAGTTCTTTCCAATAACCACTTCCTGGTTTCATTGATCTGTTCTATTGGTTTTTTTTTTTAATTTCAATATCATTGATTTCTACTTTAGTCTTTATTATTTACCTTCTTTTTCAGCTCTTTTTGGTATAAAGTCAGTTTGTGTTTTTGAGATCTTTCTTCTTTCTTTAGGTAGGTCTGGATTGCTATATACTTCTCTTTTATTACCACCTTTGCTGCAACCCAGAGGTTTTGGGCTGTCGTGTTTTCCTTTTCATTGGCTTCCATGTGCTTTTTAATTTCCTCTTTAATTTCTTGTTTAACCCATTCATTCTTTAGTAGCATATTCTTTAATCTCCAAGTATTCATGGTCTTCTCAAATTTTTTCTTGTAATTGATTTTGAGTTTCATAGTGTTGTAGTCTGAAAATATGCAAGGTATGATCTCTTATCTTTTTTTACTTATTGAGGGCTGATTTGTGTCCCAGTACGTGATCTCTTCTGGGTAATGTTCCATGTGTACTCGAGAAGAACGTGTATTCCACTGCTTTAGAATGAAATATTCTAAGTATATCTGTTAAGTCCATCTGCTCTAGTGTGTCATTCAAAGCCATGCTTTCCTTGTTGATTTTCTGCCTAGATGACCTGCCATTGCTGTAAGTGGGGTGTTGAAGTCCCATACTATTATGGTATTTTATCAAGGAGTTGCTTTATGTTAGTAATTATTTGATTTATATATCTGAGTTCTTTCATATTGGGAGCATAAACATTTAAAATTGTTAGGACTTCTTGGTGGATAGACCTCTCTTAATGCCCTTCTTTATCTCTTGTTACAGTCTTTCCTCCAAAACCTAGTTTGTCTGGTGTAAGTATGGCTACTCCAGCTTTCTTTTGACGATCATTAGCATGATTCTTCATCCCCTTACTTTCAATCTGCAGGTGTCTTTATGTCTCAAATGAGTCTCTTGTAAGCAACATATAGATCAGTCTTGTTTTCTTATCCATTCTGTTACTCTATGTCTTTTGGTTGGAGAGTTTAGTTCATTTACATTTAGAGTGAATAATGAAAGAGGTTAATTTTGTGCTATTTTGTTTCCTGTAGAGTTGGTGTTTCTGGTGATGTTCTCTGGTCCTTTCTAGTTTTGTTGCTTTTGGCATTTTTTGTTTTGTTTTGTTTCATCTTTTGTCCCCTCAGAGGCTCCCTCTGAAAATTTCTTGCATGGCTGGTTTAGTGGTCACAAACTCCTTTAGTTTTGTGGGGGGAAACTCTTTATCTCTCCTATTTTGAATGACAACCTTGATGGATAAAGAATTCTTGGCTGCATATTTTTTCAGTTCAGCACATTGAATACATCTTGCCACAACTTTCTGGCCTGCCAAGTTTCTGTGGACAGGTCTGCTGCGAACATTATCTGTCTTCCCTTTTATGTTAAGAACTCTTTTTCCCATGCTGCTTTCTTTCTTTGTCTATATATTTCGTGAATTTGACTATGATATACCTTGTTGATGGTCTGTTTTTGTTGAATCTAATGGGAGTTCTCTGTGCTTCTCTCTCTTCATCGTCTGGGAGTCCTATAATTTAGATGTTATTCCTTTCTAATAAGTCATTGAGTTTTCTAATTCTTGTATTGTGCTCTTTTGGCTTTCTTTCTTTCTTTTTTTCTGCTTCATTATTCCCCATAATTTTGTCTTTTATATTGCTGATTCACTCTCTGCTTTGTCCATCCGTGCTGTCATAGCATCCATTTGAGATTACATATCAGTTATAGCATTTTTAATTTTGTCTTGACTAGATTTTACTTCTTTTATCTCCACAGAAAGGGATTCTATGCTTTTTTCAACCCCAGCTAGTATTCTTATATTCGTGGTTCTAAATTCTAGTTCAGACATCTTGCTTATATCTGTGTTGATTAATCCCCTGGCTGTCATTCCTTCCTATTCTTTCTTTTTGGGTGAATTCCTTCATTTTGTCATTTTGGAGGAAGAAAGAAATTAATACAATTAAAAATTAAAATTAAAAAATTAAAAACAACCCAAAAAAATCAAATAAAGTAAGCTACACCCTAGGTGTGGTTTGGTCTGCTTGTTGAACGAAGCTTGATAGAATAGAGGAAAATGGGAAAGAAAGGAAAGAAAAGGAAAAAACTGGTATGAAAAAATTTTTAATTGAAAAAAATTATATAATAAAATAGACTAAAATGAGATAAAATGAAGGAGAATAAAACATTTTTAACAAAAAAATATTATTTAAACATTTTAACTTTAAAAATTACTTTTTTCTGTGTCCAAGGAAAAGGGAAAAAAAGGAAAAATATCAATTTAAACAAAGACAGAAGCAAACAAACAAGCAGACAAAAAACAAATAGATGAACCAGCAAACAAAATGAAACTTGAATGAAGTTACATCCAGTTTCCCATAGAACTCAAATATGAAGCCCTCTATAGTCTGTACACTAAGCAGGTGTAAAGACTTGTGCTCGTCTTCTAAGGGATGTATTTGGAGGGAGCAGTTTGGCGGGGCTTAGTGTAATGGCACAGTTTTCCACTAGGTGGCTCTGCTTAGCTTACTGGGGTGGATCAGTGTAGCACACTTGCATGTGTGTCTACATGTATGTGTGCAGGAGAGGTGGAAATGGCTTCACCCATCTCTCCAGTCCTTGGCACAGGAACTTTGCACTCTCACCAAACCATGACCAAGCATCCCTCCTTTGTCTCAGGCCTCCTTCATCTTCCCACCTCTACCCTGTCCATGACCAAGCTGTCCACCTGCCAGGTGACACCTCCATTTAGAGTTTTATCTCAGATAGGGTTTCAAAATCCCTAACTTCAGAGACCGCTGCTTTGGACCTGCACCAACTCTCTGGGGAAGGGTCTCACTGAGCAATGGTTGGGTGCTGACTTGCCCCAGAAAATGTTCATGTGATTGCACAGTGGCAGAGTTTCAAAGATTGTGGCAAATCACAAATCACAGCCAGCTCCAGGGTTTACCACACTCTGGCAACTTTGTCCCAATACCAACAAATGTGGCTGCTCTCTGGGGTCTGCTGGGACTTTTGCCTGTGAGGAGGCTGTATGACTTCACCAAATGCTGTCCAATCAGGGGAACCACTTCTCCCTATGTGGCACATGGACCCCTTAGTCCTGCTTCCTGCTCCTGGGGACTCAGCCTATTTCCTCACCAGAGCACCACCAGGCACTGAGCTCCAGAATTTCAGACTCTGCTCCATTGTTTATAGAATCTTAATGGTATTGAAACCTTCTCCTTTCTCCCCATCAATGGTTTTAGGGAACAGATTTCTTGTTCAGTCCCCTGCAAGTATTTTCATTCTTTTTCTCTCTCTTCAGCTACTTTCTGGGGAGTGCTTTTCTTTCATGAACCCTATTTGCCACACTCTCCCCCCTTGCTCTTTCTCTGTCCTCTCTCTGCAAAAATAGTTCCCTACCCTCTGCATCTTTTCCCTCCCCCAGTTCACCTCTATGTACCTCTCTGCACCATGTACCTGTGGAGTTCTATGGCTCAAATTCTTCAGAGTGTGTTTTAATCTTCAGATCAATTTCCTAGGTGTGCAAAATGGGTTAGTGCTGATCTAGCTGTGTTTCAGGGGTGAAAAAAGCTGAGAGTCTCCATGCTGCTCTGCCATCTTTCCCAATTTTCCTCAACCTCAATTCCTTAAAGCTGTCTGGTCACATCTGAGTCTCTGCATGTCTCTCCAGCCAAACCCTTGGTAAAATAACTAACGTTTCCAATGGTGTTTGGGTATAAGGAAAACAGATTCTTTTTTTTTTCTTTTTCCTTTTTAAATATAATTTATTGTCAAGTTGGCTAACATACAGCGTATAGAGTGTCTCTTGGTTTTTGGGGTGGATTGCCATGACTCATCACTTACATACAACACCCAGTGCTCATCCCAAAAAGTGCCCTCCTCAATGCCCATCATCCATTTCCCCCTCTTCCCCACCACCCCTCATCAACCCTCAGTTTGTTCTCAGTATTTAAGAGTCTCTTATAGTTTGCCTCTCTCCCTCTCTGTTTATAACTATTTTTCCCCTTCCTTTCCCCCATGGTCTTCTGTTAAGTTTCTCAAGTTCCACATATGAGTGAAAACATATGATATCTGTCTTTCTCTGATTGACTTATTTCACTTAGCCTAATACCCTCCAGTTCCATCCACATTGTTGCAAATGGCAGGATTTCATTTTTTCTCTTATTGCCAAGAAATATTCCGTTGTATGTAGGTATGTATGTGTATATATATATATATATACACATACATACCACATTTTCTTTATCCATTCATCAGTTGATGGACATTTAGGCTCTTTCCATAATTTGGCTATTGTTGAAAGCGCTGCTATCAACATTGGGGTACATGTGCCCCTATGAATCAGCACTCTTGTATCCTTTGATTAAATTCCTAGTAGTGCTATTTCTGGGTCATAGGGTAGTTCTATTTTTAATTTTTTGAATAACCTCTACACTGTTTCCAGAGTGGCTGCACCAGTTTGCATTCCCACCAACAGTGCAAGAGGGTTCCCATTTCTCCACATCCTCTCCTGCATCTGAGTTGTTGAGTTGTTAATTTTAGCCACTCTGACTGGTGTGAGGTGGTATCTCAGTGTGGTTTGGATTTGTATTTCCCTGATGATAAGTGATGTTGAGCATCTTTTCATGTGTCTGTTGACCATCTCGATGTCTTCTTTGGAAAAGTGTCTATTCATGTCTTTCGCCCATTTCTTCACTGGATTATTTGTTTTTGGGGGGTGTTGAGCTTCTTATCGATTTTTGGATACTAGCCCTTTAACTGATATGTCATTTGCAAATATCTTTTCCCATTACATCAATTGTCTTTTTGTTTTGTTGACCGTTTCCTTTGCAGTGCAGAAACTTTTTACTTTGATGAGGTCCCAATAGTTTATTTCTGCTTTTATTTCCCTTGCCTTTGGAGATGTGTCAAGCAAGAAATTGCTGTGGCTAAGGTCATAGAGGTTGTTGCCTATTTTCTCCTCTAGAGTTTTGATGGCTTCCTGTCTCACATTGAGGTCTTCCATCCATTTTGAGTTTATTTTTGTGTATGATGTAAGAAAGTGGTCTAGTTTCATTCTTTTTCATGTTGCTGTCCAGTTCTCCCAGCATCACTTGCTAGACTGTCTTTTTTTCCATTGGATAGCCTCTTCTGCTTTCTCAAAGATTAGCTGGCCATACAATTTATGGATCCATTTCTGGGTTTTCAATTCTATTCCATTGGTCTATGTGTCTGTTTTTGTGCCAATACCATACTGTCTTGATGATGACAACTTTGTATTAGAGGCTAAAGCCTGGGGTTGTGATGTCTCCCACTTTCATTTTCTTTTTCAACATTGCTTTGGCTATTTGGGGTCTTTTGTGGTTCCATACAAGTTTTAGGATTGTTTGAAGGAGAAAAGATTCTTGTTGAACTTATGCAAATGATTATACTTACTGAGAATATTTACTGAATTTTTTTTTTAATTTCAGAGGGTTCAGGTTAGAGAGAAAAGTTAAATACTTCAATTTGTTACAAATTGAACTTTATCACATTTCTCGAAGTCCTAGATATCTTAGAGCAACTTTCCTTAATCTGGAAGAGCAAACATTAGAGAACCAGCAACGTTTCAAACAGGAGTCACAAAATGATAATCATCTTCTTCAATTCATTTAGTCCCATGTTACTAATTCTTATTTTGTTTGAATGCAGCTTTTTAGTTCTAGAAATTTAGTTCTAGAAATTTTCATGAAACATGATCTTAAGCATACCAAATACCTGTATTTGTTAAAAAAAATTGTAAAAAAAAATCCTTCTTATGAATCTCCTTGAAGATTAAGCGTGTTTCTCAAGAACATCAAAACAATTATAAATGACAAAAAAAAAAAAAACACCTGAGAAATGGACATTGTTAAAGATCTGATATAAAAGCTCATTGTGATGCAATTGACAAGGAAATTCAGTTAATTCTGTGACACACAACACTTCAATAATCAGAATATGAAGTGATGACCTTTATAAAGTGATGAACATTACATACCAAATAAACAAGCCTAATTAGTCCAAGAGACTTCATTTGCAATTCAAATATTGGGCAAATTTGTTAAAACCCTAGAAAGTTTTTTTTAAGTTTATTTATTTCTTTTGTGAGAAAGGAAGAGAAAGAGAGGGCACGGGGGAGGGGTAGAGAGAGAGGGAGAGAGAGAATCCCAAGCAGGCTCTGCACTGCCAGCACAGAGCGCAACAAGGGGCTCAATCCCATGAACTGTGAGATCATGACCTGAGCCAAAATCAAGAGTCATATACTTTACTGACTGAGCCACCCAGGTGCCCCAAAATTAGTCATCATTTTAGTCATCTTTCTTTTTAACAAATTGCAATAGAGGTAACACAAACTATTTGACCTTCAGTAAACCTAGGTAGAATAATCATTTCATATTTAATACTGATAATTTTAACAATTTTATTTTTGTAATGTTTATTTATTTTGAGAGAGAGAGTGCAAGTGGGGGAGGGGCAGAGAGAGAGTATCCCAAGCAGGCTCTGTGCTGTCAGTACAGAGCCAATTGCAGCTCGATCCAACAAACTTTGAGATCATGACCTGATCTGAAATCAGATGCTTAACGAACCCAGGAGCTGCATAATGCTGATAATTTTAAAGACATGTCTATCTTAATTAAACCAACAAACTTAAATTAGTTTAAATACCAAATTATGTTCCTACCTGTGACCACTGCAGAACTAGGAAGAGAGGGAGGCACAGGTGGAGGCAGAAGAGGTGAGGTGCTACCAGGAAGGCTGAAGACAGATAAAAACCCAGAGGGAAGAGAATGAGGATTCCTGGTTCTAAAGCTGGTCAGTTTAGACAGATGAGCAGACACCATGTTTTTTCACCAACAAGTAAAAATAGGCAGTCCAGGTCAGGCCAGAGAAGTCTGGGAACTTCTGCAAAACAAAGGAAGTTTTGGCAGCTGCTTGGGAATATTCCTTAAAGTCCCCATCCTAAGGTAGACTAACCAGAAACAGTTGGCTCCATTTATCATAGCCATTAACCTGGTAAATAAATGAGGGTGTAGCCCCCACATAGAGCAAGAATAACCTGTGTCTATTAGGATGAGGAACAGTGAGAGAGTCATCTAGTACGTTGGGAGGGGGTTATTAGTCTGGTTAGTAGCCAAACACATTCTGCAAGAGGCCCTTAGGTCAGGGTCCTGATTTAGGGCCATTAAACTAAACAAGACACAATCTAAATTTTTTGTGGAGGTCAGGTTTTGGGGACAATACCAGGAAGGCTTGCATATATGGAACTTCTAATCATTTGGAGGGGTTCTGGCAAAGGAGGTCAAGCTGGAAAATATATTATAACAAAAGAGTTCTGTTGAAGGGCCATACCTCTTGACCTGGGAGTTTGCACTGAGGCCAGGAAACAAGATGAAATGTTTTTCCTCAGGCCTCGGAGTCAAATTTGTTCCAGCTTTTAAGAACACAGCCCAAGGGTGAGTCTGAAGGATTAGAGGGGGGTTTGTCCCATATTGGGAAAGACTGGCTGCTGATTCCCAAAGAGGTGTCCCACCAAAGGGAATGGAGCTTTGACTAGTGATTGTAATTTCAGTCAGGCACCTCACTGACCTGAAAAAGGACCGGACCTATATGAAGTGACTGGTTTCTTGGGGTGTCCCCTGCAACAGGGAAAACCAGACACGGTTTGGCTGGATCAGGTCAGAAAAAAAGAGGGGTAGGAGTCACCACTCAGATGCATAGGAATGTATTTGCCCATAGATCAAGATGGCAGCTGGATCCACAAGAACAAAGGGAAAGGGGCAGAAGCCAAAAGAAGCGAAGCACCTGAGTCAGCCAGCGTCATAAAAGGGCCCCAGTGAAGTCCATAGTGTGTGCAGATTTGCTTGGGTTAGTTTCCACTGCCGGCTCTACAAATGTTGGGAACAGACACTGAGGGATGGAGTGAGAAAGCAGAGGAAAGGGGTCTTTTGTCCTCACAGGGGCAAACAGTCTGATTTTTTCACTCTCAGAACTTCAGACCACACCAGGGAGCTGCCCTGGCCAGAGATCTTCAGTTGTCTGGGAGGTAAATACACTTAGACTGCCGAGGGGCCAAAAAGAGAAAGGAGAGAGAGGGAAGGATCTCTTCAAAGAGTGAAAGGGGAAATCTCTCACCCTTTCAGGCAAGGGTGGTCTGGCTAATTCTCTCTAGGGCTTCAGATCCTCACCAAGGGGTAGCTTCAGCACGGGGTCATCCGCTCCCCTAGGAGGGCTAGAGTTGGTCCCATAAGGGGAAGTCCTGAGAAATTCCTGGAGTATCTAGGGAGAGCCCCAGACCAGCAAAGGCTCCTCAGGCAGGGTCCCCCCAAATGTGAGGGGGCCCCACAAAGTCTCCCCATACAGGCCACCAAATGTGTCTGTCCAATCAGATGGGGGGCCCCAAGTGTGGGACAGCCATCCATTGGAAGCTGGTGGCCTGTGGTGCCTCAGGTGAATCCTGAGGGACATAGAAGTTTAATGAAAACACCAGAAAGGAGTGGCAGGCAGGGTATCAGAGGAGAGACTGTCTACAATGAAGCAGTGGGTGGGAGCCATACATAAAGGGGGAAGGTGGGGAGGAATGGGGATGTATTGAATTTTCCCTTTATTGGTAACTGTGCCTGGTTTTAAGTAGCCCATTGGTCAGTTAGGGCCTATGGATATTTTGAAGTGAGTCACCTGATGGGCGTGTCTGTATTCAGCCAGGGGGTCCCTGTGGGCCCTTTTATCTTGTTCAAGTTTCCACTGCTCAAGCCTGTTGTCTAAAAGTGGCCTCTATGTTTAATTGCTTCTACCAGTTTTGGGCTGCAGAGACTTGTGCTCCAGGTAAGTAGATCTTAACTGTGATTCTCTGTATTTGCCTCTCTTCACATTTCAGTGCGGCACTTTGCCCTGCAACTCCGGTTAAGTCACTGATTCTTACTGATTTGTTTTTTTGTTGTTGTTGTTGTTGTTTTTTATTGTAAGAATGAGAGTGGCCATTTCCAAGCTCTGAATCTTTTCCTTTTCTCTTTCTGGGGGCTGAACTGCAAGTCCAATGTATTTAATTTTAATTAAGTTTAAAAAACTGATTCCATTATTAGAAAACTTTAAGTATGTTTCGAATAATGTAGGTATGGGAATCTAGTTTTCAACTGTAAATTTTATTACATCCAAATACAGATCATGAGTTTTCAATGGAGATTTACCATTTGCATTAAGATGTGTTGAAAGTAGAATACATACCCAGATTTCAAAGTCTTAGTATGAAAAAAGGATGTAAACTATCCCATTGATAATCCTTTGTATTGATTGCATATTGAAATTGTACGAAAAGCGTTGTGTCTCCGTTCTTAGCACGACGCAGTAAAGAATTAACGATTGGTGCCCAAAGTGAAAGCAGAAAGCAGCTTTGTTAAAACAACAGCACATTCTCAATGTGGGAGAGCAGGCAGGCCCAGAGGTGGCAACTTCCCTGAGTCTATGGGGGTCTTTTCCTTTTGTGTGAGTAGGGTCTTGCATCATGGAATCATGGACAGGGTGGTCAATACTGGGGGCTGCTTCCACGGGTTGGGAGGGGGAGGTTTTGGTTTACACCCTAACAGTCATGGCAGCCTTTCCCCATCAGGGGGGCTATAACCACAATACGAATACATTATAATGAGTGTAGGGGTTACTAGAGGTCAGAAACGGAAGAGGAGAGCGCATGCTCCACACCTACGGCTCTCGGCTCTCGGTGTCTGTTAGTCCCAGGGCTTTGGAAGCCACAAGGTCCAGGATGTTGTGCCCCCAGGCTTCTGATGGGACTCTGAAATCTTAGAGGTCAAAGGATGAAGTTTCCTCAGAGTATTCCTTCCACTGCTCATTTCTAGCATCTACCTAAAATTATAATAATATTTTTAATACATTAGTTTAAATTAAGTAAATCATTAAAGCTAATTTTGTTTGTTCGGCTTTATTTACATCTTTAATGTGGCCAAAAGAAAATTTCATATATGTGGCTCACATACTTCCATTTGCCAGCGCTGCTCTATAGTTTAAAATACACATCTTTGGGGGTACCTGAATGGCTCAGTCGGTTACGCGTCCAACTCTTGATTTTGGCTCAAGTCATGATCCCAAGGTTGTGGAATCAAGCCCTGTGTCAGGTTAAGCCACACACTGAGCATGGAGCCTGCTTAAGATATTCTCTCTTCCTCTCTCTCTCTCTCTCACTCTCTCTTTCCCCCTCTGCCCTTCTCCCCTGCTCATGCCCTCTCTCTTTCTAAAATAAAAAAAAGTTAAAATACACTTCTTTTACTTATGCCAGTCTACCTTTAATTTATACAACACTGCACATATAATTTAAAACCCTTAAAGTAGTATACTATTTTCCTCTCCTGTCCTTTGTATTATTTACTTTCATATATTTTATTTTTGCATATCATGAGCCACACAATATTGTTTTCCTTTTAATCATCAATTTCCTATTAAAGACACTAAAGATGAAGGAAAAAATCTTTTTTACATACCCATATACGTACTATTTCCAGCATTCTTCATTTCTTTGTGTAAATAGGTTTACAAGTAACATTTTCCTTCTGTCAGGAGAACTTCCTTTAACATTCTTGTGGCACAGGTCTACTGCTGCTGAATTTTCTCAGCTTTTATCTAGGAAAGAAAGGTTTTATTTAGTCTTATTTTTTAAAATTTACTTAGGGGTTATTTTTATTTTTTTTTAATTTTTACTTTTTAAAAATTTATTTATTGTTTAATATACATCCAAGTTAGCATATAGGGCAACAATGATTTCAGAGGTAGATTCCTTAATGCCTCTTACCCATTTATCCCATCCCCCCTCCCACAACCCTCTGTTTGGTCTCCATATTTAAGAGTCTCTTATGTTTTGTTCCCATCCCTGTTTTTATATTATTTTTGCGTCCTTTCCCTTATGTTTATCTGTTCTGTATCTTAAATTCCTCATATAAGTGAAGTCATATGATATTTGTCTTTCTCTGACTAATTTCCCTTAGCATAATACCCTCCAGTTCCATCCATGTAGTTGCAAATGGTAAGACTTCATTCCTTTTGATTGCTGAGTAATACTCCATTGTATATATATATATACCACATCTCCTTTATCCATTCATCTATTGATGGACATTTGGGCTCTTTCCATACTTTGGCTATTGTCAATAGCAGTGCTAGAAACATTGGGGTGCAGGTTGCCTCTTCAAAATAGCACACCTGTTCCCCTTGGATTCCTAGTAGTGCAATTGCTGAATCATAGGGTAGTTCTATCTTTAATTTCTTGAGGAAACTTCAAACTGTTTTCCAGAGCGGCTGCACCAGTTTGCATTCGCAGCAGCAGCAGCACAAAAGAGGTCCTCTTTCTCCGCATCCTCACCAACATCTGTTATTACCTGAGTTGTTAATGCTAGCCATTGTGACTGGTGTGAGGTGGTATCTCATTATGGTTTTGATTTATATTTCCCTGGGTGACAAATGATGTTGAGCATTTTTTCATGTGTGTTCACCATGTGAATGTCTTCTTTGGAGAAGTGTCCATTCAGGTCTTTTGCCCATTTAGTCACTGGATTATTTGGTTTTTGGGTGTTGAGCTTGATGAGTTCTTTATAATTTTTGGATACTAACCCTTTATCTGACATGTTGTTTCCAAACAGGAATGGTGGTATTAGAATGGTTAGCAAACCCTTCCAACGACATGTATGCGGATACAGTAAGGATCGTGATACTGGAAGTTTAGTCAAACCCGAAAATAAGGAAAGGTGCAGTACAGAAGGTTTCTAAAAAGTTAGAAATGCACATTTATAGCAAAAGGCTGGAGATCATGCTGCAGGACATATTTGGAGAGGACTGTGTGAGTGTAAAAGACGGTTCCGTTCTCAGCATCGCAGTGGACGGGAAAACTGCGAATATAAACCTGGAGACATGGACTGTCGAATGCGAAGAAGGAAGCGAGGACGACGAGTCCCTTCGAGAGATGGTGGAGCTGGCCGTGCAGACTCTACGAGGCCCTCACACCGGTTCACTGAGAACTGCCCGTCTCTGTGCGCGCTAGAGCTGGTCTTTCATGCTGGACTCTACTTCTCTTAAAATACATGAATCTCTCTGGAATAGCCTATCTACTTACTTGTGGGGTCAAATGGCCTCTATTCCAACAGCTTAAATACTGCTAAATTGCCAACTCCTCTGTCCATTATTCCAGAACTACTCAACAAACTGCCTCTTACTTTAAAAAAAATTTTTTTTCCTGTCAGTTGCCTTTTAGTTTTGCTGATTGTTTCCTTCGCTGTGCAGAAGCTTTTTATTTTGATGAGGTCTCAATAGTTCATTTTCGCTTTTCTTTCTCTTGCCTCTGAAGACGTGTTGAGTAAGAAGTTGCTACACCAAAGGTCAAAGAGGTTTTCGCCTGCTTTCTCCTTGAGGATTTTGATGGCTTCTTGCCTTACATTTTGGTCTTTCATCCATTTTGGGTTTATTTTTGTATATGGTGTAAGAAAGTGGTCCAGGTTCATTTTACTGCATGTCGCTGTCCAGTTTTCCCAGCACCACTTGCTGAAGAGACTTGTCTTTTTTCCATTGGATATTCGTTACTGCCTTGTCAAAGGTTAGTTGGCCATACATTTGTGGGTCCGTTTCTGGGTTCTCTATTCTGTTTCATTGATCTGAGTGTCTGTTTTTGTGCCAGTGCCATACTGTCTTGATGATTACAGCTTTGTAATACAACATGAAGTCCGGGATTATGATGTCTCCAGCTTTGGTTTTCTTTTTCAAGATTGTTTTGACTATTTGGGGTCTTTTGTGGTTCCATACGAATTTTAGGATTTTTGTTCTAGCTCTGTGAAGAATGCTGGTGTTATTTTGGTAGGGATTGCATTGAATATGTAGATTGCTTTGAGTAGCATTGACATTTTAACAATATTTGTTCTTCCTATCCAGGAGCATGAAATATTTTTTCATTTTTTGTGCGTTCTTAAATTTCTTTCATAATCTTTCTATAGTTTTCAGGGTATAGGTTTTTCACCTCTTTGGTTATGTTTATTCCTACGTATTTTATGGTTTTTGGTGCAATTGTAAATGGGATCGATTTTTTTATTTCTCTTTCTGTTGCTTCATTATTGGTGTATAGGAATGCAACCAATTTCTGTGCATTGATTTTATATCCTGCAACTTTGTTGAATTCATGGATCAGTTCTAGAAGTTTTTTGGTGGAATCTTTTGGGTTTTTCATATAGAGTATCATGTAATCTGAGTTTGACTTCCTCCTGGCTGATTTGGATGCCATTTATTCCTTTGTATTGGCTGATTGCTGAGGCTAAGACTTCCAATACTATGTTGAATAACAGTGGGAAGAGTGGACACCCCTATCATGTTCCTGATGTTAGGAGGAAAGCTCTCAGTTTTTCCCCATTGAGAATGATATTAGCAGTGGGTCTATCATATATGGCTTTTATAATCTTGAAGTATGATCCTTCTATCCCTACTTTATCCCTACTTTCTTGAGAGCTTTTATCAAGAAAGGATGCCGTATTTTGTCAAATGATTTCTCCGTGTCAATTGAGAGGCTCATGTGGCTTTTGTCCTTTCTTTTGTTGATGTGATGTATCACATTGATTGTTTTGCAGATATTGAACCAGCCCTGCCTCCCAGGCATAAATCCCACTTGGTCATGGTGAATAATTCCTTTAATGTATTGTTGGATCTGGTTGGCTAGTATCTTATTGAGAATTTTTGCATCCATGTTCATAAGGGAAATTGGTCTGTAGTTCTCCTTTTTAGTGCGATCTTTGTCTGGTTTTGGAATCAAGGTAATGCTGGCTTTATAGAAAGAGTTTGGAAGTTTTCCTCTGTTTCTATTTTTTGGAACAGCTTCAAGAGAATAGGTGTTAACTTCTCTTTAAATGTTTGGTAGAATTCCTCTGGAAAGCCGTCTGGCCCTGAACTCTTGTTTTTTGGGAGATTTTTGATTACTAAGTTGATTTCTTTATTGGTTATGAGTCTGTTCAAATTTTCTATTTCTTTCTCTTTCAGTTTCAATAGCTTATATGTTTCTAAGAATTTGTCCATTTCTTCCAGATTGTCCATTTTATTTGCATATTATTGCTCATAATATTCTCTAATTATTATTTGTATTTCTGCTGTGTTCGTTGTGATCTCTCCTCTTTCATTCTTGATTTTTATTTATTTATGTCCTTTCCTTTATCTTTTTTATCAAACTGGCTAGGGGTTTTTCAATTTTGTTAATTCTTTCAAAGAAAAAGCTCCTAGTTTCACTGATCTGTTCTACTGTTTTTTTTTGGGTTTTTTTGGGTTTTTTTCCTTTGGTTTCGATAGCATTGATTTCTGCTATAATCTTTATTATTTCCTGTTTTCTGCTGGTTTGGGATTTTATTTGCTGTTCTTTTTCCAGCTCTTTGAGGTGTAAGGTTAGGTTGTGTATCTGAGACCTTTGTTCCTTCTTTAGGAAGGCCTGGATTCCTATATACTTCTCTCTTAAGATTGCCTTTACTGTAGTTTTGGGCTGTAGTGTTATCATTTTAATTGGCTTGCACGTACTTTTTAATTTCCTCTTTAATTTCTTGGTTAGCCCATTCATTCTTTAGTAGAATGTTCTTTAGTTTCCAAGTGTTTGTTTTCTTTCCAAGTTTTTTCTTGTGGTTGATTTCAAGTTTCATAGTGTTGTGGTCTGAAAATATGCATGGCATCATCTCAATCATTTTGTACTTGTTGAGGGCTGATTCGTGTCCCAGTATGTGATCTATTCTGAAGAACGTTCCATGTGCACTCGAGGAATGTGTATTCTGATGCTTTAGGATTAAACGTTCTGAATATATCTGTTAAGTCCATCCAGTTCAGTGTGTCATTCAAAGCCATTGTTTCCTTCTTGATTTTCTGCTTAGATGATCTGTCCATTGCTATAAGTAGGGTACTGAAGTCCCCTACTATTATGGTGTTATTCTCAATGAGTTTCTTTATGTTTGTGATTAATTGATTTATATCTTTGGGTGCTCCCATGTTTGTAGCACAAATGTTTATAATTGTTAGGTCTTCTTGGTGGATAGACCCCTTAATTATTTTATAATGCCCTTCTACAACTCTTATTACAGTCTTTATTTAAAAATCTAGATTGTTTGATGTAAGTATGGCTACTCCGGCTTTCTTTTGGTAACCATTAGCATGATAGATGGTTCTCCACCCCCTTATTTTCAATCTGAAGGTGGCTTTAGGTCGAAAATGGGTCTCCTATAAACAGCATATAGTTGGATCTTGTCTTCTTATCCATTCTGTTACCGTATGTCTTTTGATTGGAGTTTTTAGACCATTGACATTCAGAGTGAGTACTGAAAGATATGAATTTACTACCATTATGTCACCCTGTAGAGTTGGAGTTTCTGGTAGCGTTCTCTGGTGCTTTCTAGTCTTTGTTGCTTCTGATCTTTTGGGTTTTTTTCCCATCTTTTCTCCTCTCAGAGAGTCCTCCTTAAAATTTCTTGCAGGGCTTGTTTAGTGGTCACAAACTCCTTTGGTTTTTGTCTGTCTGGGAAACTTTTTATCTCTCCCATTTTAAATGACAACCTTGCTGGATAAAGAGTTCTTGGCTGCATGTTTTTCTGATTCAGCACATTGAATATATCCTGCCACTCCTTTCTGGCCTGCCAAGTTTCTGTGGATAGGTCTGCTGCAAACCTGATCTGTTAAGGATTTTTTTCCCTTGCTGCTTTCATGAATCTTTCCTTGCCTGAATATTTTGTGAATTTGACTATGATATACCTTGTTGATGGTCAGTTTTTGTTGAATCTTAGGGGAGTCCTCTGTGCTTCGTGGATTTTGATGTCTGTATCTTCCCAGGTTAGAAAGTTTTCTTCTATGATTTGTTCACATAACCCTTCTACCCCCTTTTCTCTCTCTTCATCTTCTAGGAGCCCTATGATTCTGATGTTATTCCTTTTTAATGAGTCACTGAGTTCTCTAATTTTTATTTTGTGCTCTTTTGCCTTAGTCTCTCTCTTTTTTTCTGCTTCATTATTCTCCATGAGTTTGTCCTCTATATTGCTGATTCACTGCTCTACCTCATCCATCCTTGTCCCCGGGGTATCCATTCGAGATTGCAACTCAGTTTTAGCCTTTTTTTTATTTTATCCTGACTAGCTTTTACTTCTTTTATCTCCGCAGAAAGGATTCTAATCTATTTTTGACCTCAGCGAGTATTCTTATTATCATGATTCTAATTCTGGTTCAGACATCTTGGTTGTATCTGTGCTGATTAAGTCCCTGGCTGTCATTTCTTCCTGTTCTTTCTTTTGGGGTGAATTCCTTTATTTCATCATTTCGGAGGAAGAAAAGGAATTAATAAAGTTAAAATTTAAATTAAAAATTAAAAGCAACACAAAGAAATCAAATAAAGGATGCTAGATCCTAAGCAAGTTTTGGTCTAGTTGTTGAAGGAAGCTTGATAAATTAGAGAAAATAGAGAAAGATAAGAAGGAAAAAGAAAAAAGGAAAAAAGGAAAATTTCAAAATTTGAAAAAAATGAATACAATAAAGTACAATAAAATGAAATGATGAACATAAAATAGAAATTTAAATTTACCAAAAAAATTTAAAATTTACAAAAAATAAAAAATGTAGAAAAATTCTTTTAATAAAAATGGAAAATAAAAATAGATTTTTTTCTTTCTGTGTTCAAGAAAAGAAAAGAAAAAAATGAATAAAAGGACCAGCAAACAGAATGAGGTATGATTGAAATTACATCTGGTTTCCCGTAGAAGTCAAACTATGAAGCACTTTGAAGTCTGCAAACTAAGCAGGCAGAGAGAAGTGTTTGTCAAGAGGGCTGTTGGCCCAGTTTGGCAGGGTTTAGTGTAATGGCTCCATTCTCCACTAGATGGCACTACTCAGCTTACTGGGGTGGATTGCTGTTGCACGTGTAGGTGTGTATGCAAATACATGGGAGAGTAGAAAATGACATTACACAGCTAACCTAGTCTCTAGTATCAGAGCTCCATATTCTCCCTGACCAGCAATCAAGCAGCACTTTGTCTCTGGGTTCCATCCACTCCTCACTTCTACACTCTCCATAACCAAGCCATCAGGCTGCCAGGGAACACCTTCCTCCTGAGTTTTATCTCAAATGGGGCTGTTTCCCAACCCCTCACTCCTGAGGAACTGTGGCTGTGACCTGCTCAGACCTTCTGGAGGAGGGTCTCACTGACCAATGACAGGGTGCCAGCCCGCCCCCAGGACCATTCACGATACCCTGCTGCTATGGATTCCCAGAGCCTGCAGCTAGGTGCCAGTCCACACCAGAAAAAGTGTACGATCATATAGCAGTGGTGTTTCAGGGTTTACAGAAAATCACAGCACACTTCTGGCACCAGGCTTCCCCCTTAATGTCTTTGTTCCAGCACCAGTGAATGTGGTTGCTCTCTGGGGTCCGCTGGGACCTTTGCCTGTAAGGGAGCCACACAGTCTCTACCAAATGTCCTCTCAGCAGGGGAACCGCCTCTCCCTGTATGGCCCATGGACCCTTCAGACCTCACTGTCTGCTCCTGGGGATTCACCCTTCTCACCAGAGCACCGCCAGGTAAGGAGCTGCAGTTTCAGACTCTGTGTTCCCCCTGTTTATAGAGTCTTAATAGAATTTAAACCCTCTCCTTTCTCCCTTTTTAGTTCAGTCCCTGCAGCTGTTTCCACTTTTCCACTTTCTCCACCTGCTTTAGGGCAGTGGCGGCGGTGGGGTGGGGAGGGTGCTTTTCCCATACTCCAATCCCCCCCATCTCCATCCTCTCTCCACCAGCAAAAATAGCTTCCTGCCCTCTGTGGCTTCTCTCTTCCCCAGTTCACCTCTCTGCTCTATGTACCTGCCGAGTTCTGTGGTTCAGGTTGTGCATATTGTTGTGTTAATCCTCAAATCAGTTTTCTAGGTGTGTAAAGTTGCTTAGTGTTGATCTGGCTGCATTTCAGAGAAGAGAGATGCAAAAAAAACCTTCCATGCTGTTCCGCCATATTGGCCTCTCCTCCCCTAGTCTTATTTTTGAAGGATAACTTCACTGGATAGAAAATTCTATATAGAAAAGGGGTTTTATTCTTTCAGCGCTGGAAATTGCTGTTCCATTGTTTTTTAACTTAGAGCATTTCTGATGAGAAGTCTGTAAAAATTCTCCTCTTTTCCTATATACACAATGTCTTTTTCTAGTTGCCCCTATGAATGTGTAGTGTCTTTTTCTAGTTGGTTAGTTTTCAGTAATTTAATTGTGGTATGCCTTGGGGTTGTTTAGGGTGGTGTGTGTGTGTGTCTTAGAGTTTATTGAGATTCTTCATTCTGTATGTTTATAGCTTTCCCAAAAGAAACTGTTAAGCCATTATTTCTTCAAATATTTTTCTGCCTCAGTCTCTCTCATATCTCTTTCTGAAACACTTTTGGTATACTGTAACTTCACCACTCCACAAATCACTGAGAGTTTTTTGGGAGAGGTGTCTTATTTTTCCTCTTTGATTTGCTTTGAATAAATTCTATTTTTATGTCTTCAAGTTTAATGATATTTTCTTCTGCAGTCTCTGACCTGCTATTAACCATATCCAGTAAAATTTCCATTGCTGCCATTTATTTGTCATCTCTAGGAGTTCCATTCATACTTAGGTCTCCAACTTCTTTCCTTATTATATTTGTTTCCTTCACATTTGTTGAACATGTGAGTATATTTATAATCTCTTTTAACATCTTGGCCTGCTAGTTCTATTATCTCTTTCATTTCTGAATTTGTTACTATTTTCTGATTTTTGTCCTGGTTATGGGTCATATTTTATTCCCCTATGTATAATACTTTTTATTAGAAGATGGGCATTGTAAATTATACATTGTTGGTTGTTGATTTTTTTAAATTTTGTTTTTAAAGATTATTGTGCTTGGTTCTCATCAATAGTTAAATTAACCCTGTTCAATTTGGTTCTTTTAGGGCTGGTTTTAACATTCTTTCTGGGCAAGTTTACAATAGTTTTGCTCTAGGACTAACTTGCTCCCCCCTTCTAAGGCATGGCTTTTTTTTTTTTTTTTTTTTTTTT
>NW_027527402.1:0-3192 GCF_008692635.1 Crocuta crocuta | reverse complement strand
GCTTTTTTTTTTTTTTTTTTTTTTTTTACATCTCTACTGAATGCCCTGCATACTCAGTAAGGTTTCTCCATCTTTCTCCTTGATACAATGATCTCTGACCCAGAGTGATCTATAGAAATTCTTTCCTATTTCCTATTTCCTAGCTACTATTGTTTATTTGGAATCTATTTTTCCCTAGGCTCATGGAAGTTTACCCTACCATGGGCAAATTTTTATTTAGCTATTGATTCCTTAACTCTTTCTTTGTGTATCTCCCTCCTCCCAGGTGTTCTATGTAAAAAAAAAATCACAATTCTTTGAACTGTGGTCTCTTTTCTTTAACATAGCAATTTTCCATGCTTTGCTTGGGTTTCCTCTCTGTGTTATATATATTGTATATAATCTGCCACTTCTTTTTAAAAAATCGTTTTTAATGTTTATTTTCTTTTTGAGAGAGAGAGCATGTGAGTGAGTAGGGGTAGAGAGACAGGGAGACAGAATCCTAAGCAGGCTGCAGACTGTCAGCACAGAGCCTGATATGGGGTTCAGACCCATGAATGTGAGGTCATGACCTCAGCCAAAATCAAGAGTCGGATGCTTAATTATTTCTTTTCTCTCAGGGATCACAGTTCTGAGCTTCCAATGTCTGAAAAACTTTTCTAAAAAACATTTTCTCCAGTGTTCTAATTGTCTATGGTGGGAGCATAATTCTGGATTCCATTAATTGGCAGAAGCAGAAGATACCTCACAATTTTTGGAGCTATTTTTCATAAAATCTAGCCAACAACTTCTACCTACATTATCATTAATTAGAACCTAGTGACATGACCACTTCTAACTCAAGGCAGCTAGAATGTGTAATTGTTTAACTGGATCCATTTTATACTCTCATTTGCCCTCTCGGACATTTGCCCCCTCTCAGACACTCACACACCTCATACTCACTCTCAAACACATGCCAGTATAATAGTACTCTATTATATAGAGGAAGTGGAGGAAGGGAAGAATGAATATAATGAGTTGGCTACTAGCAGTTCCTGCTACAACTACTTATCTTGTTTTTATAAATAGTATAAAACTTTAAGTGGCTACAAAATGTTTTACAACATGGATATATCATTTATTGGGCCATTCATCCTCTGTTAATGGACACTCAAATTACCTGTAGGTTTTTTTTGGTTCTACAAACCTATATAGATTATATATATATATATACACATATATCCCCCATATATTTATGTTATTAATGTCCTGACTTCTAGCAACAAAGGAAATAGATGAATTTCATGAGAACATTAATTACCAAAAATTTGACCTAAAAAGAAAGAGATAGGAAGCTAAAATAAGAATAGATCAATGGAAAAAAAGCAAAGAGAAAATCGTGCAAGTCCATATGGTTAGTCAATATATTTCAAGTTGCTATGTTTTACTAGTAGTTAGGATGCAATTTAAAGTAAAAATATTACTTCTCATTCTATATACTTCTGGAAATCAGAGTGATGATGTCTACTGCTAGCACTGCTAACAATCACTTTAATCTCTGGCACTATGTGTGTATATATCCAGGAGTGATCAGTATGACATGGAATTCAACAGCCAGAAGTTTCACTAGCTCAAATGGAACAGACGTCAGCTGTACACAAATATTATGGTCATGATAGTGTTCAGTGATGACATCAGTTATACATACATATGTGTAAACATACCCTTACATATTTGTGCTTTTATATCTACGTACTAGATTCTTAGGTTTGGAAACTTGCAGTAGAAGGCTATGTGTCTTTAATTGTTAACAAATATGGTCAGATTGCATTCACAAGAGGCTGCAATACCTCATCTTGCCATAAAAAATGTACAAGAGTATCCTGTCTCTCTGTCACTGCCAGTAGTATATTCCCAGAGATGACCATAATCCATTCAGATTTTAATATACATATATGATGATTGTTAAAGAGGGGGAAAGAGAAAGAGATCAAAATTTGTTGTATATCCTTTTCTTTCTGCTTTATCTTCATCATATTCTACCATGAAATCTCTAATTCATTTGTTCTTTAGAACATTTCCTTAAGTATTATGCTTAAATCTATCATGTGTGTGGCATGATCTTTGAAACCCTGAGTACTTGCAAATATCATTTTCACTCTGACAAGCAAATAATTATCTTGGCTGAGTTTAAGACTCTTAGGTCATAGTCCTTGTAGTTGACGGTCAATGGTATTAATGCTATTCCCCTTCCCTTAGCTTCCAGTGTTACAGGTGAGAAGTCTGACACAAGTCTCCTTATTTACCCTTTGAGAATAACTTGATCTTTCTCTTTGGGAGCTTATAAGATTTATCTTTGCTCCCGGAGTTCAAGAATTTTACTAGAATGTATGCCATATAATATGTCTAAGTTTGGAGATATTTCTTTGACTTGATCTTCTAGGCCATCCTTCCTATTACCCTACATTTCTTGTAAATCTTTAGTTCAACAAACCATATACTGTTAGTCCCAGGAAATATTTGGGGGGATGTTCTAATTATTTTGGGGATCAAACTGTTGTCTGTCTCTTCTAGCTGTTGTAATTAGTAAAGGATTTATTCTGAACGTTTGGTTATTCCTCCTTCTCTCTGAATGCTGGTCCCTCATAGGTGTGCAGTTCTGTCTCTTGTTTTCTTAAATTGGCTTGTATTTATCTGCCTTAAGTGACGGAAGGTTCACAAGCAGAGACATGAGTCTCTGGCCGATGGGTCAGTGAGGCAGGTTGTTGTCTGGCTCCAGTCAAGGTACTATTGAAGAAGCCTCTCTTGTCTTGCTTTCCTTAAACTTTCCCAGGATTGGGTGTGGAGAGAACTCAGCCCTTTGGTTCAGACACTCACCTCCTTCTCTACTCTTCTGGTTGAGCCCTGACTGCTACTGGTCATGTCTGCCAGATTCCATAACTGTAAAGTTATCATTTCCTGACTTGTAATTAGTGATTTGTGGGGAGATACTTAGTGACTATCCTTTTCAAACTTTCAACAACTTGTTCTAGCATCCACTGATGACTTTTGTTTGATTCAATTATTTCTATGATTCTTAAAAAATTGTTATTTTTCATCTCTATTGTTCCTTTTACATTTTACTGGAAGTTTGCTTCTTAGTTTATTATCACTAGTATGAACCTTAGATTCCTTATTTTTTTTTACTTTTTTATTTTACAAATAGTTTATTGTCAAATTGGTTTCCATAAA
>NW_027527401.1:883538-884322 GCF_008692635.1 Crocuta crocuta | reverse complement strand
ATGGAGGAGGAGATGATGGAGGAGGAGATGATGGAGGAGGAAAAGAGAAGATGGAGAAGGAAATGACAGAGGAGGAGATGACGGAGAAGGAGATGATGGAGAGGAGATGATGTAGAAGGAGATGATGGAGGAGGAGATAATGGAGGAGGAGGAGAGGACAGAGAAAGAGATGATGGAGGAAGAGGAGATGACGGAGGAGGAGATGACGAAGGAGCTGATGGAGGAGGAGGAGATGGAGAAGGAGATGATGGAGAGGAGATGATAGAGAAGATGATGGAAAAGGAGATGATGGAGAAGGAGATGACGGAGAAGGAGATGATGGAGAGGAGATGATGGAGAAGGAGATGATGGAAAAGGAGATGACGGAGAAGGAGATGATGGAGGAGGAGGAGATGACGGAGAAGGAGATGATGGAGAGGAGATGACGGAGAAGGAGATTACGGAGAAGGAGATGATGGAGGAGGNACGGAGAAGGAGATGATGGAGAGGAGATGACGGAGAAGGAGATTACGGAGAAGGAGATGATGGAGGAGGAGGAGAGGATGGAGAAGGAGGAGATGGAGAAAACAGAGATGGAAGAGAAGGAGAAGAAGGAGACAGAGAAAATGGAGAAGAAAGAGAAGATGGAGGTGGGGGAGATGGAGAACAGCAGGAGGAGGAGGACGAAGAAGAAGGAGGAGGAGGAGGAGGAGGGGAAGAGGAAGAGGAAAAGGAAGAGGAAGAGGAAGAAGAGGGATGGGGGAGGGGGAGGGGGGGGAGCCACGAAAAAGAAACTCAGCTAGGG
>NW_027527401.1:881966-883101 GCF_008692635.1 Crocuta crocuta | reverse complement strand
GAAACTCAGCTAAAAACCTGGTAAGAGATCTGCATATGCGTTTTACCGCAGAAGATACACGAATGGCCAAAGGCACGTGGAAGGGACTCAGCACCACTAGACGGCAGGGAAATACACGTGAAAATCACAGCAAGACACACCCTTACGCCCGCTAGAACGGCATCAGTCAAGAAAATGGGCAAACACAAGTGATGTCGAGGATGCTGGGAACGTGAGACGATCACACGTTCGGAGCGGGAACGCGAGACGCTGCGGCCTCCGTGGAAAACAGGCTGCCAGCTTCCCAAATAACTTAACGGCTTTGCTGGATGACCCGGGAGCCCGGTGCTAGCACGTCCCCGACAGAGCTGGAGATGAATGTCCGCACAGAGACCTTTACGGATGCTGTGGTGCATTCCTCCCCGAGCCCCAGAGCAGAAACAACCCGCATGCCCCCCGTGGAGGATGGCTACATAGACGTAGTCTGTCCCCATGATGGAATGTCACATTATTCAGCCGTAAAAAGGATCCTAAACCGGCCCCGCTGCAACGGGGCTGGATTCTGAACACGTGGCACTGGGTGAAAGGCCACGCAGTGTAAGAGTCCCTTGTATGAAATGTCCAGGGAAGAAAATCCACAGGCTGCCCTCCGGGGGCCGGGGTGGCTGGGCATTGAGGCTGGGAACTGATGAGGGACCTTTTTGGGGACGTGGGAATGTTCTCAAACTAGATTTTGCTGAAGCCGCACGACCCTGAAATGGAATAAAGACCACAGAATCGAACAAGTAACACGATGAAGTCTAGCGGACGTGACGTACGTGCTGACAAAGTCGTTACAAGGCAGCGTGACCGGGAGCCGTTCTGTCCTGTAACCGAGGCAGAGGAAGAAGAGAATTGAGAAATAATTCCAAACCTAACCTGGCAGTTCGAGCAGAATGTCCACACAGCCGGCGCCTGGGGCAGGGTTCAAGGCGAGGCGTGTCACTCAGGAGTCACAGCAAAGTCACCAAACCAGCCTGGTTCTGGGATGGTTCCCACTGCCACCCGCAGCCTCTCCCCCGCCCCCCAAACAACAAAACCGAAACGGAGAAAGCAGACACAACCCTGCGCACTGAGACGGAGCGAGCTCTTGTCTTTCCAACCGGCGGCGAGGCGG
>NW_027527401.1:878294-881759 GCF_008692635.1 Crocuta crocuta | reverse complement strand
GGCTGGAGCCTCGCGCACGCGGGCATTGATGCTGGCGCGGGCGCGCGCGGTGACGGCAGGACTGTCTGAGCGCGAGGACTTTTGAGATGAGACTGGTCTCCGGAGCTTTAAAGGTCAGCTGCTCTGGCTGCAGGGCTACACCCTCTTGCTTTGTCCAGGTGCCTCCTTCCTTGCGGCTGGAGGCCAGCCGTGGTGGTGGCCTGTGCAGACCCCCCACGCCACCACTGCTGACCCGTGCCCGCCCATACCCGTCTGCCCCTGGTGCTTGCACCCACCCTCTCCTGCACCGCGGTGCCCTCACCGCGCCCACCCGCCGCAGGGCTGTCCCGACCACAGCGCCCGCAGCAGGTGCCGTGCTCCGCCTCATGCTGCTGGCTCAACCTGGCCGTGCATCGGCTCACGTGGCTGGAGTGTGAACTTCCGGAGGCTTCCGCGAGGACCCCAAGGGCCGGGAGCCCCCCGTGACTCTACTCGAAGGCCCACGAGCTTGGTGAACCCTGGCGGGGCTCCTCTTGTGGCTCTCGGATGTCCTTGGCTTGTGTCTTCCCCTGTCTCCCCGGCTGCTGCCAGGGCAGTTACTGACCAGAGGATGGGGTCACGCTTAGATCAGCCAGGCTCACCGTGGGGATGGGAGGGCGGTCAGCGTCCGCGAGGACACCGGTCCACGGAGATGGGGGAGGGTGGAGGCAGGTGAACGGTTGCTGGGCCTCCCGCCAAGTGCCGCCAAGGGCTTCGTCGAGCCCCCGACTCTAAGCCCACTAACGTGGCTCCTGCGTGTCCAGCAGCCCAGGGACCGTGCCGGCCCATCTCGCTGGCCTCTCTGATGCCCAGGAAAGCCTGAAAAGGAGTGTTCGGCACCCCCGAGGAAATGCCCAATGGCCTCAAGGGACAGGGTGGCTGCAGACCGAATGGGGAGCAAACCAGTAGAGGAGAAACCGTGACATAACTGGGTTACCCCCAAATTCAATCTTATACCTAACGGATCCCTGTTCAAATCCCTGGGGTATTTTTGAAGTGGTGGTGAGATTAAAGACAATTTACATGTTTTCTTAAAACATGGATTATATTTAATGCAAACAACCTTTTTAAACAATTCTGATAATGCAGCTGCCCCTTGAACGACATGGGTTTGAGCTGAGTGGGTCCACTTGTAACCCGAATACTTTTCAGGAAATACAGTCCAGTGCCGTCAGTGTGTTTTCTCTTCCTTGTGATCTTCCTCCTGACACTTCTCGTCTGTGGTCCCCCTACGGTAAGAACACAGTAGATGTGCACAGAACAGGCCGACTTCGAGTCAGTCGACTGTTTGGGTGATCAGTATGGCTTCCAGTCAACAGCAGGCTTTCGGCAGGTCAGTTTTGGGGGACGTCAAAAGTTACACATGGATTCTCGATTGCTCAGGAGGTGGGGATGGGTACCCCAACCCCATGTTATTCAATAGCAAACTGCACAAAAATCAGAAGAGGCTGAACATTTAAAAGTAGGAGTTAGAATCTCCCTTGTTCAAGCCCCACCCTGAGGGCAGTCTTTCTATTAGTACCTGGTGTACAGTAGGGCCACCCCATAGGCAACTGCAAACAAGGGCTCAAAAAACCAGAAAGGGGGAGAAACGGGAAAGTGTTAAGGGGGGAGGTCATGTAGACCTCAGACCTCCCTCTGAGGCACTGGCCCCCTTCCCACCCTCGGGCCCCACCACCCCCTTCCACGAAGGGGGACAAGAGACACAGCCTCTCTGAGGTCAAGGCCGATGGCACCTGCGACCCTCCAGGAAGGCTGGCTGGCTTGCTGGGAACCGTGGGAGGGCGCGGGGACAGAGCTTCCATAGAGTTTTGTGACACCGTGACATGTGACACGTGCATGCCATTTGGTCCAGAAATTCCAAACCTCGTGTACACAGATATCCATGTTTGCGGGTGAGGGAGGCCGTGTTTTCCGCGAGGGACACGTCGATGTCGTGGGAGCAGTGAGTCAGGGACACCTTCAGAACCTGGCGCACCTGCGCGGCTGGGATTCTGGGTGCACTGGCGGCGGTGACCGTGCTGGCGCCTTCCTGCCGCCTCTGCGTGCGCCTGGTAGCACGACAGGGTCCACCCAACAGTTAACACGGTGACTCTATGTCCGCACGCGTCTTCAGGGTTAAAAATAGCTGTTTTCTTCCTGCATTTGCCAAATGATGGCAAAAGACCGCCGAAGGGCACCGAGCAGCCCCTGTCCCGTGGCCGGCCCTTGTTTCTTTGTCTGCCCCCCACTCCACAGGCGCCCGCAGCCACGGACGCGGCGGGCAGAAGCGGCTCATTTCACAAGTATCTACCTGCATCTCTGAATCTTTCCCAAACGCAAGAGGCTGGCGCTCAGCGCGGCCCCGCGAGGAGCTTGCCGGGGCCGCCGGGAGCACGGAAGGGTGGCGAAGAGGGCCTCCCCCCGGGCACTGGCCTCGGGCGCCGGGGACAGCTTCAGCTGGGGTGGAGTCCGGGGGGGGGGTGCTCGGAGGTGGGAGACTTCAGGGTGGAGGCTGGGGGTGCTGTTTCCGCCCGGCTGGGCCCGAGGTTCCCGGGGCAAACAGGGCCGGTTTGGTTCCGTCCCCTCCTCAGCGGCCCCTGCTGGAGACGCCTCCCTCTCCACTGCTCCTCCTTGCTCACGAGGGAAGGCGCACAGATTGTCATCTGTCACCGGAGGTATAGGGACGGTTACTGGCCCTCAGCGCCCTGCTCAGAATGGCCCCAGCGGCAGAGCGAGGTGTTCAGTGACCCAGGGATAAGGTCGGCTGAGGGGGCGGCGTGTCCGTAACGAGGCCCCTGCTGGTGGGGCCTGTGCCGGTCAAGGCCGATGGGGCATGAGCCGCATGCCGAGCACGTCGGGCCGACGCGGCTCCCAGACAGTGACTGGGAGGGGCCCGCCTTCAGGTCCATTGCCTGGGGTCCGCCTCCTCGGATGTGGGTGTGAGGAGCCCGGGAGGCTCCGCGTGCCCAGGCAGTGGCCTAAGAAGGTTGGCCAAGCCTCCCCCGGTGGCCATGACCACGGGCGCTGACCCTGCAGCCGAGTCAGGAGGACATGGATCTAGGTGGCCTCCAGGCACTGTTGGTGTGACATTCAGCGTGACACAGAGCAAACAGTGGTACAAAGGGGTCTGTGTTCAGGTAAGCCAGGGCCTTGCAGGAGCTCAAGGTAAAGAAAGAGCCGGAACTCAAACACGGCGTGACCTTTTCTGGAAGCAACCGCTTGGCAAACGCCGGGCCCTCTGGAGGCGGCCCTGCTGCCTGGGGCCCTGAGATCAAGTGCAGGCTGTCTCGTGCCAACTGGCTGCAGTGGGATCAGCTGGCCTGAGTTCAAGGTTCCTGTTGAACCCCGTCCCGAAGGAGCGCGTGACCCAGATAAGGGGGGATGGGGAGCCGAGTGGATCTGGTGACGTGGCCCCTTCGGCACGCCACCACCAGCCGTGACACACGGTCCTGCGCGGATGGTGCC
>NW_027527401.1:870462-878132 GCF_008692635.1 Crocuta crocuta | reverse complement strand
CGCGGATGGTGCCACGGGGCGGCCGTTCTGGGCTTGGGGGCGGCAGAGGCCAGAGGGATGCACGGAGGAAGGTGGAGACAGACCGGCCCGCACTGGGCATGGAGCAAAACTAATACAAATTATTAATCTAAATTAGATAGGAGGGTAAATATTTATTTGGAGTGAGGGAAAAACTCCACAAAACTGCACCCTAGAAAAGCTGAGTACCAGGGCGCCTGGGTGGCTCGGACGGCTGAGCGTCCAGGCTCTTGACTGTGGCTCAGGTCGTGAGATGGAGCCCCGTGTCCGACCTGGTGCTGACAGTGTGAACCTTGGGATTCTCTCCCCCATCTCTCTCTGCCTCTCCCCTGCTCACACTCATGTTCCCTCTCTCTAAAAATAGACATTTTTAAAAAATAAAATAAATAAAAATGGAAAAGCTAAGTACCACACACATCACCAAATCCAAGGAAAACCGTAAAAATGTCATCAGTCCCTACAGGCGCGTCTCCAGAGAACGTCACTGACCGGTGCCTCCCAGCTGCTGCTCCCGTGACCGCTTCCCGTGACGTCGACTTTCTGTGTTTCCTGTGGCAGGAAGAAAATTCAGACTCCGCCCCAGTACGGGCACCAGAATTCGCTCGTCACTGCCGGTGGTGGGACGTGTTTCTTGTCCCCACGGTAGGGATTTGGCGCCGTAACAGGAATCCTGATGGATTCTACTTGGTGTGGTTCCCGTCCACACGGCCTAGCAGTGTATGGCGCATTCACACGGGCCGTGTTATCCGGCAGCTGCAGACAGAGGGGACCTGCATTTAGATGGGACTTCGATGGGAATGACCGCTTACAGGCGTCCGCAGCAGGGCACGGAAGACCCAACAGACTGGCCCTGGCTTGGTGCACAGCGGGCTTTCCCTCCCCTCACTCCCCACCCGCTAACCTTCAGTGCTGTGACCTACAGCCGACACACCCGCGTGGGGACCCCAGCTGCATCAGCACGGAGGACAGTCGGGACGTTCCTGAAAGCCAGCACCACAAGGGGGAGCCAGCAGAGCGTAGCTCTACACTAAAGGGACCGTCACACCATCCCACTGAGCCCCAAACTGCCCGTGCGCCCCCCCAACACCACTGAGAAGCTTCAGCAAATGTACAAGTTCTTTTTTTTTTTAAANGGACGTTCCTGAAAGCCAGCACCACAAGGGGGAGCCAGCAGAGCGTAGCTCTACACTAAAGGGACTGTCACACCATCCCACTGAGCCCCAAACTGCCCGTGCGCCACTGAGAAGCTTCAGCAAATGTACAAGTTCNGAAAGTCGGACGCTCAACCGAGTAAGCCACCCAGGCGCCCCAGCAAATGTACAAGTTCTTATGACCAGGGAGCCGTTCACCTGCACGAGGGGGGGGCCTGCAGGGTCCGGACGAGGCCGCAGAGCCTTGGGGTCCCGGGGCTCGCGTGTCTGCCGGAGACTGCCTGTCGCCCTCCTCGGGGGTTCAGGCCCCGCAGCCGTGGACGAGAATTCCCGCACGCCACGTGCTAGGGGCACCTGTCCGCAGGCAGGGCTCTGCGGTGGGATCTCCCTTCGTCCCCCCTGCGTGACGCCGAGCGCCCCCCCTCCCCGGCTGCCCCTTCTGTCCGCCACCCTTCACACCCTTTGCCCACTTTCTCTCCAGCGGCCGGTCTTTTTTCTAGTTCCTTGGCAGGAGCTCCCTGCACAAAGCCCGCGCTTGTACACGCTGCGAACGCTTCCTCCTGTGGGGCTTGCCTTTACCCGTTGTATCTTTCCAGCCTCTTTTAGGATCTCCTTTTCTTTCCGGCTTTCCAAAGCTTGGGTTTCGTAGTTGGGCCTCGCCGTCTTCCGGGAACGGCGTGCGCGTGGTGGCAGGCGGGGACGTCGGCTTACGTGCCTCCTCCACGTGGTGGGGCCCGTTTGTCCAGCACCCCCCAGAGGTTCTCGCCGCCTGCCGGGTACACCTGCATTTCCGATCCTGCCCGGGTCTGTTCCCGGGCCACCTCCTCTATCTACTTGGTCTGTTGGTGTAGCCCTGTGACGGCGGCCTGGTCTCTGAACGGCCACGGCTGCTTAGAGACCGCTAGGACCCGCCCGGGCACGCCTGCCACCCGCACGTCCCCAGAAGTTTTCAAGCTTTCCCTTAATCTACATGTTTGGATTTCATCATCTTTCTGATTTTGTTCATCAGCCTTGCTAGGAGTTTATTTCAACGCATTTTTCCCACAGCCAGCTTGGCTGCCATTGGTTTCTCCCAGTTTAAAAATATCCCAGGGGCGCCTGGGGGGCTCAGTGGTTAAGCGTCCGACTTCGGCTCAGGTCAGGATCTCACGGCTTGTGGGTTCGAGCCCCTTGTCGGGCTCTGTGCTGACAGCTTGGAGCCTGGAGCTGCTTCGGATTCTGTGTCTCCCTCTCTCTCTGCCCCTCCCCTCCCTTTTTCAAAAATAAATATTTTTATTTATTTACAAAATATTCTAGTTCATTAATTTCTGTCCTTTATAATTTTTTGGCTTTTAACTTCTTTGGGCTATTTTTCTTATTTCTTGATTTAGACGCTTAGCTCATTTGTCTTCATTGTTTTGTTGCTGTTTAATAAACACACCCAACGCTCTAGACGTTTCTCTCTGGACGTCTTTAGCTGCACTGTCTTCGTCCATGCAGCTGCTGTAACAAAACCTCCCGTGGCAGATGCTGCTTTCTCTGAGCCTTGAGGCTGGAAGCCCGAGATCACGATGCTGGCAGGTTTGGTGTCTGGTGAGGGCCGTCTTGCGTGTCCTCACCCGGTGGCGGGGTGAGGCAGCCCCCTGGGGTCTCTCTGCAAGGGCACCACTCCTATATCTGGGGACCCCACCCTTAGGACCTGCTCGCCCCAGAGGCCCCTCCTAAGAGCATCACAGAGGGGCTAGGAATTCAGCAGAGGAACGTGGGGGCCACAGCTCGGGACCTCACTCTTGACACCCAACCTGCTTATAGTCTTTCTCAATGTTCTGTATTTTTCATGTGATTTCCTCTTCAAACCACGAGCTGTTTGGGAAGATTTTTAAGTGTGGATTTTCTTTACACACCACTCTGTTCTTGCAGCCAGAAAGGGCAGACTCTTTGTATTGTTTCTTGAAATGTCCCGCGTTCCCCGGTATGTGGACAATTTTTATGACTCTTCTGGTGCGAGTCTTCAGCTGTGGGGGCGGGACTTCCTCATCTTGGTTAGGAATCTTCTGCGCCCGCCCAGACCTTCGCGCCTGCGTGCCCCTGCTCCCGACAGCCAGGCGGTAACGTCTCCTGATGGGACTGTGAGCTCTTGCGACCGTTTGGCCTTTTGTATTTCGACACAGCCTGTCTTCAAGTTCATGACTACGGTGGTAGATTTTGCTCCTTCAGCTGTTTGGATGCTGGCTCCCTTTACATCCCTTCTAATGCTTTTGCCTTAAACTGTGTTTGGTCCGTCCTGTTCTGCTGTGACGCACGGGGAATCGGACGTGATGTCGCCAGATCAGGGCGGCATGTCTCCATCGGCCGCGTTCCCCTGCCTCCTGAGGTCGCGTGTGCACATGTGTGTGTGCACGTGTGTGTGTGCGCGTCACACACACTCCTATTTCCGCTCGTCGCTCATGGTTTCCCTTTTGCATCTCATCTGTCACTGCTCTGCACGGGTGCCCACCCACACGTCTTGCCGGGAGTGTAGACGACCCCTTTAAACACACACACGGTCGTGTCCACACAGATCCTTCTTTCTCGATGCTGAATTTGAGGCCAGGTAGCCTGCCCCAGGGTACGGGAGTGTCCGTGAGGCCGAGCCCTAGGCTCTCTGGTCCAGCCCGCGGCCTCTCCCTGACAGCCGGCGCGTCAGCCCGGGCTCGCTTCCCTTCCGGATCCCATCTGCTCCTCAGTATCTCTGGCTGGCGGCACAGGCCTGACAGGTGCGTGGCGGTTACCCAGAGTCGTTCAGTCCTACAATAATGGTGTTTTATCCACCTCACTGCAGAATTGGCCACGGTTGATGGCTGGGAAGGGAGTGGTAGACTATCTCTGCCAAGTCTCCTGGGGGACCTGGGCCGTGGAGTATAAAGCGTGGCTGTGCAAAGGGCCGGGACAGCCTTTGGGAGCCCCAGTGAGCACCTACCGGCAGCCGTGAGCACATACGCCCGGAGATGAAGGCCCTGCTCCTGACCATCGGCCTCGGCCTCGTCGCCATCCTTCAGGCCCAGGACCCCCCAGCTTCGGGCAAAGACACCCCGGATGTGAGGCTCAGAGGNAAGGCGTTTTAGGGTCAGGCACGACCCCGCCCCTGAGGAAACGGTCAGCCGGTCAGCCGGTCAGCGTGTGCCAGAGGAGCCTGGGGGCAGCTGTGGTCCCGGCGACCTGCATCGGCTGGCTGCTGGCCCCAGTGCAGGGTACTGGCTGGGGAGGGCAGGGGGCCGGGAAATGCTTTGTGCCTCCAGCCCCGGGGTCGGGGAGAGCCTGGGGCTGCAGAGGGGAGGGGGCCCTNGCAGTGCCCTGAAGAGAGGGGTCCCTGTCCAGGTGTCAGGAAAGTGGTACCTGAAGGCCATGACCGCAGACAAAGACATCCCCATGAAGCCGGAGTCGGTGACCCCCATGACCCTCACCGTCCTGGACGGGGGCAACCTGAAAGCCGAGATCACCTTTCTGTGAGTCTCAGCCGCGGTGGCCTTCACCCCCCTCGGTACCCGCACAGGCGCACGTGCACCGGACCACGTGCCGTCCCTCTCCGCCCCTCACACTCGGCTCGGGGCAGCTGAGAGGGGCCGCTGCCACGGAAGGTGCCTCACTGGGGGGCACCTGAGCGGGGAGGGCCCCTGACGCTGGGCTGGAGGGAGGCCCCACATGGGACCCTGNGGGGGGGGGGGGTGGCACGCCCACGTCTGGGACTTGGGGCGGCAGACCCCAGCCGCCCACTCGGCGCTGGCGAGAGGGCCGAGCCCAGGCAGCCTCGCCACGCGGCTTCCCGTTCCAGGACAGACGGTCAGTGCACGGACCTGCAGCTGAGCCTGGAGAAAACCTCCGAACCCGGCAAATACACGGCCTGTGAGTCCTGGGGCCTCCGCGGGGCGCCCCCCCGGCCCCCAGGGGAGACGAGGCAGCTGACGTGATTCCAGTGGAGACTCCCTCCCAGCCTGAGAAGCCCCGCTCCTGTCTGACCCCTTAAATGCCTCCCGCCTCCTCTCCTCAGTCAGTTTGCCTTACAGACATGAGCCCTTGACCCCAAGCGCTGGTAGTGTGACAGACTTGTCCCGGGGGGACTAGCCTGTCCCGTTATGGCTGTGCCCGTGTCAGGGACGAGGCTGAGCTCCCCACGCCCCAGCCTCTTCAAACCCTACAGCCCGGAACCTCTCCTGACCCAGCGTGTGGGGGGCTCGGGCCCGGGTGCGGAACCTGGGCGGCCCGGGGCATCTGGGAGCGCGTGGGGGCTGGGCAACCCGCTAAGCTGGACCTGCATGAGCTCTGGCGCTTTCCGCAGACGGGGGCAAGCGTGTCGTGTACATCCGGAAGGCACCGGTGGAGGAACACTACATTCTCTACTGTGAGGGCGAGCTTCACGGCAAGCAGATCCGGATGGCGAAGCTCGTGGGTGAGGCTCACACCCCCCGGGCCCGCACACCCTCTCCTTCCTTCTCCTGGGAGGGGCCGCGGCCGGTCTCCTTCCCCTGCAGGGACGCACTCATCCCCGTCCCCAGAGTTGGGGATTCGGGTTCCTAGCCTGGGTCTCTGCAGTGGAAACCTAGGAAGAGCACAGGGACTCAAATGTCACAAACGTCGCTCGAATGTCCCCTGCTGTGCCTGGGGACAGCGCCACCTCCGGGGGTCCCCTGGGGGTGGGAGAGCGCTGTGTGCATGGGGGCCGTCATGGGAGGGAAGCCCGCCTGCCAGGCTCCATTCCTGGAGAGGTGGCTCAGGGAGGCGTCGGGGACTCAGCACCTTCCCTACCCGGGAGGGTCTCCTGAGGGCCCCCCGCGGCCCTGAGCGGTAGAAGGTCAGGGCAGTGGGGACGGCGTGGGCCCCAGGACCTGAGGGGCGGGGGCGGCTGGCCCTGAGCCCCCGGGGGACCCCTGGTGGGGTGTGCTNCCCCGCCCCCGCCTCTCCGGCCGCGCTCTCCTCCCGGCCCGGGGCCCCCGGTCCAGCCCGCACGCAGGTGCGGGGCTTGCGCCCAGGCTGGGGGGCCACGCCGGCGCCGCCTAGTCGGGGCCCTCACCCTCGAATCTCCCGGTTTCACCCACAGGAAGAGACCCCGGGAACAACGAGGAGGCCTTGGAGAATTTTCAGGAGTTCTCAAGAGCCAGGGGATTGGACCAGATCTTCGTCCCCAAACAAAGCGGTAGGAAGACAGCTCCGCCCGGTTCTGCCCGGTGACACTTTACAAGGACACACGGCATCTCGCTTCGGCCTTGTGCTCTCCGGGGCGATCGGAAGCCTTGGCCAGGGAGGGGCCTGGGGCGCCGACTGACTCCCTGCCGTCGTCTGAATCGTGTGTGTTTCCTTCTGTCCACAGACACCTGCTCCCCCGGAGGAGATCAGGGTAAGTGAGCGGCTGCAGAGGACGCCTGGGAAAATCACCCTGGAGTTAGTGGGGCTTCAGGAGGCCACCTGGTCTGTCCCCCCCAGACCTCCCCACCCCGGGCCAGGTGGGGAACTTCCTGCCCCTGGGTCATCCTGGCACCGGGCAGAGCCTGCAGATTCAGTCTCATGGAGTGAGCCCCTGGGCACTTAGGAAACCCTTCCCAGTGAGCAGGTGGGAGGCACACCTGACACGCCCGTGCTCCGACCAGCAGGTGTGACCTCCCTCCTCACCCCTAAATAGTCACTGTGACCCTGTTTACCCAATGACTTGCTTAAAAGATTCAGCGATGTGGCAGCCACAGGCGGGACACTTCACCTTTCCTGGGTCTCTCGCTGGAGTTTTAGGGACTTGCCTCAGGGTCGCCTGCCCAGGCGCTGGCAGAGTCTGAATCCAGAGGGCACCCGCCTTCCTCCTTTGCCCTCCCCCATCCTTGGACTGAAGCAGGCTTGTCACACGTTCACACCCGGCCTGGGAGCCTTGGGGACAGTCCCTGGGAAGCNGGGCCAAGGGGGCCAGGCCCTGGTTGTTAGGCTGCCACACCCGCCCCCGCCCCTCCGTCAGCTCCCTGGAGCAGAGCAGGTGCGCAGATGCTCCTTCGGGGCTCTAGAAGGTTTAAACGTTCCCTGAGGACCCAACACGGTGGAGCAAGACAGTGACATGAGAGGGGGAGTGGCTACTCGGCTGGGAACTCGGAGGGCGGCCGGGCAGGACCAGGCAGGGGCTGCCCTGGGGCTGGAGCTGTGGGGGCTGCTCTGGTCACGCTTGTGGGGGGGTGCTGAGCCGGGGTCCGGGCTCCCCAAGGACCNGGTTTGCGGAGCCCCCCGACCCTGAGCATTGGTCTGTACCCGAGCCGCCTGTGCAGGGCAGCAGGGAGGAGGGCGGGGACAGCAGCTCAGAGCAGGGGTGGGGCTGGGGCTTGAGCTTTGTCAGGGCCAAGGGGGCCAGGCCCTGGTTGTTAGGCTNGGCCTGGAGGGCCGTCTGGGCACGTGCGGTGTCCCGGCCGCCCAGCTCTCCTGTCCCTCAGGGCACGCTTCGTGGCATTTCCGTGGCTCCTCAGGGGGTCTCTGCGCGCAGCCCGCAGCTGGGCTGTGGCTGGAAGGCACCCTGTC
>NW_027527401.1:864384-870059 GCF_008692635.1 Crocuta crocuta | reverse complement strand
GGTTTGCGGAGCCCCCCGACCCTGAGCATTGGTCTGTACCCGAGCCGCCTGTGCAGGGCAGCAGGGAGGAGGGCGGGGACAGCAGCTCAGAGCAGGGGTGGGGCTGGGGCTTGAGCTTTGTCAGGGCCAAGGGGGCCAGGCCCTGGTTGTTAGGCTGCCACACCCGCCCCCGCCCCTCCGTCAGCTCCCTGGAGCAGAGCCGCCTGCGGGGGCTAGCGCCTGGTCCTGGGGTGTTGGGGGAGAGCATCAATTTAAGACACTGTGTCCCTGGGGACCCCTGCCCCGTGGGGACAGAGGACGTGCTGCTGACACAGCTCTGGGCCAAGGCTCTGGCATGGAGGGACAGCGCGCCGGGCTCCTGACGGTCCCAAGCCTGTGCCCTCAGACTGGCTGGGCTGACGGGCGGGTTGGCGCCTCTGCCCAGGCCCCAGGCATGGGGAGCCCGGCCCGCAGCACAGTGTCGCCTGCACGGACCCTCCTCCACCTGGGGTCACACCAGAGCCGCCCTCAGCACGGCCGGAGCCTTGGCGAGACCTCGGAGCTCTGTCCTGGGGACAGCGGGCTGGCCACCGCGTCCCTGTGGGGAGGGGCATTTTGGGAGAGGGGGTGTCCCTCAGACTGGTGGTGAGGAAAGAAGAAAACCAGTGGCCGGGCCTCAGGGCTTCCGAGGGACCCCAACACCCCCACTTGTTCTGNGCCGGTCCCGCCCGCCTGCGGGCTCTCGGCTTGTGAACGGGGCTGCCTGGGGCTACAAGCACACTTGACCCTGGGCATCTGCTTGGAGCTGGTGTTTTACCCCAACAGTAGAAGCCTTTTCCCCGGACAGCCATTGTCCCCTCCTCCTCGTAAGTGCCGGTCGACCTGTGTGTCCCACACAAACGGTCAGGTGTCACCCCCTCCCTGTGATGCTGACGCCCCCCAGGCAGTCCCTGAGCTGCTGGCCGCTCTGTCGCCCACAATCCTTAGTGACTACAGTTTTGCTTTTATTCGTGAAGCGTATTTCAGCAGACGGGATTCTGAGTGGGTTCCTTCTTTCAATGCTCGGCGTCTTCTGGCCCCAGGCCCTTCCTGGTAAAATGCCGCTGCCTTCCTGATGTCACACTGGCCCGCATCTCAGATTTCACATTCGGTTTTGGGGCTTCCCAGTGTCCCTCCCTTGGGGGTCTCTGACCTTTTGCATCCATCCCTTATGGTTTTTAAGAAAATGCTACCACTTTCCTGTTTCCTGTACCGACTCTCCTTCCTGGCCCCCCACCCCCCACCCCTCCTGGGAGGCAATTACNGAGGGTCAGAGAGGGAGACACAGAATCTGAAGCAGCCTCCAGGCTCAGAGCTGTCAACACAGAGCCCAACTCAGGGCTCGAACCCACAGACCGTGAGATCATGACCTGGGCCAAGATCGAGAGTCAGATGCTTAACCAGCTGAGCCACCCGGGCTCCCCAAACACAACCCATTCTAAAGAGAAAGGCTAGAGGTACCTGGGCTGGCGGGCCAGGATGCTGAGGCAGTGTTCTTAGGACACGTAAGAGCGCAGAGGGAAGTGTGCTGCTCACCTGCAAACACAGGCGAGGCCGACGGGGAACCGGGGGCTGGCACGGCAGGCAGGCGGGACTCCTGAAACCACCTGTGANGTGGAGATTCACCAACAGAGTGACGCAGGAGCTGTGGGCCAGCGGCGGCCGCGTCAGTAGGAATCAGGCAATCCTGGGAGTAGAGCGAAACAATATGGAAACAACAGCCTCAGGGGCGCCTGGGTGGCTCAGTCGGTTAAGCGTCCGATCGAGCCCCACGTTGGGCTCTGGGCTGACAGTGCAGAGCCTGTCTGGGACTCTGTCTCCCCCTCTCCCTGCCCCTCCCCCACCCGCACCTGCTTGTGCTCTCTCAATCTCTCCCGCAAAATAAACAAAGTTAAAAAAGAAGAATGGGTTGTGTTTCCCTGTTTCCTCCTCGTATGTTGAGTAGTTTGGGATTGCATCCTGGATCCGGGGAACATATTATCTAAATTCTGGATTTTGTTGAGCTTCTCGGAAGAGTGTGGACTTTGCCCTTTTAAACAGGCTTTTCACCTGTCGGACCCCGAGCTGTACCCTCTGCGCCCGCTGCACGGCGGCAGGTCGGTTCTTTCAGCCCTGGGCGGGCAGCTCGGAGTCTGCCTTGCCCATTCCTATTCTAGGGTGAGCCTGAGATTCGGACAGTTTATGTGCAGAACTTGGGGCTCTCGCTCCCTGGCTCCCTTCTTTCCAGGGTTTCTGCTGTCTCTTTCCAGCAGCCGGGATTGCCCAGGACGCTGTCCCCTGCTTCAGAGCCAGGACGGTGGCAGGGCTTCCGTGAGCGGCGCACCTGCTCCGCGCGGCAGAGAGCGAGCAGCGAGAATGGGGAGCGCGTGCTGGGGGCGGGGGGCTCCTCCAGGCGCTGACTGGCCTGCGGCCTCTGTTTGCCTCTGTAGCGCCCGGTGCCCTCAGAGAGTGTCTCCGGGCTCCGTCCAGAGTTGATGATGCTCCCTGAGCAGGCGGGCAGGAGGGGGTGGGGGCCCACCGTTTGGTAAAGGAGCTGCGCTTGACAATCTCAACAGAAGCTGAGAGACGGCCGAAGTCCCCAAACCCTGCTCTGCCCTGGGAGTGGACGCTCCCGAGGTCGGGGAGACGGGACAGGCTTTGTACACAGTCACTACCCGGGGAGGCCGGAAAGTGAGCATCCCAGGCGGGGCTCCCCTGGGGTCAGACCCGCACACCACGCTGGGCCGACCCAGGGCACGAGTGGGGCAGTGCTGGTGCGCCCTGAGCCGCCGTGCGCGTGCTCCTGCCCCCGGGAGGGCCCAGCCAGGAGTCGCAGGAGCCGCCTATGTGCCCGGGAAGGACGGGCCCGGGGCGAGATGAGTGAGGCCGTGGCATCAGTGCCTGGCCCCACACCCGCCTCACACACGCGGACGCACTCGGCCCCAGGTCACTGCCTCAGATGCCTCAGTGTCCGTACAATTCTCTCGTCTCCAGGCTGCTTGGTGGCAGTGCTGCCCCTGGTCGCGGTGAGCTGGTGGCCTGGCTGCCACTGAGGGGAACGGAAAGAGGCGCGCCTGGCCCCGGGGGGTCCCTGGGGGCTCCGGTCGTGATAAGGCAACGTGATAAGACTTATCACAGCCTGGGAAGGGCTCGACCGGGGACGAGGGTGGGGACGGACCCTCCAGGCAAGCGGCCTGGAGACGGAAGGGAACCCAGCAGCAGGAGGGCTAGTGGGGAAGCCACTGCGGCCACGAGGCCCGCAGCTTGTCCGGCCCGGCCCGCGTGGGCTCTCGGTGCCTGTAGGCAGGGGGGAGGGCACCCGGCACGGGGGCTGCCTCTCCCCTGCTCCGCTGCTCTCTCTCGAGATGCTTGGCCCATAAGCAGGATGCCGAGCGGCGTTCACCCACGGGTGGCTTAGTAGGGACTCCACGGGGACCCTGGCCCGCCAGCCCCGAGCCCCGTGAATGTGTCTCGCCTGCGGCGTGTGCCCCGGGGTGGGGTCCTGGGCTGTAGCCGGGGGCCGGCTCGCCGCTCCTCCTCCTTGCCGCCTTCAGTCCCTGAGCGCTGAGACCAGTTACTAGTTCTTCACATGAAGCTTTGTCCAAAGGGCCGTGTGGCCTCTGTCTCCTGACTACCCCGAGCGACGGACGCAGGACCCTTTCTCTCTTTCATGCTAAAAGCAGCTCTGGGGTCTCAGCCTCTCCGAATGAGGGCAGGAAGCCGTTCCCAGCCGGGCTCCGAGGCTGCCCCCAGCTGCCCGAGCCGCCTCGCGACGTCCTGACTTCGTGGCGCACGCGCTCCCCGATGGGTTCTGCTCCCGGACGGCGTCTCGGCGGCGGGTGTCCAAGGGCCGGCGGCCCAGTGGCCCCCGAGCTAGGGCAGAGGGGCTGACGGTGCTGGGGGGGGACGGGAGGGAGGGCGGGAGGGCCGCGGGCTGCCCTCACCGGCCTTCATCAGTGTCCCTGTCGGGTGTCGAGGGCCCGTCCCCTCCTCACTCCCACCTGCCACAGGGTCTGAATCCAGCTGCTGACGCAATCCCGCAGCCCACGCTCTCGCACTGGGGTCTGGGTTTCAGGCGCCTCCCACTGGATGCTTCGAGAATGAACACGATGCTAAGGCCCTTACAGAACCGGAGCTCCTTCTGGAGCCGTATTCAGGACGCAGAGCAGTTGTATCCCCTGAAACTGCCCGCAAAACCCCCCTCCTGCTGCATCCCCGACCCCCGCAGCCATTCCCCTCTCCTCCACACCAGGAGCTTTGGCTTTTCTAGAACGTTACAGGAAGGGAACCAAACAGCATGGCGCCCCGTGAGACTTTGCCACCCAGGGTGCTGTCGACGTGGTCCATGCCTTACTCAGTTCATCGCACGGAAGGACTGTGCTTTGTTTGACCTGCTCAAGGTGAAGGCCTGTGGGGCGTGTCTGGTTCTTAGCAGTTATGACTGGAGCTGACTTACACGTTCGCAGATGTGTGACTCTGTTTTCATCTCTTTTATGTACAGACCTGGGAGAGATCACCAGGTCGTATGTAAGGTGAAGTATGTATTCAGATTTGTAAGAAATCGCCAAGCTGTTCCCCGGAGTAGCTGAGGGTAGGGGTCCTGCTCTCGGCACCCTCTCTGCCCCTTGGCGTCCCGTGCGCCAGACGGTGTGAGCTGCTGTCACCCCGTGGCCAGCGACACGCACCTTGGCTCCCACGGCCCTTTGCCACCGGGATGTTCTCTTGGGGGGAAGTGTCTGTTCAAGGGTTTTGCTCATTTTTATTGGGTCATTCACTTTGTTACTGTTGAGGCTTGGACTGTTCCATGTGTTCTTTTTGGGATTATGAAATTTGCAAGTATTTCTCCCAGTGTGCAGCTTATTCTTTTAAAAAATTCTCTTGGCAGTGGAATTTGCAGAGCAGAAGTCTTGCATTTTGATGACCTCCAGTTCACCGATCTGCCTTTATGACACGCTTCTGGTGCTGTGTCTTAGAATGCTTCACCCGACACCAAGTCAGGAAAGTTTCTCCTAAATTCCGTTGCACGGCGGCCCATGACCAACTGAGCTGGTTTTGTAAAGGAGGGCGTGAGGCTGACGTCAAGGCTCCTTTATTTGCTCGTGGACGTTCCATTGTTCGGCGTCTGTGTCAAACAGTAAACAGGCCCCCTGTGGTGTGGCCCGGCGCCCGAGTTCTCTGTTCTGCTCCGCTGATGTGCGTCCCTTCTCACACCCACATCACCAACATCACACCCGCACATGAACATGCACATCAGGTGACATCTTATCTGCCCTGAGGGCTGGGCCCACGTCACGCCGTGGCCTGTAGGTGCCCCTCGGCACCCCCGAGTCTGCAAGCCTCAGCAGGGCTGTGGACACAGGCTGCCTCTCTGTGCCCCCCACACACCCCCGCGCCCTGGCGTCCCGGCTCCTTGTGAGGATGGACAGTGCCAGAGCCTGCACAGGGCCGGGACATCAAGGGGTCCGGGGGGGCCCTGTCCTCTCTCAGGCCCGGAAGGGGCAGGGATCCTGCCTGTCCCTGGGAGAAGGTCAGCACAGCAGGGAACACAAGAGCCTTTCTCAAGGCCTGGGCCTGCCTCCTGGTCTCGGGCCTAAAAGGGCACGGGGCCCGCCCCTTCCCCACCCTTTGGAAGGCCGTGCTCTGCTCAGGAGCGCCTTTCCAGGGGTAATTACCGGGCT
>NW_027527401.1:862882-863890 GCF_008692635.1 Crocuta crocuta | reverse complement strand
CGGGGGGGTGCAGAGGGAGGACAAAGGCACAAGGACTTCTTTGTGAGGCCCGCCACAGCCGCTGTGGCCCTGGGCTCCTGCCGCGGTCAGCGCCGGGCCGCGGGACAGACGGTCCCGGCCCAGGACCCGCTGTGGCCCTGCAAAGAGCATGGGGGTCCTTCCTCAGGAAAGTGGGAGCTTGACCGCTAGGTGCGGGCTGTGGCGCCCGAGCCTCTCACCTGGCCTGTGTGAAGCGGAGACAGTGGGCCCCTCCCGAAGGGCCGTGGGTCAGACACCTGGACAGGGCGACGCGCCCAGCAGGCAAGGCCGAGGCTGGGGGGGGGGGGGCGCCCCCGGGNNNGAGCAAGGGAACCGAGGCAGCCTAGTTCTAACAGGACAAGGTGGCAATGAACCAGCAGCCAAAGACCTTCAGGGTCATTCCGGAGAGGGGGGTGTGGGGCGCCGGGCGGCCCCAGAAGATTCGCCGCCTGGAGGCTCATTCAGACGCAGGGTCTTTGCAGATGCGATCTATTATGTTAGAGACAAGGTCGTCCTGGACTGAGGGCTCCACACCCGAGGGCTGGTGTCCAGAGGAGAGAGGACAGGATTTGGGACACAGGACGGAAGACAGAACGCAGAGCAAACAGCGGGGGCGTCCGGAGCGAGGAGAGTCCCCACCTCGGGGACTGGGGGCCGGGTGGGGGTGGGCTCGGCCCTGCCACACCTTGATCTCATGCGGGCTTGGAGAACACATTCCTGGTGCTCTTGGGTGCCCAGGAGCAAGCACCTGCAGCAGATCAAGCAGGAGCGAGATGGGCGGGGAGGGAGGGCGACGCTCCCAGAGAGTGTCTGGGGGCCTCCGCAAGGGGGCATCGTTGAAGCTGAGCCTGAATCCCCAAACGGGCCCTTGCGGGACACCCAGGGCGGGATGTGGCGGTCTGGGAACAGCAGGTGCAGGGGCCCACGGAGGTGGTGTGGGCAGGCCCGGGCAGAGCCGGGATGGCCAAGCACAGGTGGGCCTGGGGGGGG
>NW_027527401.1:841044-848441 GCF_008692635.1 Crocuta crocuta | reverse complement strand
CGGGGGGGTGCAGAGGGAGGACAAAGGCACAAGGACTTCTTTGTGAGGCCCGCCACAGCCGCTGTGGCCCTGGGCTCCTGCCGCGGTCAGCGCCGGGCCGCGGGACAGACGGTCCCGGCCCAGGACCCGCTGTGGCCCTGCAAAGAGCATGGGGGTCCTTCCTCAGGAAAGTGGGAGCTTGACCGCTAGGTGCGGGCTGTGGCGCCCGAGCCTCTCACCTGGCCTGTGTGAAGCGGAGACAGTGGGCCCCTCCCGAAGGGCCGTGGGTCAGACACCTGGACANGAGCAAGGGAACCGAGGCAGCCTAGTTCTAACAGGACAAGGTGGCAATGAACCAGCAGCCAAAGACCTTCAGGGTCATTCCGGAGAGGGGGGTGTGGGGCGCCGGGCGGCCCCAGAAGATTCGCCGCCTGGAGGCTCATTCAGACGCAGGGTCTTTGCAGATGTGATCTATTATGTTAGAGACAAGGTCGTCCTGGACTGAGGGCTCCACACCCGAGGGCTGGTGTCCAGAGGAGAGAGGACAGGATTTGGGACACAGGACGGAAGACAGAACGCAGAGCAAACAGCGGGGGCGTCCGGAGCGAGGAGAGTCCCCACCTCGGGGACTGGGGGCCGGGTGGGGGTGGGCTCGGCCCTGCCACACCTTGATCTCATGCGGGCTTGGAGAACACATTCCTGGTGCTCTTGGGTGCCCAGGAGCAAGCACCTGCAGCAGATCAAGCAGGAGCGAGATGGGCGGGGAGGGAGGGCGACGCTCCCAGAGAGTGTCTGGGGGCCTCCGCAAGGGGGCATCGTTGAAGCTGAGCCTGAATCCCCAAACGGGCCCTTGCGGGACACCCAGGGCGGGATGTGGCGGTCTGGGAACAGCAGGTGCAGGGGCCCACGGAGGTGGTGTGGGCAGGCCCGGGCAGAGCCGGGATGGCCAAGCACAGGTGGGCCTGGGGGGGGGCTGAGGAGCCGCACCCTTCGTTCCCCACCTGCCCAGTTGGAGAATCTCTTGCCCCAAAACATGCCACACTGAGAATGAGCGCCCCGAGAGAGCACCGCGGCCTGAGGACTTAATGAGCAATTATTCCAAATGACAGGCTCTCCCTGCCAGCTGGCCGTGGACCGCAAGGGGTCTGCGCCAGGCCCCCGGGGACCCACGGCCGGGGCATAAAGGCCACCACTCCCGAGCCCCACGGACAGGCCTGACTGGCAGCGGTGACTGCAGAGCCCTGGAGGTGCGGACCCTGTTCGTGGGCACGGCAGGCCCAGGGGCCCCTGTCCTTCCGGGACCTGGCGTGCGGCTCGTGTGGGCTGGGCTGGGGCGACCGAGGTAAGCACTTCCCACTCGGGGAGACTGGGGTCCGTGGTCAGGAGCTAGACCCACTTTAAGGCTCAGCCCTGGCCCTCCCCAGGCTATGGTCGGAGAGAGCAGGAAGATTCAGAGCCGAAAGGACTTCCATCTCGTCCTGAGCACCCCCAGAGATGAGGGTGCGGCTGAGGGAATGTGCTGGAATCTGGAAGGGACTCGGAGATCCCGGGAGAGGCAGGTGTCCCTGGGAGGCCTCAGAATGCTGGGGGACGAGCAGCCGGGTGCTGGGGGGGGCTGGCAGGGCCTGTACGGGGAATTATGGGGGTGTCGTGGTCGGGGGGAGCCCTGCAAAGGGCTCATGTGTTTCAGATGTGGGGACGTGGTGTATTACGCTCTCGTAGTGGAGGAGGTCACGCCAACGATGGAGGTGACCCCTGTGCAGTTCTCGGCGCTGAGGAGCAGCTACGTGCACGTCTCCTTGGCGTACAAGTGAGCAACTGCCCGCCGCCCGCTGGCCTCCCCTTCCCGCGGCCTTCGTCTCCCCCCCGGGCCCTCCTGCCGTGCCGGGGGCGCGGGGCCACACTGACACCCCCCGGACTCTGGAAGTGGCAGGGCCCCAGTCAGGGCAGGGGGAGAGGCCTGGTGCGTGCCCCCCCCCCCGACAGAAGTGGACAGCAAGCCCTTGCCCACCTGACCCTGCCCTCCAGGATCCATGGCCAGTGCCACATACTGGAGTCCACCCTGGAGAAAACTGCCACCCCCGGGGAACACAGGAACTGTGAGTCCAGGAGCCTTTCGGGGGGGTGGGGCCCCACCCAGGGATTCCCCTCCTCCCCCCCCCTTGCCATCCCTCCCCCACGGCCCTGGGTCAAGTCCTGTGCCCAGAGGGGGCAGGCTTGGGTCTTGAGTCCCTGGTGCTGGGGACCCCACTTCTGGAGGGGAAGCAGGGGACAGGTAAGACGGGGGCCTCCGCCCCCCGCCCCCCGTCTTTGGGGGTAGATGCTAACGTGCTCAGTGCCGTGACCTTTCGCCGTGTGGGACACCAGCCACCTGCACGTGGAAGAGGCCCCCGTGAAGGGCTGCCTCGTGTTTTATAGCAAAGGACAGTTTCAGGGGCAGAGGTTCAGAGTAGCCAAGCTCACGGGTATGTTTCCTGCCACCCCCACCCCCGTTTGCTCCCCGGGCTGCTCCCCGACACCTCGGCCTCACCTGCTCACCTCTCCGCAGGTAGAAACCCTGGCGTCAACTCGGAAGCTCTGGAAGCATTTCAGCAATTCTCCCGGCTCAAGGGGGGACTCAGGACAGCGTCTTCATGCCCGTCCAAAAGGGTGAGTCCGGCCGGGCCTGTGTCCCCTGGGTCCCCACCCACACCGCTCCACGGGGGGCATTGGTGCAGTGACGTGTCCCTGGGGCGCCAGGTCCCCGCTCTCGGGTCTTCGTTGCCGGAGTGAGCAGCACTGGGGTCGGGGCCCTTGTCCGGGGCACCTTCTCATCCTGGCTCCTTCTTCGTTTCCACAGAGAGCTGCATCCCCACTTGTGATTAGGGTGAGTGACCCTTGGAGAAAAGTCCTGTATTCGACGGGATGTTGGGGTCCCCAGGGGCAACCCAACCCGCAGACAGGAGGGACCCCGTGTGGGCAGAGCCTTCTCTGCCCTGAGAACCCCCCTTGGGGCCTGCTCGTCACCTTGGATGTCTGTCCCCAGGTGTCACTCAGGGACATTTAGGGACTCCTTTTCTTTCTCTGTCCACTGGGTTCATATGTGGAAGTCGGGGCCAGAGGGCCAGGGTCTGTCTGACCACACCGGGCACACCCAGAGAGAGCTGCCAGGCCACCAGGGGTGAGCTGACTCTCTCCGCCCCTCCCACATCCCCTCTGCTGCCCTGTCACCAGGACCTCTGTCACACGGCCATTAATACCGGAGCTAGAGGTGCAGTGACCTACCTGAGGTCCCCAGAACTGCCGGGAGCACAGCCGGATGAGGACGAAGTGGGGCTGTTTTTGAGCCCAGCCCCTCGTGCGCACAGAGCTTTGGTTGGGGATGGACCGCAGAAGGCCCCTCCCTCTGCTCAGACTGGCTCTGCAGCAGNTGAGCCCCCTGCACCCCACAGGCCCCCGTGAGCCCCCTGCACCCCACAGCAGCTCCCCGGCCTTCCCCACCCTGCCCTCACTGACACTCTCTCCTTCCAGGGCCGCAGGCGTGAGGACCGGCTCCGCAGCAGCCCCGGGGCGGCACCACCAGGACCCTCTGTCCTGCGGGACGTGGAAGGAGCCCCCCCGCCCTCCTCGCCCCACCCCTCCTGCCTCCCTGCCCCCACCCCTCTCCTGTGCCCACATAAAGAGCTTCTGCAATCACTGCTGACCGTGCCTGTGTGCGTGGGCCCTCGGGTGGGCTGGGATCAGGGAGGGCGTGCAAGCCAGGCCAGGAGGGACGCGGGGACGCGCCGGTGTCCTGGTTCTGGGCGGTGGTGCGGCGGCCCAACGGGCATGGGGGTGTGGGCGGAGGACTGGGGGTGCGGCTCTGCCCAAGGGTCCTGGGGGCTTCCTGCGGGGCCGGCGCCGCGGAGCTCGGGTTCTGGGTGGTCTGGGGGCTGGGGCGGGGGTGTGGGGGTGACAGGGTTTAGATGTGGGGACACATGCAGGTGGGGGTCCCCTGGCCCCTCAACCCCCCACCAGCTGGAGCCTGGGCAGGAGTGAGGGCGCAGGCAGGAGGCTTCCCGGGCCGGGCAGTGCTGGGAGCCGCGCCGGCCTCTCTGGGTGGCCGTCACAGCAAGGGAGTGGCAGTGTTTGCAGCTCCTGCCATGAGGAACGAAAACTGGGATCTCCTTCTGCTACTATGGCTCATGCTGGAAATGAGCCTGCTGGGATTGACCAGGCCTCACAGTATTCCAGATCAGACCCATATTCTGAACAGATACCTCATAAGGANAAAACCGACAGGACAGAGATGCCTGCCTGGTGATCAGAAAGAATCTCGGGGCTCTCTCACTCTCTCTCTCGCCGACACCGTCCATCCTTCAGGGACCCCTGGACCTGCCCGAGCCGGCCTCCGGCACAGCAGGATGGGGGCAGCCCGACACTGGGAGCCCAGCCGGGTGCCCTCAGCTCCTGCCCGCCCCCCCCCAGGCCTGGCTGGACACTGGAGCCAAAGTCCCCCGGCAGCTTTGCATCGGCCGCCTGACACACAGCCGCGGGGAGGCCAGGGTCTCCCTTCTCCTGGCGGGAGGGGTGAACCCGGCCCAGCTCCCCTGGGGGCAGGGAGATGCGGGAGCTCCCTCCGTGCAGGGTCCGCGCGGGCATCCCCGGGTCCCCCAGGTGCAGCTGCGGGGCCCTGGCGGGACACAGCGCCCGAGGGCCTGGTCTCACCGGCCTTGGCCTTGCGTGTCTGGCTTTGTGTAACGACAACGCTCCTTGCCCCACTTTCCCTGCAAAGACATGAGGCCACCAAGCTGGGTACCTGACCGGGGAGACCCCACGGATGCCACCCCAGCCACGCGCCCCTGTCCTGGGGTTCCAGCCCCTTCACCATTTATCTACCTGGTGCTGACCTGTCCTTAAACAGTCGGCCCCTCTGCCTTAGCTGCCCCAAGGGCCAGAGAGGGGGTCCAGGCAGCCAGAGCCAGGGCCCAGTGTCTGTAAGGGCTTGGGGCTAAGACTCAGGGTCGGGTCACTAGGGCCTGGCAGGTGACCTCCCTGCAGCTGAGAACAGGGAGGCGGAGCTGGAGCAGGGTCCCCGCACGAGCTCCTGATGAGCTCCTGTGGCTCCTGGTCTCCGGGTCCTTCTCCCCAGTGGGGGCAGCAGCAGACGCCCCAGTGAAGGTACTGTCCTTTCTGGAAAGCCAAGCCCAGCACCTGCCCGGGCACCATCCCCTCCCCAACGACCCTGGCCCTGCCTGAAGACTGGACAGTGGTTTTCGGGGAGGCCCAGACCCAGGAGTGTCCCAGGGAGGAGAGTCCCCGGAGAGATGGGGTGGGAGCCGGCGGGGTCCCCACGGAGTCCTATAACCCGCCCTTCCCGTGGGGGCCCGGGCAGAGCTCCCTGCCCCGCACCTTCCCTCCGGCCCCAGCAGATGCTCTTCACCCGCGGCTGCTCGTCCTCAGCAGGGGCTGGTCAGAGGCAGAGTCCTCCCCCACCCGACCTGAGCACCCATGTCTGTGCTCCGTTGGGAAATCCTCCATCACGGCCTCAGTCCACCTGCGTCTCCATCTCTCAAGTCCAGACAGAGGGACTTTGTCCTGAGGCTTTTATTGCGGTGATAGTCACATAACATAAAATGAGCCACGGAAATGAACGATCCAGTGGCATTTGGGACGTTCACAATGCTGTGCAGCTACCGCCTCTCTCTGGTCACAAAATCAGTTCGTCCCCCCAGAGGAGACCCCGTCCCCCTTCCCCGAGCCCTGACACCCCTGATCTGTGCTCTGTCCCCAACATTCGCAGGCAAGGAATCATTCCACGTGCGGCTCTCGTGTCTGGCTTCTCCCACGTGGCGCCGTGGGACGTTTCCCAGGCTCCCCGCGCCGGGGCGTGCGTCAGCGGTCGTGGCCGGTGCTGGTGTGAGCACGCGTGTGCGTGGACTCGCGGGAGCCCCTGCGCGCGGTTGTTCTGGGTCAGGCTCTCCAGGCCCTTCCACAGGCTCTCCGTCGCCCATCACATTTACTTCCCTCCGTCCTTGTGTCTGACAGCCCCCGCCCCAGGCCACTGGCCCTGTCACAGACTGCTGGGGGCGGGAGCCCGCGCGGCAGCTGTGCCCCAGACGCGTCCGGGCCCTCGGGGTCACTGGGGAAAAGCGCCAGGAACGAACCAGGTAACGGAGGCAGAAGTGAAGTTCAAACAGGTGACCGCGCAGCTCACAGAACCGCTGGGACCCGGATGGTCAGGCCTGAGAATGTGCGGGGAGCAGGGCGAGCAGGCAGGCGGGGACGTCGCCGTCCCCTCTCGGAGGAGCCCGGTCAGCAGGCTGCCCTGGCCCTTCGGACGCTGGGCTGTGTCCACAGGGCTCACAGAGCTGGGCCACCCACTGCTCTCGCCCCCAGCAGACTCACACATGGGTACACTCGCTCACACGGGTGCACACGCGCACAGGCCGCTCACGCCCCGAGGCCCAGCGTCGCGTCTCAGGCTGAACTACCCCCCTTGGCAAAGCCTCCTTTAGACCTGAGAACGGCTCCCGCCTCGGGTCCCCGGGCTGACCCACATCCCTGCGCACAGAGCCGCCTCCTGAGAAATCGTCTGGTGCCTGGAGGGTGCTTCCTGCCGGAGCCTAGCCGTGGAACACGGGGGAGGGGCGCACTGGGTGGGATGCCTCCTAAATGATGGGGACTGTCCGGGATCGTCCCTTCTGTCTTACAGAGAAGGGGTGGGGACACGGGGCGGGGTGGGCTGGGTGGCAGTGGGGTTGGCCAGGACCAGGGATCGGGAAAGGGTTTGGAGCTGCCAGAGCTCCGGAAGCACGGAGGGAGAAGCACGGAGGGACAGGACCGGGGGCTGGGATCCGTAGTGACGTGGGGACCCCATCCTCTCAGCAGTCTCTCACCAGGTGTCACGTGGGAGTGACCTCGGGCTGTGTTGTTTTATCTAAAACACAGACACTCACATGTGCGGACAGGACGGGATGGTGGGTGAACCCCTTGCACTCCACACCCAGCTTCACAGCTGTCTGTGTTCCTCAGGCCTGTCAGTTTCCTCCTGTCTCCTGTGGAACCTTCTAGAGCCAACCCCAGACACACACTCCTTGGCCTCTGTAACGAGAAGAAGCTGCGCTCTGCTGGCGTGGCATTTGATACAAAGCAGTGCTGGGACCCACTTGACAGTTACCCCGCGTGAGCACACCCCAGTGGCCTCCCGCACCCATATCCACACCTGGGGCCGCCCGGGGGCCAGGCGGGGCCGTCCCTGCCCCAGTGGGCCTGGGTGGGCCCAGGAGTAGCACCGTCCCCAAAAGTTCTCCAGGAGATTCCAGTGGGCCCCCAGGTCCAGGCTGCCTCCTACATGGGGGACGGTCCAGGGCCGTCCCTTCTGTCTTACAGAGAGGACACTGGGGTCACACCTGCACTAGACTGTCCTTCCTGGTAGCTGAGTGGGTGGCGGGGGGGGG
>NW_027527401.1:829362-841035 GCF_008692635.1 Crocuta crocuta | reverse complement strand
GCCTCGGCAGGCGGCAGTCACCCAGGTGCTGATGCACAGGAGGGAGGTGGTGCAGGGTGAGGTGACACACCATGGTGACCCCCGTGTACCCACAGGGGTGCCGCCTGGGTCCCTGCAGCCAAATGGCACTGAGCTGGGGAGCACAGAGGGGGCGGGGTGTGGGGAGAGAAGCNAGGTCAGTGCGCAGAGAGGCCCGTGGAGGCCGGTCAGCTGGGGCTGGGCCCTGGGGGCCTGGGCGGTTCCTGCCATGAGGAATCACAGCCAGGACAGCTCAAGTTCAATGTCAGCACCTTTTAGGGAGGACAACAGGTGTGTTGAGAAGAAGGTCTTAGCAGAGAAAACAGAGTGGGCAGCCAAGTTCAACATCAACTGTAAGTGTCTCCGAGGGCCGAGTGTGAGTTGCAAGCCTGGTCACAGCTGTCCCTGGGAGGTGGCTGTCCTTGCAGGTGGGGGGACGAGGTGGGCGTGTGCCGGGCCGGCCCTGCCCTTGGGGCTGCCTGCCAGTGAGGCACTGACCCATGGGTCTGTCCACGCCCTGGGCCCTGGGCCTTTCGGGTGTGGTTATGTAGCAGAACCAGGGTAGGGAGATGTTCTGGCCCCACGACTGCTGTCCGTGCACGGGGTGGGGGGTGGGGGGGAGTCAGAGCATCTTCTACTGAATTCTCTATCACTAACCGCAATATTTAGGGTCTTTGTGAATTATACGAAACCACAAATGGAGAGCTAAGGGGTCAAATTTAAAAAAAAGATGCACAGAAATTTCTTGTGGGTGTTTGCTCAGCAAATTCTATTTGTTTCTCACACTGAAGATTTGCTCTGGGCCACCCTGACCCTCCGTCTCTTCTCCCATGTCTTCTGCTTCTCTCGTCCCTGACCCTCTCCTTCCTGTGCTGACCATGCCTCACCCTCCCCTCACCCCTACCTCCAGCCCCTCCCTGCCAAGCCTGAGTGCTTGGTCAGGAGCTCTCCTGCTCAGCCTGAGCCCAGCTCCCATCGGCTGTGTGTGCCTCTGACTCTCCTGTCCCCGCCCACCTGACCAACGACACACCTGGCCTCTCACCGTTAGCTCTGTGTGCCCCACCTTCCTCTCCCGCCGCTGCTGGCCACGCCTGCACGTGGGGGCTGCAGCACAGGGACCGGGGACACACCGCAGGAGGCTCCTGGTGGACGGGACTTCACTCCTTTTTGGCTCTTCTCCCCTCCCCCCAGATCTGGACGAGAACCAGGTCTCCGTGCTGGACACCGACTACGAGAACTACCTGTTCTTCTGCGTGGAGAACACCGATGCCCCCGGGGAGAGCCTCGCATGCCAGTGCCTCAGTACGCCGCTGACGACGCGGGGCCCGCCTGCGGGGGGTGGCTGAGGACCCCGGGCCGGGGCACCCGGGGAGCAGGCAGCCAGAGTCCCGTCGCCTCAGGGCCTTGGGGGGCGAGGCTGTCCCCAGCGCTGGCGAAGCCCCCTGACGTCGCATCGGAAATCGGGGATAAAGGATCCAGGTCAAGGGGCCGGGCTTGGTGTGACTGGTTCAATTACTAGCAATCAGATTAGTTGGATTTCTAGTCAGACTGATCCTAATTAGCAGCTTTGGTTGGTGGCGACGGTCCACAGAGGCACCACTAAAACCGTCAAGCTCCGAACAAACTCGAGCCGGTGGATCTGGTCGCAGAAGGCTGGGGCCTCGCAGGTCTGCCTGAACCAGGCGCCTTGCGTGCGGCTAGAGACACGCTCTGGGTCCGCACATCAGCCCTGCGGTGAGACCCAGCGGCCCGGGGGCGGTGGGCCCTGTCCTCGGTCCCTGCAGAGCCCCCGCTGTCCCGGGAGGGAGGGCGGCTGCGCCAGCCGGAGGGGCCGGGACCCCGGAGGGCAGGTGGGCTGAGCCCTGCAGGCCACCCTGGGAGCTGACCTCAGGACGCCAGTGTGTCCTTGCTGCACTCGCTCCCTGGACGGGGCTGCCAGGGTCCTCAAAGCCCCGCAGCCCGGGGACTGACCCACCGCCCCCCCAACGCGCCCCCCACAGCCAGGACCCTGACGGCCGACAACCAGGTCATGGAGAAATTCAACAAGGTCCTCCAGACTCTGCCCGTGCACGTCCGGCTCTTCTTCGACCCGACCCAGGTGGAAGGTGATCACCTCCACACCCCGCACCCCTGCTTTCATCCTGTGTGAGGCTCACCTGTCAGACAGCCGGGAGCCCTGGACACATCTGTCTCCCACAGTGGCCCCCATGCCCCAGGCCTCCGGGGGTGGGGGTGCAGAGCCCGTGAGGTGGGGTCCCCCCCACGCCCCTCTGGGCCCAGGGCTGCCCTGGCGACCTGTGACCTCTCCCCCCCTCCACCCACAGAGCAGTGCCACGTCTAGATGAGCTTCTGCCCGACCCGCACCCGCCTGGGGTAATGTAGCCGCCCTGCCCGCACGTCCTGGGCACGTGCACGGGTGGGGGCCGTCCCGGGGACCCCAGCTCCCCTCCGTCGGGCCCCGGCCCCTCTGCGGGAACGGCTGGGACCTGGCGTGCCTCCCGCTGACCGTGGGGGCCGGGCTGGCCATGCTGGTCAAGTGCCCGGCTCTGTCCTGAGCCACTAGGTCCAGGCACGTGCCCTACTCTGGGACCCCATGCTTTCTCCTGGGGTTCAGGTTGTTGTTCGAAGGAGATGGAAGGGAAAGGGACGGGGAGGGGTCGGTCATGGCCGGGTGGCACCGAAGGCTGAGAAACTGCAGGTCTGGTGCCACGTTACCCAGAGGGATGTCCTCGGCCCCGCCGGTCCCCGTCCCCAACAGCACGCCGCCCCCTTTGTGCGTGTCCGTGACCTGTAAAACCCCATCGCCGGCCTCCCACGCAGGAGCCGCCAGACCCTGCCCCTCCTCCCCCTCCAGGAGGCAGACGCTTCCTGTTTCCTCGTCCATTCGAAGAGGAAGCCAGAAGCCAGCGACCTGCCCCTGCCCCTCCCTCCTTCCCGGGTCCCTGTGCTTGGGGCTCGGGCGCCTGCCCTCTGAGGATTCTTAATAAAGCCGCATGACCTCCGCTCCTCGAAGTGTGTCATTGGGAGTGCGCTGGCGACGCGGGCTCCACTGGCCCTTCTGGGGGCTCTGGGCGGGAGGTGCAGCATCAGGGTTGGAGGGGGGGGAGTCAGGCTTCTCATCCACAAAACAGGAGAGTCTACTTGCCCAAAACTTCTCAAATACGTACAAAGTATCAGAATTGATGGGCCGGAGGAGTCCTTAACTCGTACATTAGTTAGGTAAAAGAAACTGAAATAAATAATCCACAGTCAACTCAAGTTAGAAAAACAGCATTAAAGTAAGAAAATAGAGTCGCCTGTGCCCCAAGGCAAGGGTGGAGGTCAGGCAGCTTGGGTTTAGTTAGCTCACTTGTCAGAAACAGCTGGAAAAAAACACAAATACAAAATTTCCATAACTATCAATGACCACAGATTGAGAGAAACTTAATTAAAAGAATCATAAAGGATTCGGCTACTTGATTCTAGCCTAATAGACTTAAAAGCCCCAAATGGGGGGCGCCTGGGGGCTTAGTCGGCTAAGTGTCTGATTTCGGCTCAGGTCAGGATCTCACGGTCCGTGGGTTCGAGCCCCGCGTCAGGCTCTGTGCTGGCTGCTCGGAGCCTGGAGCTGCTTCCGATTCTGTGTCTCCCTCCCTCTCTGCCCCTCCCCTGCTCATGCTCTCTCTATGCCTCAAAAATAAAATAAAAACCAAAAAATAAAAATTAAAAAAAAACCAAATGGATGATTTCCACACAACAAATGTAAGTGTCCAAAATAAATCAAAGACTAGAGAAAAACTAGACAGGCCCCTCAGCAGGGCAGACAGACAGACAGACAGGTGCAGCGCCCCCGCCCCCGGCACCGCACCAGCATCAGGCGGGACAAGGTCCTTCAGGGACAGATGGTCAGGAGTAGGCGGCTCTGGAAGGGGGGCGGGTAAGGCCTGACGGAGACAGCACGGCGAGAGAAAGCCCTGGAATGAACAGTGTGCGTGCATGGCGCCGAGGGGCTCCTCCCTGCTCTGTATTCACGTGACCGCGCGGGGGGCAGGCACGGGTACACCAGGTGCCCATCCACCTGCCCGATGGCCGAGCCGTGTGGAGCCGCGGGGGGCACGCAGCCGCCCAGGGTACCCTGTGCACCGCACGAAGCCCCTGAAGGCATAGCGGCCCCTGGGATCTAACGGGGGGCGTCGGGGTGAATTTCATCGCCAGAGGACACCTCTGGACAAACTCGTTCAGATACAGAAGGTGAAGAAGAATGGCTTCTCTGCAGGCGGTGGTCTGTTAACACTCCTTCCCGTGGCTTCTCTACATGGATGCGGGGAGGTGTCCAGCGTCTGCCGCACGCGGACTTCTGTGTGGGGAGGGACGGACGTGAGCCCGTCGCGGGAGCCGGCGGGGAGACCCTCAGGAAGGAGCGCTGTCAGCGAGCTAGAGATCTACCGCCAGCACCGCAGGCGCGCAGGGGGACAAAATTGCGGGCGTGGCTTTTCACACAACTTTAAGTTCTGAACCAGTTCATATCTCAGCTATTTTGTAAGACAAAAATAAAAACTAAAAGGCCGCCATGAGGCGCAGTCAGTTCCAATATTAGGGAATGTGACAGTGACGGAACGAGCAGCCTCACCGAGAAGTCTTGGCCGGATGCCACGCTCTGGTTACCCCGCGTTCACTGTGCTGTGCCCCCCCCCGCCCCGTGACAGTGTCCCACTTACTCATACTCGATCTTTTGTGGCCTATATTCTAGGCAAAAAGAAATCTTAAAAAAAATTTTTTTTAATGTTTTATTTATTTCTAGGAGAGAGAGAGAGACAGCGTGAGCAGGGGAGGGTCAGAGAGAGAGGGGGTCACAGACTCTGAAACAGGATCCAGGCTCTGAGCTGGCAGTCAGCACAGAGCCCGACGCGGGGCTCGAACCCACGAATCGCGAGATCACGACCTGAGCTGAAGTCGGACGCTCAACCGACTGAGCCACCCAGGCACCTCTAGGCAGAAAGAAATCTTAACAGCAACCTAGTAGTAACATTTGTGTTGAGGACACGGGTGCTCTTATCAGCGGGAATCCAGTTTGGAACAGATGGAAGCTGAGGACTCACCTAGAACGACCTGTTACCAGGGAAGGGGGGGGTGGGGACAGTGGAGCCAGTCTCTTGCCACACAAAGTCACGAGGAAAACGGACAGGGAAGGACTCACGGGAATAAATGGAAAGCTCGATGGAGCAAAATAGAGTGGCGAGAAGTTTGTGAAGAAAATGAAAGGTACGAGTGGCATTTCAATTCAAAGGAGACCTAAGTCGTCTTCAGTCAATGTCACGTGGCCAACTGGAATCCGCGTGGCGTGAGCCTCATAACCGAGCTGCGGAGTCACCCTTCGGCTTGCGGTTTCTGGAAGAGATTCTCAAGACCTGTGTTCCCGCCTTCTAAACCGTTTGGTAGAATGTAGCAGTGAAGCCAGCTGGGGTTTGAGATGTTGATGGTGGGGGAGATTTTTGTCTATAAATGCAATTTCTGCAATAGATCTGCGTCGATTCTGGCTATCCACTGCTTCTTTAGTAAGCTTTGTACTTTTCATCCTTCAGGAATTTACGCATTTGTCCGAGTCATCGAAATTATTTCCATAAAGTTACTCAAAATATTCCCTTGATATTAGGATCCGTGCTGGTGTCCCATTCTTCATCCCTAATAGCGACATATGCCAACAATCTGGGTTTTCCTGATTAGTCTGGCTAGAGGTTTATCCATTTTCCAGATCTTTTCAAAGGTCAAGCCTGATTTTGGTTGATTTTCTATATTGGTTTTCTACTTTCCATGTCATCAACTTTTGCTATTACATCATTTCTTTTGCTTACGTTGGTTTCTACTTGTTCTCCTAGGTACTTAAGCTACAGACTTAGGTTTTTAAATTGAGCATGTTGCAGGGCCTAATAATAAGCTTCAATGCCACAAATTCCCTTCAAAGTGCTGCCTGAGCGGCGTCCACGTATTCTAACAGATTTTGTTCTTGCTTTTACTTAATTCAAAATCCTTTTCTGTGAAGGATCAAATCATATCCTTTATCTGTTGAATTCTTGGTGTTTCTGTATTGCTTTGTAGGAGCTCTTTATATATTAAGGAAATCGGATTTTATTTGCGCTATCAGTTAAAAGTAATTTTGCTCAGTTTATCCTTTCTCTTCTTGCTTGGCTGGTGGTGTCATTTCAATGTATTCTAACAGATTTTGTTAGATGTGTTTCCTCTCTGTGGTTCAATTCACCGGCGTTTCCCTTCTTGGCTTCTGGCCGCTGTTGCAGAGGCCCCTCGTTTTCTAAAGTTGAGTTCCTGAATGTTCCGTATTTTATCTTTTGCTCTATCAGGAATTCCTTTGCTTTAATGCATGAGCTACGACTCGAACAGTGTTTTCCAAATATCCACCCTGTGCTGCTGAAACCATCTATTAAGCACGGAGTTTTCCCACATTCGTGATCCGCGTGTGTGCTTAGGTCTCTTCAGAGGCTTCTCGTCCATTCTACCGGGCTGTTTATGCGCCTGAACCCCAGGGGTTTTGTTCTGTTTGCTTGGGTTTCGAGGCACAGCTGAGCCACGACATTGCATAAGGTTCAGGCGCACAGCACCGTGACTGAGCATCTCCGCACGCTGTGCTGTGCTCACCGCAGGTGCGGCCCACCCCCCACCATACACGCCGTCGCCGCATCGCTGCCTGTGCCCCGTGCCCCCCCTTTCATCCCCGTGCCTTACTCATTCCATAGCCGGGAGCCCGGACCTCCCGCCGCCCTCCACGCGCTTTGTGCATGGCCCCCTCTCCTCTGGCAATCAACAGTTTTCTAGAAAGTTGTCTGTTTCATCCAACTTTTCACTTATTCCATGAGCTTACATAAACATCTCCCTTCTAATGGTCCTCTACTTTTTTCTCCTTTTGTGGTTATTTCCCTATATTTGATGTATTTTTTCTTTCTCCTTTTTATCTTGATTAGGACACCTAAAGGCGTCCCTATTTTATTGATTTTTTTCAAGAACCACCACTTGACCAAGTATATGCTTTTTCTATTTTCTTTAAATTTATTTATTTTTTATTTTTTATTGAGAGAGAGAGAGAAAGAGTGCAAGTGGGGGAAGGCCAGAGAGAGGGAGAGAGAGAATCCCAAGCAGGCTCTGAGCTGCCAGAACAGAGCTTGACGTGGGGCTTGAACTCATGAACTGTGAGAGCATGGCCTGAGCCAAAGTCGGACACTTAACTGACTGAGCCACTCAGACACCCCCTCTCCTGTTTTCTATTTGCTAATTCAGTAATTTCTGCTTTTATATTTGCAGAAATATAAATATTACCTTCCTTATCCTTTATTATGGTTATGTTGTCCCCCCCCAATTTTTGAGTAGTATAGCTAATCAATTCCTTTCCATTCATTTTATTTATTTAAAAACATTTTTTAATGTTTTTTTTTTTTTAAACTTCTGAGAGACAGTGTGAGCAGGGGAGGGTCAGAGACATAGGAAGACACAGAATCCAAAGCAGGCTGCAGGCTCTGAGCTGTCAGCACAGAGCCCAATGCGGGGCTCAAACCCACGAAACGTGAAATCATGACCTGAGCCGAAGTCGGACGCTTAACCAACTGAGCCCCCCAGGTGCCCCCATTCTTTTTATTTATTAACATTATCTGTAGGACAATGGATTTTGCTGGATCCCTCAGGATCTGATGTGCCACGTGTTCATTTTTATTTTCTAAATATTCTGTAATTTTCTCTTTAACTCAAGAGTCACCCTGTAATCCCCATGTTCTTGCTTTAAAAAGAGCCATAGGCTGATCTAGCTCATAATCCAATTTTGGAGGGGAAAACAAGAATTTCGAACATTCTAAAACATGAGCTGAAGTGTCACCTGGTTTGTCTTCTGGGTCCCAAGCATATCTGGGTGGGTGGAGAAAGCCTGGGGAATAACAGGGACCAGTTCAGGATTCTCAGCCCTACTTTGACTCTCTCCTTGTAAATATTGATCAGCACCACCTGAAAGCCCTAATTACCACTTGCAGCCCGGAGATGGAATTGGTGCTTAATGATCAGATCTAGCTGGCGCTCAGGGTTCCTGGGAAGTCTCAGATGGAGCCAAAACCTGAGCCAGTGAGACACAAAGATCCATTATGAGGAAGTGCCTGAGGACTCTGGTGGGTGTTGGGCTCACCCTGGGTTCAGGAGGATGGCCCCACACTGGGTCTAGGAGGGCCCTGCGAGCCAGAAGTGATGTTTGTTCCAGAACCTGCTTCCGACTGACCTCAACAGCCCGGACTCCAGGCCAGACTTGGCCACTCACTGTGGGTAAATATAGGTCAGGTACTTGGCACATCGGATCTCATTCTTGACATCTGTATAGGAAGCTGATTGGGAGGGGTCAAAAGTGACAAAGGACATGAAAGCACCTTGGAAAGTTGAAGGGATTGTGAGAATGAGAAGCTAAATGGCCTAGCCAATATGAGTTAAGGAAGCCACTCATCAGGTTTTCTACCATCCATCTATCCATCTACCACCATCCATCTACTATCCATCCATCCATCTATCAACCATCTATCCATCCACCATCCATCTACCATCCATTCATTCATCTATTGTGCATCCATCCATCTACCATCCAACTATCCATCTGCCATCCACCCATCCATCCACCGTCATCCATCCATCCACCATCTCTCCCACTAATCATCTATCATCATCCATCCATCTACTACCATCGATCCATCCATTCATCCACATCCATCTAACATCCATCCATCCATCTACCACCATCCATCCATCCATCCATCCATCCATCCATCATCCATCCATCCAACATCCATTCCTCCATCTCCTATCCACCCATCTATCTATAATCCATCCATGATCTGTCTACCATCCATCCATCCATCCATCCATCCATCTCTCTACCTGTCCATCCATCCATCCATTCAACATCTGTCACTCCTTTTTCAAACATCATTAATGCTGTGTGCCCTGTTTTTGCAGTCTTTGCTATCTCAACACTACCTCAGTAGAGCCCCTTAAACAGTCAACCCTTGGATGAATACTGCAGAGGTTTCCCATGTAGAGTACAGGTAACTTTCAAAATGCAAAAACAATTGTTTCTGCTACGCACATATGGGTTAAATGGTGTTATTGGTGACATGACAGACGTACATGTCAAGTAAGGCTGACAGCTTCAGCTAGTAAAGAATCAAAGAGCCCTCTTTAGATTCAGATATTGTATTACTTACATAGACAGCAAAAGCAAGGTCAGAAAGGGTGCCGAGTCCCAGGTCCCTGCCCCTCCCTGCCCACCACGTCTGCATGTCCACCTCCCTTTTGGAGCTGGTCCACTTGCTGGCCATGTGCTCATCCACGTGGGCCCGGAGACCCGAGCCCCCCTCTCTGCCTACCTGCATTCCTGCTCCTACTACAGCCTGCACCCCACCCCTAGACCCGCCAAGGGAGTGGAGGTGAGCTGGCTGCCTGTGCTTTGGGGTCACCTAGAACCTGCCTGAGGGGTGGCCTTGGGAAGGGGCCAGCGCCTCGAGCAGAGTCCTCTGTGTACTCTGCATGCCACTGGCCTGCCCAAACATCTGAGACCACAGCCTTTGCCCCCAGAATGATGAGCTGTGCGCACGGGTGGCCACGCAGGAGAAAGTGGGGTCCTCATGCGGCACAACAGGGCACAAGGCCTCGTCCGGTCCAAGAGCACCAGCTCAGAACAACTGCGTGAACCGGGCATCACACAGCGGCGCGACCAGGAGTGTGACAGGGTGGGCCTCTTGTGCTGGACGGTCTACCGCCCACGGGCACCATGTCTACGGACCCCGGGGCCGGCATGGGACCCTCTGGCCGCTGGCTGAGCCCAGGGCCCACCCTCCAGGACACAGCTGTCCTCAGTGCTGACTCTGACCTGTTGTTGCCCGAGACTGTGACCTGGGACGTGTTCCTGATGCTGGCCACCAGCCTGGACCCACACCCCAGACCTACCCTTCCGGGGCCACCAGGAAGTGTCCAGGCCTCAGGGACACAGGGACCTTCCTGTTTGGACTGGGGTGGGGCAGGGGGAGTCAGCGGCTCCGAAAGAGGGCCTCAGGCTGTCCTGGAAGATGATGTCCTCCAGGCCCTGAGGATGAGCCACGGGGCATTCGGGGAACCGGATGGCTGGGGTCCCAGAGGCGCTGACTTGTAGGCCCCCGGCCCCCATATAAGGGCCTGAGCCCGCGGCCCGGCCTTCCTCACCCCGGGAGCTCAGTGCAACCACAGCTGCAGCCATGCAGTGCCTCCTGCTCGCCCTGGGTCTGGCCCTCGTGTGTGGCGTCCGGGCCGCCACCGTCCCCCAGACCGCGGTGGACCTGGATATAAGACAGGTACGGGCGTGTGGGGTGCAGGCAGCGGCAGGGGTCAGGAAGGCCTGACTGCAGAAATCTAAGGGAGGACAGAGCAAGGCATAGAGCTAAGAGAGGCCCTTGTCCCCCCGAATGCTGGCTCCAGCCACCCTCCTGTCTCCCTCTCCCTCCCGGGACTGATTGCCCTTGACACAGCCGCACTCGAACGGGAACGCGCCCCGGCCAGCGCTGGGGGCAGAGGGCAGTTGTTACAAATACGCAAGAACCCCCCCAGGGTGTAGGCACATGGGAGGAGGTCCTCAAAATGTCCTGGGTCCTGACACGCCACGCTCTCGACCCCACCTGAGAAACCACAGTGTGTAGGGGGCAAACCAGCAGGTGGGTTGGAGGGAGAGGTCACTGTGGGGGGGGCCGCCTCCCCGCCCCCCCATGGCAGCCCGGGCCCCTCCCCCCAGGTGGCCGGGACGTGGCACTCCGTGGCCATGGCGGCCAGCGACATCTCCCTCCTGGACTCGGAGACCGCGCCTCTGAGAGTGTACGTCCAGGAGCTGAGACCCACCCCCCAGGGCAACCTGGAGATCGTTCTGCGCAAACGGTGGGTGCCCCTCCCCCGGGCTGGGGGCCGGCGAGGGCCTGGGAGGGTGAGCGGGGTCCTGATGGGAGCTGGCTCCATGTGGGTGGGTCCCTGTGGCCTTGGGGCCCCGCCCGGGGCTCTGGGCCGATGGGCAGACCACACAGGGCAGCCGTGGGTTAGTGCACAGAGAGGCCCGTGGAGGCCGGTCAGCTGGGGCTGGGGCCCTGGGGGCCTGGATGGTTCCTGCCACGAGCCTGATCCGCCATGAGAGGGGGTGAGAGGAGGTCAGGAGCTTGAGGAATTCTCAGTGAGATCGGTGATAAGATCCTTAGAGGTGCTGTGACCGAGCCCCCCACGGACGGGTCAGTTCTGAATCGGACCCCGCCCTCCATCCTGCAGGTTTCTAGGCTGGCTTCATGCACCCTATTGTCAACTTGCCTGAGTCACCTGCTCAGGGCCACAGGCCACTCACATTTGGCCCAGCACCTCATGGCATTGCTCACAGTTGGCTGAGGGCTGGGTGTCCTCGGGGCCTGTGGACGCTTCCTGGACCCCAGCTCCTGTCCCCACCTGGGGTTCAGGGATGACCCCCACCACTCTGGCTTTTCAGGGAAAACCAGGCATGCATCGAGGGGAGCATCATGGCCCAGAAGACTGAGGACCCAGCAGTGTTCATGGTCAACTGTAAGTGCCCCACCCGTGCCTACAGGGCCGCCCCCCGTCGGTCCCCTCGGGCACCTCTGGACAGAGTGCCCCTTCCTT
>NW_027527401.1:817295-828411 GCF_008692635.1 Crocuta crocuta | reverse complement strand
AAAGAGTCAGACGGTGTGACCCAGCACACCAGGCCCGGCTTCTCCTACCCTGTATCACACTGGGTGTGCTCCTGCCCTGCATCACACTGGGTGTGATACAGGGCACTCTGGGGTGGGGAGGTGGAGAATGAGGCCTGGGGACCCCACCCCTCTCTGGGGCTCAGTCTCCTCCTGGACCCTTGGCTCCCTGCTCGGGTAGAAAGACAGCAAAGTAGCATCTGGTTCCCTGCAAACCGTGCAGGGGTGGGTCTGAGCAGGTGTCGGGCAGGTGCGGGTGTAAGCGAGTCCCATTCAGGTGCAGGTCAGAGGGGATGCCGTGCAGGGGCGAGTCAGAGCAGGTACTGTCTGAGGGCAGGCCTGTGGCAACTTCCCTGCTCAGGGACCAGCGCCTGTGTCTCCTTGAAAATACCCAAATAAACCAGATCGGTGACAAACACCCTGTGAATTCGCCTCTCAATCCTGGAACCTGCTTCTGGAACATTCTGGGCCTCGCCTCGTCTCCAGCCTTTCTGCTGCACCCCACGGGCCCTGTCTCCTGGGCCTAAAGTGGAGGCACCCTGCCCTCGGGCTCATCTGGCACGGGCCCTGGGCCCACCCCACAGGCTCCAGCCCTCCGCTGCCACCAGGGACGCCCCCGAGGCCCCCCCACAAGCCTCTCCGGTTCTTGAGCTACAAGCAGGCTCAGCTGCAGGGCCCCTGGTTGTCCCGGGAAGGTGGCGGGAGCCTCCAAACAGCTGGGCGGTGCCGGGCAGGGACTCTGCTTGCCCCCCCACCGCTGTCCTGCTCCGAGCCAGACAGGCCCACGCCCCACGGCCGTGGGGTCCCCACCCGCTCCCACGGGCTCCCCACCTCTGAAGAACAAACAATACGGCCCCACCTCCCACAACAATTCTCCATTTCCTTCTGCCCGTTGATGTCCACGCAGAGCCCACCTCCAGTGGGGCTCCGGTCCTGGATTATTTTGTCGCCGCTCACAGGACCTGGGCACCTGTCACGGGGGGGCGGGGGGGGGGCACCTGGCTCTTAGCGCCTGAGCGTGTGGACAAAATCTGAAAGGATAAAGGGCATAGCCAGAACGTGGGGGGCGAGCCCCGGGCCCAGCAGGGTGTAAATCCCAGAGGGCATCCTGGAGCACAGACGTTTCGAAAGAACTGCCTGCGGCCTGGGCCCAAGTGCAGGCAGGGCTGGTCTGGGGCCGCCGGTGCCGCCCGCAGAGCCCCCGGGGGTCCCTGCCAGGTGTCGGCCCTCGGCAGCAGCGGTGGAAATGAACGGCAGGTGAAGGGGAGGCCCGAGGTCGCCAGGGGGGTCGTGGGCCAGGTCTCAGGTCTCTGTTCTGCCTCTTCTCCAGACCAGGGGGAAAGAAAGATTACCGTGCTGGACACTGACTACACCCACTACATGTTTTTCTGCATGGAGGCCCCAGCGCCCGGCGCCGAGAGTGGCATGGTGTGCCAGTACCTGGGTGCGTAGCCGCCGCAGGGCCACCCTCCAGGACGTGGCTCTCAGGCACCCCGTGGCCCCAGTGGGAGGAAGGAAGGAGGGCTGCCTCCCGGCCTCCGTGGCTCACGTTAGCAAAGGTCCTGGGGTGCGATCCGATGTGGAGTCTATCGGGAGCCTACACCGGCACCGGGAACACTACCATTGTTCTCAGAGAGGGGCTCCGAGGGGCGTGGGCGCTGGGCCAGCAGGGGCCCCCCCGCCCACGAGCCAGCAGCCTGATGCTGTAAGAAACCTGACGGCCCGGGGACGGTGGGCCCTCCCGTCCTGTGTCCCTGCAGAGCCCCCAGTGCTGTCCTGAGCCTGGACCAGGGGGAGGGGCCGGGACCCCGGAGGGCAGGTGGGCTGAGCCCTGGAGGCCACCCTGGAAACTGACCTCAGGACGCCAGTGTGTCCTTCCTGCACTCGCTCCCTTGTCGGGGCTCCCCAGGGTCAACAAAGCCCTGAGGCCCAGGGACTGACCCACCCCCCCCCANGGGGGCTGGGGCTCCGGGGCGGGGAGGCCACAGGGCCATAGACACCAGCATCCAAGAGCAGGGCTCCCCACTGTGGGCTCCAAGCCCCCGGGGAGCCGCTGCAGAGGTGACCCGCCCCCGCCCCGGGAGAGGAAACCTGTAGGTGCGGGGACCCCCTGAGCCCCGGCCTGGGTGGTGGATGTAGGGCTTCCTTCCACCCTCGCCGCGCAGCTGCTCTGTCCACGCTGAGGGCGGGGTCCCAGCAGCCACTAGCCCCCAGGGCCACACAGCTCGGTCACAGGTGGACCTGGACGTGGACCCAGGCCATGTGGCTCGGCCCCAGCTCTGACCCTGACACAAAGCCCCATCCGAGGGGACACAGTGGTTCCAGCCCCAGAGACACCAGTGGCGGCATCCGGCACCCCCGGGGCGCGTGGAGAGGAAGTGAGCTCATTTCTGGGGGCTCCGGGCACGGAGCCCGTGCGCCACACGCGTCAGCGGCCACCGGGGCCACGTGCCGGTGAGGCGTGGGTGCTGTGGGCAAGAGTGCAGGCTGCAGGCCAGCCCGCCCGGCCCCTGCTGGGCGGGGGTGAAGCCCCTTCACTGCTGCGTGTCTGGTCTCGTCCGTGAATGGAGGTGGAAGAAGGAAAGAGCTCGGCAGTGGGCGTGGGACGGGGTGGGGACGGCCTCCTGCACCCTGAGCTCGGCTGCACGCAGCGGGGTCCACCGCCTGCCCCGCCGCCGCGACCCCCCGGCCACCACCAGGGCCACCGGAAAGCCAGCAAAGGGAGCAACTCAGTTGCGAGTCCCGGAAGTAGCATGAACTGCCGCAGAAGGAGAGCTGGGGACCCGGGGGTGGGCGGTCAGTGCACTGGCGGGCAGGCCCGGCCCCCCCGGGACAGAAGGCCGCCCACGGTGGCTCACTGCCCACCCAGGTCAAACCCCCCATGACACCAGCGTGGCCCAGTGCCCGTGGCCAGAAAGACCCAACGGGGCCCCTCCAACCGCGGCCGCCGGGTCGGACTCCCCTTCCCTCAGGAAACCGGGCCTGAGACGAGCCTGCCCTGGGGAGCCTGGCCGTGGCCTTGAGCCGGAGAAACCCTTATGCCCCTCAGGCAGCGCCGGCAGGGCCACGGCAGGGCCACGGGAGCCCCACGGCGGCCACCCTCCCCCCAGCTCCCCCCGGCGGCGGACACACGGGCAAAGGCTCGCTGTGAACATCACACTGGCGGGGACCGCGCTCCACGGAGGCTGGCCGGGCCCCGCGGGCTGTCCCTCGACCGGGAGCTGCTGCTGCTGCTGCAGGGAACGCTTTACACAGGACCCAGAGTCCCCGACAGAAGAGGCGGAGTGACAGGGGCAGCCGGAGGTCACCGGCAACGGGACGCAGGAGCATCACAGCCCGAGGGAGGGGACGGCGAGCGGCCCCGGGGACCTCCGTGACTGCAGCCCCGACCAAGCCACCTTCGGGCAAAGGAAATTGCTCCGATGACACTCCCTGAGCACAAGGGGACCTGCTCTCGGGACACACGGCCGTCCCCACGGGCACAACACACAGCGAGGCCGCAAAACGCCCCCGGCAAAGGCTGATGGACCAGAAAGGGGGGGGACAGACAGACACCCAGGCTCAGAGCCGGTGGGGGGGCACGGGGGGCGGGGGGCTTGCACCCCCGAGAGGCCAAGAGATGCGGGAGGGCGGGAAGCGGTGAGAGTGCGGGAAACGGAGCCACGCGGTGCCGCTTACNCTCTGACCACCTCCCACAGGGCGCAGGGGGGGCCAGGAAAGCTCCAGACCAGCTCACAGAACTCAGAGAAACACGAAGAAAGTGCCACCAGGACACAGCACACTCACGTGGCTCAAAACCTGGGACGGGGGGTGGGGGCACGTGGGGGCTCGGCCAGCTCAGGGCCCCAGCCCTGGTTTCCGCTCCGGTCATGATCTCACCGTTCACGAGCTGGAGCCCTGGGTGTGGCCTCTGCGCTGAAGGGGCGGCGGCTGCTGGGGTCCTCTCTCTCCCTCGCCGGCGCCTCCCCTGCTCGTGGTGCGAGCTCGCGCCCGCTCTCTCATGAATAAGTATATGAATAAAGCCTGTGATAGAGACAGACAACAAGTTACATGTAAAAACGAAAAAAGAGGAGAATGGCAGCGTTTGCAGGAGGGATTTTTGCTAAGCTGTGGGTTCCTGTGCTTTGTCAGGTCAAGGAGAGTCCCTTCCATTCCTGTTTGGCTGAAAGGTTTTGCTTCACTGTCCCTTCCTGTCCTGTCCCATCCCGTCCCGTCCTGTCCCCTCCCGTCCCGTCCCTCCCGTCCCTCCCGTCCCGTCCCGTCCCTCCCGTCCCGTCCCGTCCCGTCCTGTCCTGTGCTGTCCCTCGAGTCCCGTCCTGTGCTGGGCCTTGGTTTTGAGCCCGGATTGCTGGTTACCTGTCACCAGTGTGATTAGTGCGGAAGCTGAGCCTATGACGTCGTTGTCCCCTCCACCTGGTGACGTTACAAACGGCCGCGGTGCGCACTCCCCAGTGTCACAGGGTCCCTGCAGACGCCGGGGGTAAGAAGCGGTCTCGTCCCAACGCTGCGCCCACCGCTGGACGTGACGCTCTGCCCTCGGGCTCGGGCTGAGGTGCACACTTCCCGAGGACGCCGCCCCGCCCTGTCCTCCTGTAGCACAGGGCTGACCGGGTCCCCGGGGTGGGGGGGCACCCCGGGGTTTGGACCCCGCCCTCAAACACGCCCGAGCACAGCGGGGCTCACCCGTGCAGCGGTCAGGGTTGCTGGTGTGGCCGGGCAATACTCAGATCGCTGGTCCCATGGGCTTCGTGACCGTGGAGGGTCCCGCTGTCTTCCGGGCGTTTCCTGATCGGTGCTCGTGGCCTCCGGCCTCCCCGCCTCCTCTCTGCCACCTCCACACTGTGGCCCTTTAACCCCACCGTCCTGTGTGCTGTTTCTGCTTGTCCTTGGCCGAGCTCAGCGAGGTTCCCCCGGGCCTTGGGGGTCCACGTGGTTGAGCCTGGGGGGGCCTGACCCGTAGCATCTGCGCAGGGCACTCAGGACTCCCCTCACCCATTTCTTCTCCTGGGGGGTCGCTCCCCCCCGGCATTGCCGGTCCCCACACCGGGGACGTGGAGGCGTTCGATCGCCCCGTCCACCGGGGGCTCCGTCTGTGCCGCGGGTGCCGGGCGTCTCTGTGCGGGCACCTGCCGCTCCCAGGCAGCCCCCGCCCCCCGAAGCGGCTGTGGCGCTCTGCTCTCTGGCCTAAGGCTGCGCTTGCCGCACAGAAACCCCCTATGGAAGCCGGCAAGGCCACGGGCCTCCGTGGGCTCCGCCTGTGTGTGCTCCCACGGCCGCGGGCAGCTGGCCCGGTGTCCCGAGGGCTCGTTCAGAACCAGGCTTCGTGAGCGCCCAGCACTGAGCTTTGGTGCAAACCGCAAGGTGTTTGCGACAAGAATGCTGCAGATGGAGGGAAGAGGCCAGGCCGCACGGCCTTTCTGCCGAAGAGCAGGGCGCTCGGGGGCCTCGGAGGACACCAGAGGGACACCCCCTCCCAAGACGGATGCTTCTAGAAGGATCGGGAATGCTGGGGGTGGGGGGCTGTGCAAGGCTGTGCACCGGTAATTAGACATTTTTTATTAAATGCAGCAAAGTACACACAGTGTGACTCACAACAGCTTAGCACTTTCGAGGGCACAGTTCAGGAGGTCAAGTTCATNGATGAACCATGGGCCGCATACAATTCCGTAAAGCCGGGTGCATTCACACTGTGTGGCAACACATCTCCAGAACTTGTTCATCCGGCAAAATACAGACTCTGCGCCCACAGAACGGTACGTCTCCGCCCCCAGCCCCTGGCCCGTCCTACCGTCTCCGTGGCCCTGACCCCCTGGGCCCCTCTGACACGCGGAGCCCACGGGATTCGTCCCGCTCACGCCTCCCTCAGCATAATGTCCTCCAGCTTCGTCCATGTGGTAGCAGGCGTGGGGTTTCCTCCCTTTCGAGGGCTGAATAACTTTCCACGGCGCGGACGGACCACGTCGTTTGTGCCTCCACCCGTCGGTGGACATGTGGACCGTCCACAGGTATGTCTTCAAGACCTGCTTTCAGGGCGCCTGGGGGCTCAGTCGGGTGAGCGTCTGACTCTTGATCTTGGCTCAGGCCATGACCTCACGGTTTGTGGGATCGAGCCCCGAGGCAGGCTCCACACTGAGTGGCGTGGAGTCGGCTTGGGATTCTGTCCTCTCTCTCTTTCAAAATAAATCAGTAAACCTAAAAAAAAAAAAAAAAGATCTGCTTTCAGATCTTTCGGGGTCTGTCCTGGAGCTACAGGGTCATGCAGCGATTCGGAAATCGGCTTCCGTTTCTGAGGGACGGCGTGCGGCCTTCCACGGGGGCAGTAATTCGGCTTTTCAGAGACACGCGGTTTGCCGACGCCCTGGGGACTATTTTATTCACTGTGCCACTGACGTGAGTAGTGCTGATGCGCGTGAGCACGTGGGGTGCCCGGTGCTCTGCGGGCACGGGGAGCGGGCGTCCGGGGCCCAGCGGAGGTGCCGGGAGGGAGCCCCCACCGGGCAGCGGCGGTCTTTCCGGATGGAAGGTAACCCATGATGGCGCGTGCTTCGGGGCACCTGGTGCCGGCCACCACGGTCGTGCCTGGCACAACTCAGATGCCCTCGTGAGGCCACACTGCCCACCGGTCCCATGGGCACCCCGCTGCAGGGATGGGCCCTGGGGAAACAGGCGGGGCACCCATGCTGTGCTCTCCGCTGCACGAAGCCCCACCCCCTTCCTGGCCCCAAGTTCATCCTATGAAAAGTAATTTCCTGCTTCCGCAATCGCAGGCCTGCCCTCGGCCTGTTCTGAGGACCTGGGGTCCCGGCAGGAGGGAAGGGCCTGGGGCCAGGCCCCCCCACGTCCCACTCACTGGGGCAGCGATGGGGGAAAGCGGGACCTCGGGGCCTCGGTCTCCCCTCAGCCTGGACAACACCAACCGTCTGGGCCAGCGATCCCTGCTCTTTCTTCTGTTTCCTCAATAGCGTTCTGGGGAGCGTCGTTCCTGGAAATCATGAACCAGGGTGTCCCGAAAAGTGTGCTTTGCGGCACGATGGGCGGGAACACAGAATCGCTGAGAACACGAGGGGCGCGTCACCTGCGGTGGGCGGGGCCCGCACTTCCCACGCTCACCAGAAAACAGGACATCCACTTTCCGCTGGCTGACCCTCCCCCCACTACCCTGGTGACCCTGTTCCGGAAGCCACCACGGCCTCGCATCTCGCTGGGTCCCGCGGGCACCCGTGTAAGCGGCCGGTGCTAGTACCGGGGTCACTGTAGCCAAGGACCGCCCGCTGGGGGGGCTTCTATCCACAGAAGACCACTCCCTCCCAGTTCCCAGGCCCGAGGTCCAGCCGGGGTGAGCAGGGCTGCGCTCCCTCGGAAGGCTCGGGGCGAGGATCCCTGCTTCTTCCCGCTTCTGCAGCTGCTGGGTGTCCCAGTGTCCCCGTCTCGTAGACATGCCCCCCCCGTTCTGGCTCTGTGTCCGCGCGGCCTTCTCCCTGTGTCCCCTCTCGGCCCCTGTTTTCTCTGAAAAGGACATTAGCCGCTAGCCCCGCTCCCGTGTGCCTCGTCCATAGTGATCACACCTGTGAAGTCCCTGCTTCCAAATAAGGTCACATTCGGAGGCTCCGGGGGGACGTGAGTTTTGGGGGACACCATTCAACGCAGTGCGATGCCTGCCACTTCCCCAAAACAGGAAAGCGCTGAAGCCCGAAGGCTGTCATGGGGACTTCGGCAAGGGCTTGGGGAGGGCCCGGAAGGGTCACTGTGCCGGGCGCACGCCCCCAGCGGCGCTGCCGGAGGCCCACCTCATCAGGGCCATCCCGGATCTTCCACCAACAGGCGGCAAGCGTGCGCACCCTCCCTGCTCGGAGCTCCAAGGGCAGCTCCTCAAAGTTCCAACGGACACCCCAGCGTCCGGGTCAGAGTCCCCCTGAGCAGCAGCAGCCACACTGGGACCGGCCACCTGCCCAGTGGGGGGCGTGGACACCGCGAGGCAGGTCTGCGCGAGCTGCCACAAGAGGGCCACAGCGGCGTGGCCACCTGAGCCACCGCCTCTCCCCGCCCTGACAGCCGGGCGCCCGGGGCCGGGACCGGCCATCTGCCTGGGGGGCGGGCGCTTTGCTGGCACAAGGACATGTGGCCTCTCCAGGGGAGAGCAGAGCCCGCGGCCCCCGTCCACGCTGCTGCTGCACGCGGCTCACCGGGAAAGGCCGGCTCCCGTGGGGGGCGGGGTCCCTCTGGACCCCCGTCGGGAGAGCGAGGCCGCCCGGCTGGGGGCACAGTGCAGGTGGCTGCCCCCTCCGTGCCCACCCTCCATCCCAAGTCCCGCCTCCCAGGGAGGGGCAGCGTAACCTTCTGGAACGTCAGGCGGTGGCCTTCCAGCCCCGTGGCTCAGCACACGGGGCTCGCACGCCCCCTGCGGCGCTGGTTTACACCACAGCGGGCGGGACTCGGTCTCCGTAACTGCTCTGCCCCCCTCCGCACCTGCACAGCTGCGGCCCGGGCACGAGGGCCACGGGAAAGGGCTTCAGGCTGGCAGAGCGCAGCCTTTCGAGCTCACGTTCCCACGTGGATGCCGCTGGGCTGCCCCCACGTGGGCCCCGCCCCGAGGGGACCCCGACCGTGGGCTGGCTGGCCCCGCCGACCTCCGACCTCCGAGGCCACGGCCGGTGGGTTCCCCATCACGCCTGCTGCTCAGAGCGCCCTCTGCTGGCCAGGCCCATCCTCGGGCTCCACCAGAACCCACTGCACCCTCCCCTTCCTGCGGGGGTGGGGGTGACCAGGAGGGGACCCCGTGCCCCCAAGCCGTGGCCACGTGTCATGGAGGAGCTGACGCCCGAGATGAGGGAATAAAACAAAAGGAAGAAAGACCAAGAAGGATCGCAGCCTTTTGGGGAGGCTTTGGCCAGCCGAGCCCGTGGGGGCACCTGGAGGTGGGGGCGCCTGCAGGAGGCGAGAGGGTGAAGGGGTGTCGGTGACGTCTGCTCCTTGTGTGGGACAGATGGCCACCTGCAGCCGATGTGCCGGACCCTGGGGCCGACATGGGGCCCTCCCGCCGCTGGCTGAGCTCCAGGGCCCATCCTCCAGGACACGCTGTCCTCAGTGCTGACTCTGACCTGTTGTTGTGAAGATGGTGACCCAGAAGTGTTCAGATACTGGCCACCAGCCTGGACCCCCCCCGGACCCCCCCGGGCCTACCAGGAACTGTCCGGGGACACAGGGACCTTCCGTTCCGCTCGCTCCGAGGGAAGAAGGCCTCCCATTGTGCGGTGGAGGAAGCCCCCTGAGGGCCTGGGGATGAGCCACGGGGATTCGGGGAAGCACGTGGCCCCCAGGCCCCCAGGCCCCTGGCCCCCGTATAAGGGCGCGAGCCCGCGGCCCGGCCTTCCTCACCCCAGGAGCTCAGTGCAGCCGCAGCCGCAGCCGCAGCCATGCAGTGCCTCCTGCTCGCCCTGGGCCTGGCCCTCGTGTGCGGCGGCCGGGCCGCCATCGTCGCCCAGACCGTGCAGGACCTGGACCTCCAGAAGGTCTGAGGACGGCAGGGGTGCGGCGGGGGGGCTGCGGGCGGGCAGGGAAGAGGGGCCTCGGCCTGAAGAGCGCGGCGGAAGCCGTGACGTCGGGAAACCCCCCACTTGCCCCCCGTCTTCAGGGCGGCTTTCCTTCGTTTCCCAAGATGCGCGTGGCTCTGGGGAACGCGCACGGTCAAAGCCGCCTGCGAAACTCGGCGGCTGTTTCACGTGTGGAGGCTCCGTAGGGGGGGCGTCCGGCCGGTGGCAGGGGTCGCCCGGAGCTCACTGGCTGCCACCCCAGCTAGACCAGGCCCCGGGCAGGGTGGGAGGGAGAGGTCACTGTGGGGGGGCCGCCTCCCCACCCCCGATGGCAGCCCGGGCCCCTCCCCCCAGGTGGCCGGGACGTGGCACTCCGTGGCCATGGCGGCCAGCGACATCTCCCTCCTGGACTCGGAGACCGCGCCTCTGAGAGTGTACGTCCAGGAGCTGAGACCCACCCCCCAGGGCAACCTGGAGATCGTTCTGCGCAAACGGTGGGTGCCCCTCCCCCCGGGCTGGGGGCCGGCGAGGGCCTGGGCCCAGGGCGGGTGGGCGGTCAAGGTCCTGGTGGGAGCTGGCTCCGTGCGGGTGGCCCCCCTTGGCCTTGGGGCCCCACGGGGGGGTCTGGGCCAACAGGCCGGCCACACAGGGCGGTGCAGGTCAGTGCGCAGAGAGGCCCGTGGAGGCCGGTCAGCTGGGGCTGGGCCCTGGGGGCCTGGGCGGTTCCTGCCATGAGCCCTGTCTGCCCTGGAGAAGTCGTGGGGGTGCAGGAGAGAGCTGGGTCAGTGTAGGGGGCAGGGAGGAGGATGCAAACCCCACAAGTGTCTGCCGAATGCAGGTCATCGCCCCTGACGGCCAGGGCAAGGGCACTCGCGGCCCACGCTCGCTCCGGCTCCCTCTGTCCTCTGATGGGGTGGCCCTGTCCCACCTGGTCACCTGCCAGCGATGAGAGGTTACAGCCCCAGCCTGGGGCCTCCCGGAGCCCGGCTCTGCTCCCACCCGTGGCTCGGTCCTATCACGGGAAGGTCCACACAGGCGGCCTGCAGACATGACCTTTTTCAGGGAGGACGGCAGGTGTGTGGAGAAGAAGGTCGTGGCAGAAAAAACCGAGCTCCCTGCTGAGTTCAAGATCAACTGTGAGTGCTGGGCCCCTGGGCCCCCGAGACGCCTCCACTGCTGGCTCAGGGGCCGTGCGGCAGGGTCCGCGCTCCACCCCAGGGGGCCCGGGCATGAGAATAGTGACACCACCCTCAGTGCCAGCTCTCACTGCCCTTCCCGCCTTCAGTGCTGTGGGCACGTCCCTGCTGGCCTCTCTGACCCCCACGGTGATGAGACCAGGCTCGCTGTCTGTGGGCGTCTGTACCCACCGCCTTCTGTACTGCCCCCCGTCTGCTCCCCAGCTGTCAGGACGCCCCACGACACCAGGCCTCCCCTGGGCCCTGCCCTCCTAGACCCTCCTGTGCTCACTCCCGCGTTCCTCACGAGATCCAAGATGAGACGGCCCGAGGAGGGACAACTTCCTCCATGGCTGCCCCCATGGCAGGGGTGTGGGGGGATGTGGGGTGCGG
>NW_027527401.1:810094-816236 GCF_008692635.1 Crocuta crocuta | reverse complement strand
GATGTGGGGTGCGGTGGGGGGTGGGGGCAGCCAGGGCTGTGTCCTGCTTTGCCGCCCTACACCAGCCCTCGAGCCTGGCTTTGACCGGAAGCTACATGGGACGGCCCCGAGTGGCCCCAGCGCCGTGGGCTGCCCTGGGGTTGGGACGGGCTGGCAGTCCCTGTATCCCTGAGGGCCCCCATCACGGCCAGCCCGTACTCCCCTCCTCCCCGTTTCCGTGGCGACCCACGGCTCCGCCCCCTCACACTGACCCTCTTCCTGGAGGGTCCTCTTCTCTGAGGTGCCCATTCAGTAAACATCAGCGTGAAAACCCATTTCTTAGCCGCTCTGGGTCCCAGGACACGGCGGTTGGGGGTCTGGGATTGAGTCCTGAGTGGGCCCATCTAGCAGGCGGCACAGCATTTCTGGGGGGCGTCCACAGTTAACAGCCGGTGGTGCCCTGTTGGGGTGCAGGACTTCCACCCCAGCCCGGCCAGGTGGTCGCCACGGAGGAGCCCATGCTCTCCCTCCCTCCGGCTGCAGAGAACACCCCGGAAGTACACCTGCCCCTTTTTGGNCACAGCCAGGACCCTGAAGGCCGACAACCAGGTCATGGAGAAATTCAACAAGGTCCTCCAGACTTTGCCCGTGCACATCCGGATTGTCCTGGACCTGACCCAGGGGAAGGGTAAGCCCTGGCTCTGAGGGTCCCCTCCTGACTTGCTGTCCCAGCTCTGGGACCCGACAGTCAGGACAGCATCTTCCTTCATCGTTGGTCCCCATTCCCGGGTTGGAGGCAGGGGTGCAGAGCCCGTGAGGTGGGGTCCCCCCCACCCCTCTCTGGGCCCAGGGCTGCCCTGGCGACCTGTGACCTCTCCCCCCCCTCCACCCACAGAGCAGTGCCACGTCTAGATGAGCTCCTGCCCGACCCGCACCCGCCTGGGGTAATGTAGCCGCCCTGCCCGCACGTCCTGGGCACGTGCACGGGTGGGGGCCGTCCCGGGGACCCCAGCTCCCCTCCGTCGGGCCCCGGCCCCTCTGCGGGAACGGCTGGGACCTGGCGTGCCTCCCGCTGACCGTGGGGGCCGGGCTGGCTGCGTGTCCGCCCTCTCGAATGGCCTTTCTGATGTCAAGCCTCCAGGGGGACGTCCCCATGGCCTCCTCTGGGCAAGGGCGTGGGGTGACCAGCACTCAGCCTGAGGTGGAGACCGTCCCTCACCCCTGGGCTGGGAGGGGCCGGCGAGGGTCCCCCAGGCTGCCCGGGAATCACAGGGGAGCCCTCGTCTGTTTCAGGGCCCAGAGACGGCGTCGCCCCTTCCTGCCCCCTGGGAGAAATCAGGAGGGACCGAGCCCCAGGCCTGCCGGACCCGCCCCTCCAGCCCCCAGGCTCCCCGGGCCCAGCCCGGGTCTCCTGCTCCCAGCCTCTCCCCCTCCAGCAATAAAGCAATAAAGCAGAGAGCCTGGGTCTCTTCTGGCCTTGTGAGCTCAGGGGTTGGGGGGAAGGGGGGTGAGAGATGGAGGGGTGCAGGCAGGTTTCAAGCTTCTGCACTACAGCCCGTGACAGTTGGGGATCAACACACATGACTGGGGCTCTTTTAAACCTGAGGAACGAGATAAGAGGGTCCAGCGGCAGCGTGCCAGCTATTACTGGGTGCAGGCAGCACCCCAATTTCACAAGGGACGAGAAATAAAAACTCGCTGGTCAGGCCATCTAGTAAATATTGACAGAAAACCGTAAATAAGTTACTTTCTGATCAAATTCCACACTTTTTTAAAAACGCAGCCTGTGACCCTCCAGGCCGTCTTTCGGGAACATGAGGGTAATCACTTTGGGAAGTGTTGGGGCATCAAGCTTCATGTACCCATAAGTGCATGGATCCGTTCTGGGTGACACGACAGAGAGAGCTCCCCTGGGTCGCGGTCTGGGCGAAGGCGGCCAGAGGTGGAAAGGAAACTTGTCTTCCGCTGACTTTAATGTAACGTACAGAGCCACCAAGGAAGGGATTTTTAAATCACAAAAACACTTTACATATAACAATATATACACATATATTTATATATATGTCAAATTATATATAAATATTATATATACATAACAATTTGTATACTATAATCAAGTTTTTAGAATATAGATAGAATAGCTACATTTCTAGACAAAGGTCAATGACCAATATTGGCTAACAGGAAAACTTTAACAAAATTTGTAAAATATATTTAACTGAGGTATAGTTGACACACAAGATTACATTAGGTTCAGGGGTACAACCTAGTGATTCGGCAGTTGTAGACCCTACAGAAGGCTCACCACCTGCTGTGCGGCTGCCGCCTGTCTCGCTACAGAATTATTATTATTTTTTTTTAAGTTTTTTTATTTATTTCTAGGAGAGAGAGACACACACAGCGTGAGCAGGGGAGGGCCAGAGAGAGAGGGAGTCACAGACCGAAATAGGCTCCAGGCTCTGAGCTGGCAGTCAGCACAGAGCCCGACGCGGGGCTCGAACCCACGAACCGTGAGATCATGACCTAAGCGAAAGTCGGACGCTTAACCGACTAAGCCACCCAGGCGCCCCTCGCTACAGAATTATTACAAGATTATTGACTGTATTCCCTGGACTTTTCGTCCCATGACTTATTTATTTTATAACCAGAAGTTTGCACTGCTCAACCCCCTTCCCTATTCTGCCCAGCTCCTCACCCCTGGAACCACCAGTTTATTCTCTGTATTTATGGCTTTGTTCTTTGTGGTTTGTTTGTTCATTTGTTTTTTTTAGATTCCACATATAAGTGAAATCAAATGGTGTTTGTCTTTCTCCGTCTTTCAGTTATCATAATACACTCTAGGTCCATCCACACTGTCATGAGTGGCAAGATTTCATTCTTTAATGGCTAGGTGATATTCCGTTGCATAGGCACTACATCTTCTTTATCTGTTCGCCTGTGGAGGACATTTGGGCGGTGGCCGTATCTTGGCCATCGTGAATAACGCTGCAATGATCACGGGGTACAGGTATCTTTGGAATTAGTGTTTTCATTTTCTTCAAGCAAATACCTACAAGTGGAATTGCTGGGTTGCATGACATTTCTAGGTTAATATTTTAAAAAAGAAAACGTTAAAAGAACAACAAATATGGAAAATAAAAAAACAGTTTTAAATCTTCTGAACCTATGGGTGAGAACGACCAAACTGCTATCAGATGGTACCTGGATCATACATTCTGGGGTGTCGGTGTCGATGGGAAGTTGCTGGACTTTCACATAACAAAGGTGGAGGAGGGGGAGCAAGAGCAGAAACAAGCGGATAAGCATCGCTTTTTGCAGTAAAGACACCAATATCTGAATCATTTATTAGCAGGCTGAATCTAACAATGAATTCCATACATAATGATTTAACTCAGAGAGTCAAGGACATTTCCATGTTAGGAAACATCAAAAATTCACTAGCTAAGAGATTAAGGGTAAAATGCCCGGATAAGCACCTTTAATTGATTTTTTAAAAATATATTCTGGATCGCCTGGGGGGCTCAGTCAGTTAAGCGTCCAACTTTGGCTCAGGTCATGATCTCACAGCTTGTGAGCTCGATCTTCGCGTCGGGCTCTGTGCTGACAGCTCAGAGACCGGAGCTGCTTCAGATTCTGTGTCTCCCTCTCTCTCTGCCCCTCCTCTGCTCTTGCTGTCTCCCTCTGTCTCAAAAATAAACATTAAAAAAATATATATATATTTCAAAAATATCACATCCCTTTCGTGAGGCAAACTTCTCACATATCAAGAATGTCATTCAGCATAAGCTGGTTTATGCCGCATTAACACACGAACTTAAAATCTCAGTGGCTTAAAACATCAGATTTATTTCTTGTTTACGTGCAATTTCCTTCACAGCTTAGCAAGGCTATTGTACCTCATGGCCACTCAAGGATCCAGGTGATCAAACACCCACCCCCAGGAGGTTGCTGGTCACCACGCTAGAGGGAAAACACAGACCTCAGACCGTCCATGCAATGCTGCACCCCGAAAGGCACGCACATCACCCCCTTCTCCATCTATAGGCCAGGAGTCACTCAGCTAGGAAGCCAGAAACGCAATCGAACAGAGGACTGGAAGGGAGCAACCCTAAAGTGATAATTAACAAAACAAACAAAATAAAATGGCACAAAGCAATGTAACCAGCTATCATCATTCTTGATGGTAAGAGACAACTGCTTTCCCCCTACGAGTGACAGCAAGTAAGGTCGTCCGGTGCCAGTTTCCCCGTTCGACTTCATGCTGAATGTCTTAGTGCAGTAAGACGGTGATAAGAAAGGAAAAGCATAACACTGGCAAGGAAACATCTAGCATGGCTGACGGAGTAGGAAGGAGCGAAGATACACATTTTAACTCAGGAATGTGAAGGCAGGGATCATCACAGCCGCCGCAGGCATCGGAGGATAATAAGGGAGTCCTAGGAACACCTCTATATACATAGATTTGTCAACGTAGATGAAATGGACCAAGTCCTTGAAAAACGCAAACCACCACATCTCACCCGATATGAACTAGACACTTTGAACAGCCGACACTGACCGAGAAAATTGAATTCCTAATTTTAAAATTCCACAAAGAGACATTTCCAGGCCCAGACGGTTTCACAGGAGAATTACACTAAATTTTTAACGAAGAATTAGTATGAATGCCACAAAATCTCTCGCAGAAAATAAAAGGAAAGAATATTTTCCAATTCATTTTATGAAGCTAATATTGCTCTGATACCAAAACCACACAAAGATTTTTTTTTAAAAAGGAAAACTACAGCCTAATGTTTCTTATCAATATAGATGCAACAATCCTTAACAAAATGTTAACAGAGTTCAACAATATAAAACGAGAATTATCCACCATAACAAAGTGGGATTTATGCCACGGGTGCAGGGCTCATTCAGCACTTGAAAACCAATCAGTGTAACCCACTGTATTAGTAGGCTAACTAGGAAAAATCATATGATCACATCGATTAATGTAGAAGAAGCATCTGACAAAATTCAGCATTCATTCATGATTTTTCTTTTTTCTTTTTGGTCTTTTTTTTTTAATGTTTCTTTTTGACAGAGACAGAGTGTAAGCAGAAAAGGGGGAGAGAGAGAAGGTGACAGAATCGGAAGCAGGCTCCAGGCTCTGAGCTGTCAGTACAGAGCCCGATGTGGGGCTTGAACCCACGAATCGTGAGATCATGACCTGAGCCAAAGTCGGACGCTCAACTGACTGAGCCACCCAGGTGCCCCTCATTCATGACTTTTGAAAAAACTTGGAAACGTAGGAATAGAGAGAGCTTCTTCTACTTGATAAAGGCATCTACATAAAACTTGGAATTAGCACAGTACTTACTGGGGAAGGATGAACACTTTCATCGGTGATGAATGGATGGTGAATGATCAGGAACATGGCAAGGATACCTGCTCCCAACCCTCTTATTCATCAGAGCACAGGAATCTAGCCAGGGCAAGAAGACAAGAAAAGGTAGTAAAAGACATAACAGATCTTAAAGGAAGAAATAAAAGTATCTCTATTTGCAGGTGGCAGAATTATTTATGTAGAAGACCTTAAGGAATCTACAGAAATAAAATCTAGACTTAATGAGATCACCAAGGTGGCAGGATATAAGATAAACATACAAAAATCAGTTACATTTCTACATACTAGCAATGCACAGGAGGACACTGAAATTAAACAACAGCACCATATGCGGGCACCTGGGGGGCTCAGTCGGTTGAACGTCCAACTCTTGATCTCGTCTCAGGTCATGATCCCAGGGTGGTGGTGGGGGAGCCCTGCATCGGGCTCCACACTAAGCATGGAGCCTGCTTAAGATTCTCTCTCTCTCGCCCTCTGCCCTCTGTTATAAATATATATCTTACACCATTTATAATCACTCCCAAAGAAGTGGAACACTTCAGTGTAAACCTAACGAGACATGTATAGAATCTGTATGTTGGGGACTTTGTGACGCTGCTAAGAGAAATCAAGGAAGATCCAAATGAGCAGACTTACTGTGTTCCTGAGCTGAAAGACACAATGTAGCAAAGATGTCAATTCTCTTCAAGTTGATATACATGTTTAATACAATTCTCATCAAAATCCCAGGAGGGTTTTGTAGACATAGTTAAGATTATTCTAAGATATATATATATATAT
>NW_027527401.1:807156-809943 GCF_008692635.1 Crocuta crocuta | reverse complement strand
TATATATATATATATGGAAACACAAAGTTCCTAAAATATCTAAAATAATTTAGGAAAAATAATAAAATAAAATAATTCAAATCTTAAATCTTATTATACAACCAAAACAATCAAGACTGTGGTGTTTGCTGAGACATAGATCAGTGGAACAGAGCCAAGAACCCGGGAACAGACTCACTCAAATCACCCAGCTGACCTGCAGTGGTCTGGAGTGGGGCACCCCTAAAACCCTGCTGAATCCTTCCCAATTTGTGTACAAGCCCAGGCAAGGCTCCGAGCCCACAGACACCGCTGCTCGCCTCATTCTCCACGAGTTCCTCCGAGGAAGGAGCCTTTCCTTCCCTCCAAATCACAGCCCGGCTCTGCTCCACCAGCTGGGGGCACAGCTCCCTGGGGATTCTGGTATTTTCCACTTTCCACCTAATTGTCAGCTGCCCCCGTAGGGACCCCTCAGCTGAGCTTCCCGTCTGGGGTTGGTGGGGAGCTGTGACAAGAGAACACTGTCCCACTCCAGAAGGATGTGGAAATATCGGGGTTCAGAGCAAACAATCACGGAAGAATTCTTGGGATGTCTTGGGTGCAAAACGACGGTTTTATTAAAGCACGGGGACAGGACCCGTGGGCAGAGAGAGCGGCCCTGGGGTCGTGAGAAGCGACTGATTATACGCCGTCCAGCTGGGAGGGGGGAGGGACAGCACCGCCTCCGGGGAATTTGGGAGCAAGGTTTCCAGGGCCCCGAGGGCGTCACTATTGTTGGGAAAAGGTCACATGTTAGTTACTGTTCAGCAAACCCTCAGTCGGGGGCCCTTCAGGTGTGTATCACGGGCCACATGCGTGGAGTGCGATTGCTCCTTGTATCTTGGGGGGTGGAGACAAAGGAAGTTTCCAGAGGGATTTTTACACGATCAAGGACACCCCCAGGATCCTGGAGGTGGGGGTGGGGTTGAGCTAAGATCTCCTTTTGTGTCACCATCCAGGCAGCTGAGACCCCAGAGGGCGGCCACTCTGCTGTCCCCAGGGTCGTCCGTGGGCTGTACGCAGTAAGGGGATCGAAGGTTTTCCTTTTGCCTTTGTTCCCCACATCACCCGGCACCAGTCCCCTGACCCGGGCTCCCGGAGACAGCCCCGCTGGGGGCCTTCCCATGGCCCGCCCCTATCTTAAAAAAAAAAAATGAAGCTTGTTTCATGCCTTAAGTGCTGCAGCTTCTGAACACCGAGCTCGGGGCTGCGTCTTCCGGGGCCTCCGCGGGCACGCGGCGCGAGACCTCATGCGTGGGGTCACCGGCCACACTGATGATGGGTCAGCCTCCAAGGTTTCCACAATCTGGCGTCGCTGCAAAGGGGTGCGGCGCCCTCTCTGTTCTAATGAGAGAAGGGAATCAGTGACTCAGCAGAAGGAGGGGGGCAGAGACACACCTCAGGGCCAAGGCTCCCTCGCTCTGAAATCTGAAAGACTGAACTCAAACGCGAACGTTTGCTCCGCGGGTGGCTCCGCAGTGACGGCGCTGGCGTGCCCAGGATGGCCACTTGCTGGCACCCGAGCCCTCTCGTCACCTAAGCACACCGGGGGACAAGCGGCAGGGACATTCTACCCCAGAGGCTCAACGGTCCCACCCCACCCGAACTTGGGAAGCTGTAGGCCAGACTCAAACCCTCTCCTAACAGCCACCGTGGACTTCCACAGACGGTCTCAGCAGGGCCCTCCTGGGCACCCACAGTCTGGTCCTCTCTCTAGTCTGCGAGGACGCCTCAGCAGGAGCTCTCTCAGTTCGCCTCTGCCATGGCCGTGACTGTCCCGGGGCCACCAAGGCCAGGCATGCACAGGGACCATCGTGTGTGAGCCCAGAATGACGGCCTGTGCCTGGGCGCCCCAACCCCACCCCGACCTGCCCAGCACATCGTCCTCTCCCCGACACGCTAGACCCCTCCCAGGGCAGGGGAGGCCCAGACCCGCAGGCCGTCATGGGAGATCCCAGAGCCCAGGCTGGGTGCCCGTGGGGACACTCCTTTGGTGCAGGCACTGGTGACCTCTCTGTGCTCAGGAGCTGGGGGTCTGGCTGTGTCTGTGGGTGATGGTGGAGCCCAGAAAGGCAGGGCCGGACAGCACCGCCCCCTCAGCCCAGGGGGCATCGTGACAGCACGAGCAACAGGCCTGTCTGCGGGGGTGGCCGGTAGTCCTGGGGGCCCCAGCGCGAGAGAGGTGGTGGCCACAGGAAAGGGCAGCCTCAGGGCAGATCCGGGCAGGCCCAGAGCTCAGAGGACACGCTGGTCTTGACCTCTGATGTCAATGACCTTATGATGGGCGGTGGGGAGATGGAGGGAGAGAGGGATGGAAAGGTCTGGTCCAGCCCCCCAAACACACACACCTCCCGCCCTCTGTGCGCTGTCCTCGCTGACGGGCAGCATGTGACACTGTCACTTGCGTGGCTCTGTGTGGAGCCCGCAGACAGGAAGTAAGTTCCAGAAGGTTGTCAGTCTCACCAAGACGGTGAGGGGGAGGCCGGCTCGGTGACGGGCTGCGGCCTGCAGCTGCGCCAGCGCCTTCACGGTCGGGGCTTCTGGGACATTCTTCCGTCTCTCCCTCCGATGGACACAATCACTGCCCTGAGGACCCTCTTCTGACTCCAGAAGCTTCCTCGGCTATGGTGTCCGGGGCTCGGTGGTGAAGTCTGTCTTGGGCCCCTTCATGAAGTCAGATGCTCACAGGCTGGCTCTGTGGGGCCCGGCGCTGGGCTCCAGGCCCCGGGGTCCAGCTCAGCCTGGGACACGCTCCCCATGGGCCGCCCG
>NW_027527401.1:801462-807057 GCF_008692635.1 Crocuta crocuta | reverse complement strand
GCCCGCCCCCCCAGCCACCCGGACCCCAGCTCTTCCCCAGACCCCTGCGCTGGCCCCAGTGGGCGCGTTCTAGGAGCAGGGCTCTGTGGGCCTCCCGTGTGACTGGGAGGGCCTGACCCCCAAAGCAACTAAATGCCACATGGGGGTGGAGACCAAGGATGGGACCCCAAGTTATGGAGGAAGGAGTCCTCTGACATCAAAGCCCCTGGAGAACTACAGCTGGAACATGCCATCCCCTCCCCCACCAGCCACCTGGCTCAGCCTGGGCCGTGTCCTCAGAGAGCCCGGGGCTGACCGGCCCCCCGGCTTTCCTGCCGCTTCCGGGGCGTCCCTCATAGCCCCGGGGACGCCCGTCCTCGGGGCCCCTGCTCCCACAGGGCAGAAGGAATGCGATCTGCAGCCCCACCTGGGAAACCCGGGCAGACTGGTCCTCACGCCTGCTGTGACCCACACAGGGCCCGGCTCCAGCAGGCACAGCTCCCCGAAGGCTGCTTTCTTCTTAGGAGAAGTGGGGAGCGCATGAAAGACCCCCACATTGTAGAGTAGACTGAGGGGGTGTCCACCAGGGCCCTCCAGGACTCACAGGGGGATGGAGGCCGAGGGGCAGGAGCTGCCACCCTGGGCCTGGCGGACCCCCGGACGCCACCCCCCAAGGCTCCAGGGTCCTGGAGCTCGGCCGCCTCTCCAGGCCACCGGCGTGGGGGGTCTGGGGGGCCAGCAGGAGGATGCAGGGAAGGGGCAGGACGAGGGGCAGACACAGGGAAACGCCCTAGGACCCCTAGAGAAGCCATGTGTCCCTTGGCACGTGGAGGAATGTTCCTGCTGGACTGGCTCCTCAGACCCTCCAACGTGAGACCCCGGGGACATTGTCCTGTCCCCCCGTCCCCCCCATGCTGTCCTGACCCCCCGTCCCCCTATGCTGTCCTGACCCCCCGTCCCCCTATGCTGTCCTGACCCCCCGTCCCCCTATGCTGTCCTGACCCCCCGTCCCCCTATGCTGTCCTGACCCCCCGTCCCCCTATGCTGTCCTGACCCCCCGTCCCCCTATGCTGTCCTGACCCCCCGTCCCCCTATGCTGTCCTGACCCCCCGTCCCCCTATGCTGTCCTGACCCCCCGTCCCCCTATGCTGTCCTGACCCCCCGTCCCCCTATGCTGTCCTGACCCCCCGTCCCCCTATGCTGTCCTGACCCCCCGTCCCCCTATGCTGTCCTGACCCCCCGTCCCCCTATGCTGTCCTGACCCCCCGTCCCCCTATGCTGTCCTGACCCCCCGTCCCCCTATGCTGTCCTGACCCCCCGTCCCCCTATGCTGTCCTGACCCCCCGTCCCCCTATGCTGTCCTGACCCCCCGTCCCCCTATGCTGTCCTGACCCCCCGTCCCCCTATGCTGTCCTGACCCCCCGTCCCCCTATGCTGTCCTGACCCCCCGTCCCCCTATGCTGTCCTGACCCCCCGTCCCCCTATGCTGTCCTGACCCCCCGTCCCCCTATGCTGTCCTGACCCCCCGTCCCCCTATGCTGTCCTGACCCCCCGTCCCCCTATGCTGTCCTGACCCCCCGTCCCCCTATGCTGTCCTGACCCCCCGTCCCCCTATGCTGTCCTGACCCCCCGTCCCCCTATGCTGTCCTGACCCCCCGTCCCCCTATGCTGTCCTGACCCCCCGTCCCCCTATGCTGTCCTGACCCCCCGTCCCCCTATGCTGTCCTGACCCCCCGTCCCCCTATGCTGTCCTGACCCCCCGTCCCCCTATGCTGTCCTGACCCCCCGTCCCCCTATGCTGTCCTGACCCCCCGTCCCCCTATGCTGTCCTGACCCCCCGTCCCCCTATGCTGTCCTGACCCCCCGTCCCCCTATGCTGTCCTGACCCCCCGTCCCCCTATGCTGTCCTGACCCCCCGTCCCCCTATGCTGTCCTGACCCCCCGTCCCCCTATGCTGTCCTGACCCCCCGTCCCCCTATGCTGTCCTGACCCCCCGTCCCCCTATGCTGTCCTGACCCCCCGTCCCCCTATGCTGTCCTGACCCCCCGTCCCCCTATGCTGTCCTGACCCCCCGTCCCCCTATGCTGTCCTGACCCCCCGTCCCCCTATGCTGTCCTGACCCCCCGTCCCCCTATGCTGTCCTGACCCCCCGTCCCCCTATGCTGTCCTGACCCCCCGTCCCCCTATGCTGTCCTGACCCCCCGTCCCCCTATGCTGTCCTGACCCCCCGTCCCCCTATGCTGTCCTGACCCCCCGTCCCCCTATGCTGTCCTGACCCCCCGTCCCCCTATGCTGTCCTGACCCCCCGTCCCCCTATGCTGTCCTGACCCCCCGTCCCCCTATGCTGTCCTGACCCCCCGTCCCCCTATGCTGTCCTGACCCCCCGTCCCCCTATGCTGTCCTGACCCCCCGTCCCCCTATGCTGTCCTGACCCCCCGTCCCCCTATGCTGTCCTGACCCCCCGTCCCCCTATGCTGTCCTGACCCCCCGTCCCCCTATGCTGTCCTGACCCCCCGTCCCCCTATGCTGTCCTGACCCCCCGTCCCCCTATGCTGTCCTGACCCCCCGTCCCCCTATGCTGTCCTGACCCCCCGTCCCCCTATGCTGTCCTGACCCCCCGTCCCCCTATGCTGTCCTGACCCCCCGTCCCCCTATGCTGTCCTGACCCCCCGTCCCCCTATGCTGTCCTGACCCCCCGTCCCCCTATGCTGTCCTGACCCCCCGTCCCCCTATGCTGTCCTGACCCCCCGTCCCCCTATGCTGTCCTGACCCCCCGTCCCCCTATGCTGTCCTGACCCCCCGTCCCCCTATGCTGTCCTGACCCCCCGTCCCCCTATGCTGTCCTGACCCCCCGTCCCCCTATGCTGTCCTGACCCCCCGTCCCCCTATGCTGTCCTGACCCCCCGTCCCCCTATGCTGTCCTGACCCCCCGTCCCCCTATGCTGTCCTGACCCCCCGTCCCCCTATGCTGTCCTGACCCCCCGTCCCCCTATGCTGTCCTGACCCCCCGTCCCCCTATGCTGTCCTGACCCCCCGTCCCCCTATGCTGTCCTGACCCCCCGTCCCCCTATGCTGTCCTGACCCCCCGTCCCCCTATGCTGTCCTGACCCCCCGTCCCCCTATGCTGTCCTGACCCCCCGTCCCCCTATGCTGTCCTGACCCCCCGTCCCCCTATGCTGTCCTGACCCCCCGTCCCCCTATGCTGTCCTGACCCCCCGTCCCCCTATGCTGTCCTGACCCCCCGTCCCCCTATGCTGTCCTGACCCCCCGTCCCCCTATGCTGTCCTGACCCCCCGTCCCCCTATGCTGTCCTGACCCCCCGTCCCCCTATGCTGTCCTGACCCCCCGTCCCCCTATGCTGTCCTGACCCCCCGTCCCCCTATGCTGTCCTGACCCCCCGTCCCCCTATGCTGTCCTGACCCCCCGTCCCCCTATGCTGTCCTGACCCCCCGTCCCCCTATGCTGTCCTGACCCCCCGTCCCCCTATGCTGTCCTGACCCCCCGTCCCCCTATGCTGTCCTGACCCCCCGTCCCCCTATGCTGTCCTGACCCCCCGTCCCCCTATGCTGTCCTGACCCCCCGTCCCCCTATGCTGTCCTGACCCCCCGTCCCCCCATGCTGTAAATCCACCCTGTGTCTGGCCAGCTCGATCATGCAGCTCAACGGGTCCCAGGAGAGGCTGGTGGGCAGCCTGGTCTGAGGGGCCATGGAGTCGGGGAGGGGGCGCTGCGTGTGAGACACGCTCGTTGTAAATAGGAACGGACACGGCGGACACTCCCCACCGCACCCCGGACAGTGGGAGGTGAGGAGGGAGGACTCGGGGTGGGGGAAGCCCCCACGGGGAGCACAGGCCGGGAGGAGGGTGAGCTCCGCCCCAGGAGTGAGCCGACGCCTCCAGGAAGCCAGCAATGCAGGTAAACTGCCCCGACAGCACCGCCCCCCACACCACATGACACCCTTCACGTCCCGCAGACACCGGTGGGCGTCGGGAGGCCACGTGCTCTCGGGGGAGGCGTTCCGGGAGCGCGGGGGCCCGGGCCGGCCGGCTGGCCCTGCCAGCACAGCTGCCCAGACCAGCGGCCTCTGGGGGACGCAGACGAGGAAGGGATGGGGGCTGCCCCGCCGCTCCGCCCTCCGGGCCCCTCGGTCCTGGCCCCGCAGAGGGGGCCACTCCTGCTGCTGACCCTCAGCCTGGGCCTGGCCTGCGCCCAGAAGACTCTAGAAGAGGTGCCGGTGCAGCCAGGCTTTGATGCCCAGAAGGTAAGGGTGCTGGCACCGGGAGCCGCCCCGGCCGTGGCGGTTTCCAGGGCACCCCCCCCCCACCGGTCCAGCCCAACAGAGGACGGCGCCTGGACCAGACGCGGGAGGAGCTGAAGGGAGCGGGGAGGCGGGAGGCGGCAGGGAGGGGCCCGGGGGACACGGAGGGCAGGCTGACAGGGAACGACAAGGAACGGGCCGTTTGTCCTGTCCCCTGCCCCCCAGCGCGCCCCGCCGGTCCCCGAGCTCCCCGGCTGTGCTCAGCCCTCAGCCCAGACTGCAGGGCCCAGGACCCCCCCACCAGCTGCGCCTTGCCCCCTGCAGGTGGAGGGGCGCTGGCTGACCGTCCGGCTGGCCGCCAGCCGTGCACACCTGGTCTCTCCGGACGACCCCCTGAGGCTGGGCCTCCATTCCCTCAGGACCCGGGACGGGGACATGGAGTTCGTCTTGTTCTGGACGTAAGCACGGCCCCTTCTCACGGGGCGCTGCTCACGGGGGCCTGCCAGGGGACAATGACCAGGGGCTAGACGCGGAGGGACAGGCGGCACTGAGCTGCAGGCTCGAGACCGTCCCGAGAGGCAGGAGGTTTAACTTCAGAAGCCCCAGACCTCTGTGGCGAGGGGCCGCGGGGAGAGACACACACAGCCCGGCGCCCGGCTCCCCGCACCCCTTCCACCCTGTGCGCTGGAGAAGCCAGGGCCGGGCCGCCCCCCGCGCTGGTCAGCTGGTCAGGGGCATCTACGGTGGTGACAGGCCGCGCTGGACCCGCGACACTCACAACACTCTGCACCCGTGGGCTTGAGGGCACAGACCGCGCCACGCGGGCCTGCGCGGTCCCAGGGTCTGCTGGGACCAGGCCCCCCGCGCAGAGACCTGGAGCCCGGAGCCAAGGACAGACCGGGTCCAAGTACCTCTGGGAGCTTTGGCTCCGTTCCAGAAACCAGGAAGCCCCTGGCTCCTCACTCCTGCCCTCCGGCCCCGTCCCGGCACCTCACGGGCCTCCCCTCCCCTCCCTGCCGGGTGACCCTCGGGAGCAGACTCAGGTGGACGCCCGGGACCTCAGCCAGGGCACCTCCAATGTCCGCCCGGGGGCAGAGCCCAAGCCGGCCCCGCCCGGGGCAGGAGACGGGGGAGGCCGTGACCTTGGTATGCTCCCTCTTTTTCCAGAGGAGAGGGGGTGTGCCAGGGAGTCACCGTCACCGTCCACCCGACCGGGCTCCAAGGCCAGTTCCACGGCTCCTGTGAGTGGCCCAGCCCCCCCGGCCGGGTGCTGTGCTGGGCGCGGGGAGGGCAGGGGGAGCCCGGTGCCTGCGCTGCCCCGGGGGTGGGCCTGGGGGGAGGCGGGAGGGGTCCCCAGTC
>NW_027527401.1:796443-801110 GCF_008692635.1 Crocuta crocuta | reverse complement strand
GGTGTTAGCCTGCACGCCCACTTCGTCAGCACCGACTACAGCCGCCTCATTCTTTACGTCCGCCTGGAGGACGCCGGCGAGGTCACCAGCCTGTGGGCACTGCTGGGTAGGTGCCGGCCCTCCCCGGCCCCGGGGTGTCCGCGGGCCCTGTGCTTACTGCCCCGCTGCTCCTGGGCCGCTCAGGGCTGCACCCCAGCGGGCGTTTCCTCCCCGGTGCCCCCCACATGGGGCATCCCTGCCCGCACCCCCTCGCTCCCTCAGGAATTCGTTCCGCTGATCTCCTGCCTGCTGCGCGTGTGGCCTGGGTGGGGGACGCCCATCAGAGCAGCGGGTCCTGGGTGGGGGACGCCCATCAGCAGAAACCCTTCCCTGGCTTCTCCGGGCCGGTAGCCTAAGAGCCTAAAAGCACTGATCACATCAGCCTCCAGAAAGACGAAGTACCACGCGGAGAAGACGGGGTCACGGGGAGGGTGCGGAGGGTGGGCTTCGCCGGGCGGTGGGGCGGGGGGCACACGTTGTCCCGGAGACCAGACGCAGGAGACGGGCTGTCCCAGGGATGGGGCCCCTCCAGAGCCCAGGGGGAGGGAGGTCAGCCAGGAGGGGGTGGCCAGGTCATGCACGTGGCAGGCTGCAGGGCGAAGGGAGGACCCCCCGGGGGCTCACCCGAGGGGGCGGGGCTGTGCCTACGCTGCCCAGGGTGGACCTGCTTTCAGAGGTGGGAGGGCGCCCACGGCTGAGGCCCCAGCAACCAGCCAGACAGCGGGAGGAGGGGGCGCCCCGAGAAGCGACGGGGCCTCGGGGCTCTGGGGGGCCCCCTCCACGGTCCCTGTGATTCCAGCCAGGAGAAAGCTCGGGGACCCCGCGTGGCTGCGGAAATACTGCGAGTACGTCAGGGGGTTCCAGCTGCACGAAGCCCCCGTCTTCAATCTCGACGGTAAGTGCTGTCCTCCGGACGCTTCCCCCCACACCCAGGCCGCGCCGGGGCCTCACCTGCCGGGCCCGGGACGCCCCTGGCAGCGAGGGGCACAAGGCCAGAGCAAAGAAAACACAGCCGGCCTCTCCGGCGACCCCATGTGGGCGGGCCGTGCTGGGCCTCGTCCTGCCTGACGGCACGAAGCCCCCTGTAACGTGGTGACCCAGGCACAAAATCCATCTCCGTTCTGTGGGTTCAGATACTGAGGCTCAGGGACAGCAGCGGGGCCGCAGCAGTGGGGACCCGCCCTCCCCGGACCCGCTGGGAAAGAGAGCAGGGAGCAGAGGAGCACGGCCATGCTGCGGGCCACCAACCCCCGGCCGAGGGGCAGCAGGGCCGTGGAGTCTGGGGGCCGAGGCAGGAAGTGGCCGCCGTGGGTGCTGGACCGCGGAAGGCAAGGTGACCCCAGAGAGGGACAGGCTGCCAGCTGCGTTTCCTTGGCTTCTACGTGGACCGACAGAGCCTCGGAATCCCCCTCTGTTCTCTTCCCTCCACAGCTCAGTGCCCCCCGGCCGAAGCCTAGGTCGGGGCCACCGAGGCTTCCTGCCCGGCCCCCCTGCCCCCTGCCCTCGCCTCCTGCCCCTCCCCCTGTCTCGCTTGCCCTGGGGCCTCCCGAATCCCTGTGCTCCTGGGGCAGCGCCTCCAGCCTGGGCCTGGCCCCCACCTTGACCCCTTCCTAGCCCCTCCGAGCAGGGCTCGGGCGTGAGAACCCTCGGGGTGGCCAGGAGGGGACAGGCGGCACCCGGGGTCCGGACCACGGCGAGCTCAGCACTGCAGCCTGGCGGATGGGGCCAGGCATGGCGTCCTGGAGGGACATGACCCTGCGGGGGGCGGGGCTGCACCCCTCTGACCTGCTTCCGCCCCCCGGGGCCTGCCGGGATGACTCCAGAGAGGTGCTGTGGGCTCCGTGACCCGATGCAACGCGTCCCCGCCCAGGTCAGAGGGCGTGAGTGAGCACGGCACCAGCCCACACCCCCAGAGGAGCCAGGTCAATGCCAGCACCAGCTCCTGAAAGTCAAGGGCGCTACGAGGGCAGTGGCTGGACCCGCCTCTGCCCAGGTGAGCCAGGCGCCGCCCACTGCAGGGCAGGTTCTCAGGAAACTGGGTCGGGGCCTCCTTACTTCGGGTCTGGAAATGCCAGAGACGGGCATGACTGGCTCCCGCCCCGATACGCCCTGGGCAGAGACAGGGCCTCCTGGAAGCCCTCACCTCTCAGCAAGGCCAAAGCCATGAGGCCGGCACGAGGGCCAGCCACCTGTGCCGATCGCTAGCTGCGGCTCCGTCAGCCGCGGGAGGCGAACAGGTGTGCAGACGCGACGCTTCCCTGCGGGCCAGAAAACCCAACTCGAGAAACAGAATGGACACGGTGTACTGACGGGGTAATGCTCATTCGGTGAGAAATCTCCAGAATGCATGGGGAGAAAAGGTTTTTTAAATCCTTACTCTGGGACACTGAAAAATGACTTGAATAAATGGATATGGGATATTCCTGCATAGTCTTCACCGTCACAAATATTTAATAATCCTCAAATTAACCCGCCCATCTGAGCCACCGAGTCAACATTCGGCTGGGATCTTGACCCCAAACTGCAAACCAGAATCTAAAAGGAACAGAAGTTTTGAAATGTTTTAGAGAAAAGTCATGCAAATACCATGTGGTTGTAACGCACACGAATGTGCGGCGATTACAATTGTGGGGAGCTGGCTCAGGGACAGGCAGGAAGGTCAAGAAATGAACCCTAGCAAGTATAACAACTCGATGCGGTGTACAAACAGCTGTCTTATAGGGCATTCTTTATTCGATGAATAGTGTGTGTGTGGGGGGGGAATGGCCAGATATTTAGAGGAAAAAAGTAAGTTTCGGTATCTAACTCCTTGCTTTATCTCAAATTAATTCTTTTTTNGGGTCAGAGGGAGAGGGAGTCACAGACTGAAACAGGCTCCAGGCTCCGAGCTGGCAGTCAGCACAGAGCCCGACGCGGGGCTCGAACCCACGAACCGCGAGATCGTGACCTAAGCAAAAGTCGGACGCTTAACCGACTAAGCCACCCAGGCATCCCTCAAATTAATTCTTGACTAACTCCAAATAAGCAAGAAACCTTGAAAGTTCTACTCTCTGTGTAAGAATGGGATGGGCTCCGACCCCACGAATATTAAGGGAAAAGATGGTAATTACATTTTCAGTGCATCAAAACCATCCTCGCCAAGATTACGAATAAGCCTGAACTCAACAGCATCGACAAGCTCGATAAACGTTCACGTCACAGCTGTGAAGATATGTCCAAGCCCATGACAAGGGCCTGTGTCCTTGCGCACACGCACAAGCGGGTCCTTTGTGCGCACACGAATCAGACAGCTGGTCCCTGTGGTGTAAAAGGGGCTCTGACATCATCCGTGATCCCAGAAAAAGAGACGCTATTTTTACTTACCAGATGGGCAAGACCCCATTTTGTCCCCAGCCCCGTCAGCGCCCGCCGCGGCTGGGAGGGACGGCCTGGAGGGCTGATCGGGCGGACCCCGCTTTCCTGGCCCGTGGACACACTTGTTCTGGGGCCTGAAACTTCCAGACGTGAATGCGCTCACCTGGCCTCGTCCTGAAGAAGCCACGGCACTCACGGCACCCCCTTCCCGATGCCGTGATTTTGTGGGAGGTGGAAGGTTAGAGCCCTCGGATAAGACCCCGGGCTTCGCCCACCGTCCGGGGAGACACTTCTGTTCTGTGAGTCAAGCACGGCGCCCCCTCCAGGCCGGGCCGGAGACCCTAATCCTCAGCACTGTGCTTGCAGGATGTCTCTTTTCTCCGAGTTTTGTGTGAGAGCCCCTCTGTGAAACCTGGGAGTGGATGTCCCAGAACGTGGCAGCATCCTTTCGTCAAAGAAGCCGGCTGCCTAAATCAGTGGGATCCTCCGCCTGGGTCCTACCCTACAGATGGGATGGGACAGACATGTCCTTTAAGGAAACCTTCGTGGCGAATGGCATCCGGATGGGGGTGGCGGAACGCGGTCAAAGGGCACGGGGCTTGGCCCCAGGTCGGCTCGGGGACGAGCGTGCAGCCTCGTGCTTGCCTTCCCGGCCCCCAGCTTCTACTCCGGGGACTGATGGCCCGTGCCCCTTAGGATTCGGTGTTTTAGCTGCCGTTGGGGGGGGCTCACGTACGGCTCGCTCGGGAGGCCGTCACATGGGCCCAGGACACGCATCCCGCACGTCCTGGGGGCTGGAGTCCGAGATCAGGGCGGGGCTGCCACCTCCCGAGGCCACTCCCCCCCCGACCCCCGTTGTGTAGACGGCCGTCTTCTCCTGTGTCCCCACGTGGTCGTCCCTCTGTGTGTGTGTGTCCTGATCTCCTGTCTGGGAAGGTCGCCTGTCCCGGTGGGTCAGGGCCCATCTGGTGGCTTCACTATAACTTAATCACCTCTGCAAAGACCTCGTCTCCAGGTACTCCCGTGCTGGGTGCTGGGTGCTGAGTGCTGAGTGCTGGGTGTGGGGTCAGGGCCTCCACTTGCTAACTGGGGGACACAATTCAGGCATGGCACTGACCAACCCTCTTTATCGTCCCATAAAGAGAAACTTCGGGCCCTCCAGCCCTCGCAGGGGCTCTGAGCCCTCCCTGCCTTAAACACGCAGTGCCCTCCTCCACAGAGGCGTGCGTCTCCCATGGGAGCTGCCCTCCAGAGCCACCCACACCCACGTCCCC
>NW_027527401.1:788039-796374 GCF_008692635.1 Crocuta crocuta | reverse complement strand
CTACACCCCCCCGCCCCCCCCCACGTCCCACACTGTCCCCCTCCTCACGTTCAGCACTTCTGGCAGGAGAAATGCTGACCGGCTCCACCACGCTGCTCGTGACACGGCTGTGGCTGGAACTACTTCCCGTCCCTCGTCGCACCTGGCGGGGTGCCTTCACCACGGCGCTCGCTACCTACCTTTTTTAAATGAATAAATACGCTTACAGCTTTAGCAAATGAACTTGGTATCTCTCTTTGTAATGACAAAAGAAAGCCATGTACTTGGTAGGAAGCTCTAGCCACCCGTGTCCGTCACGCACTGGACAGAGCCTATTTGCGGGGAACAGAGCGACACACACCCAGGACCGAGGCACGGACGCATTCTGTGCGCTGATGAACGCTTTCTCCCCTTCATTTCAACCCTTTGCGCTTTGTGTGTGTATGTCTTTTCTGGACTACGATCTTTCTCCATGAAAAAAAATCACCTTAGGGCGCCTGTGTGGCTCGGTCAGTTAAGCGTCTGACTCTGGATTTTGGTTCAGGTCATGAACTTGCGTTTGTGAGTTCGAGCCCCCATCAGGCTGTGTGCTGATGGTGTGGAGCCTGCTTGGGATTCTCTCTCTCCCTCTCTCTCTGCCCCTCCCCAGACTTCTGCTTTCTGTCTTTCTCGAAATAAATAAACAGTAAAACAATAAAAAAATTAAAATTAAGTCATTTTATGCCTCAGAAATGATGCCCGGGCTCTCTACAGTATATGGGGCCCAGCATCACTGTGCGTAAACATTAAATAGTCGTTTTTATTCTTTCTCTTGCACGGACCTAATGGACAGTTCCGAGCCACAAGGAGAAACAGTCCCCTGGGTGGCGTGCGCGCCAGCCCCTGAAGCCAGGAGAGCGTGGGGACGGCCCTGTGTCCTTGGGAACCTACCTCCCGGCCGCTTGCAGGAGGAGCAGGCGGGTCAGAAGTGCCTCCGGGAGAGCCACACAGCCTTGACCGACCGGACCTGCGCGGGGGCTGCAGCGCCGCGTCCCAGCTGTATTCCGGAGATAGCAGCTTGGCGGGCTTGTGCGTGAAAAAGTACTTGTTTAGGTGTCTTTGGTAGGTGCTGTGCAGCCCCTTCCTGTCATCGTGAACGACCCCTTTCAGATACTCTTCGATGAGGGTTAAGACCTCCAGGGGCGCGCCGCTGATCACCGAGCCGTCGTAGTAGAAGCCCCCCGTCCAAAGGGGATGTATGCGGCCGACATGGGCCTCCTCTCGTAAGGGATGTCCTTGTTTTTAAAGTACCACCAGGCGTGGAGCTGAGCCACGGACGTGCCCAGCGTCTCCACCCCGAAGTCGTTCTGGAAGAGCCTGTTGGCGCTCATGCTGAACAGGAAGTCCACTTCGTCCTCAATGTGCCCCAGGATGTGCTCAGCCAGGGTCCGCATGCGTGTGACGTGCGAGTCACCCCAGCTGTCTCCTTGGATGGTGAGGACCTTGAATGTTCGGGGGGGATCTGGCTCCAGGTCCGGCAGCCTGGACAAGGCGTCCACCAGGATGTAGAAGACCACCCTGTAGCCGGTCATGAAGTGCTTATTCGCCGATCGAATGAACGGCTCCAGGTACCGATCCGCAGTCCTGCAAAACACACACACGCAGAGAAAGACGCTCCCCAAACGCTTGCGAGAGAGGAATGCGCGTCCCCAGATGTGTCGTCTAACTTAGGAGTCACCAATGCTACGGGACCCCCGACAGGTGACGGTAGACAGGCCCGTTTACAGTGTCAACAGCACCGGTCAGTGAGGACAGAGTGAACCACAGGGTCTGAGAAAAGCCCTTAAAGTTTTGGAAGGACCGTTGGGAAGAAAGAAGACGTGGGCTCAGTGGTATCTGTAAAACGACGTCCAAGTGGCCTTAACGACCCAGCCGAGGAAGGCGTTCTTGTTCCCACTCAGGACAGCCGCATGGGGTGGTGACGGGGGGCTCCGGGCAGCCTTTTGGAGGTAGAAGGTCCCCATGAGGGGTGCTCATTCGGATTTTTTCCAGAATAAAACAGGGCAAACCTAGTGGCCCCTACCTGCCAGTGGCGAGGACGGCCAGGCCTATGGTGAGGTTCTGTCTCCTGTAGAACCTCCCCAGGACCTGTCTGTGGAAAGTGCCTTCCCATATGACCGGGGCCAGCCAGTCTGTGGTCGTCACAACATCGGGGCGTTTCCTGTTCACAAACAAGAAGCAAGTGACACGGGTGCTGCAGCAGAGGCCGTCCAGGCGACACCAGCTGACGCCTACAGAGCCCCTGCTACGTGCTGGCCACTGTGTGGACGTGGCCGAGGCGGCTCGTTCCGTCCCGGTGGTGGCCTAAGCGGTAAGCGCGTCATGGCCCTTGTTCTTCGTGTGCAGAAACAGAGACACGGATTGACTGAGCAGCTGCCTTACCCTCCGAGCTGACACACGTGGGGCAGTTCGAAAGTCCCAGCAATTGCTGCTTTCGTCACCACACCACCTGCCCTTGAGCCCAGGGGCTCCCTTCTCTGAGCTCAGGCTCAGCTGAAATGCAGGCGGCCGGGAGTCAGAACATTCTCCGATATCACCCGAAGCCGGGGCTGCAGGCACAGTCAGGACCTCCGTCCCTACACCTCCCGAAGGCCTTTGTTTCCCCTCCCGCCTCTTTTTCTCTCCCCCCACTTTTCCCTAGAAGATCCAGAAGGCGCTTTCCCTAAACTCTCCCTCTTGCGTTAGGTCCATCAGTGTAATTGGGCAGAAAAAAAAGTCTAAAAAGAAGAGAGATATTAGATTTGCTTTCAATAGCAACAGGACTTAAAGCCTGCAGCACTGGCTCAACTGTGAAAATCGCTTGATGCACTAACCATAGCAGGAAATTAAAGAACAGTCAGATGCCCGTATTAGTTGACACAGAAAAATACATTATACAAAGTCCAACACCCACTCATGATGAAAATTAAAAAAGAAATTAAAAACTCCCAGAAAAAAATAGAAATAGAGAAGAGTTACCTTAACTCAATAAAGAGCACCTACAAAAACCCTCTGGCTAACATCATACTCAATGGTGAATGGCTGAACGTTTTCTTGCTAAAATTGGGAACAAGGCAGGGAAGCTCACTCTCTCCAACTCATAGTCAGCAGAGTATTGTGAATTCCAGCCATTGCAATAAGGTAAGAAAAAGAAATAAAAGCACCAGGCTAGGAAGGAGAGAATGATAATGTCCCCATATGCAGATGATTTGTTTACACATAAAATCCTACAAAATCTACCCAAAAAATCTCCTAGAATAAGGGAATTCAGCACGGTTACGGGACACAAGGTCAGCACACACACAAAATTAATCCGTTTCCACACTAACAAGGAACATGCAGAAACTAAAATTAAAAACACAACGCTATTTACAGTTGCCTCCGAGAAGATGAAATATTTTCATACACCCACTAGAAGTCCCTGCCCATTCCCCTCTTGCCGCAGTGCCCGCAACAATGAGTCTACTTTCTGTCCGTGTAGACTTGCTTATCTGGGAATTTCATACAAGTGGGATCATGCCGTGTGTGGTGTCTGGTGCCTGGCTTCCTTCACTCGGCCCGCTCGCAGGGAGGCTCTCTATTGTAGATTCTAGGTATTTAGCTGAATCAGTAGTTCATTTCTTTTGTGGCTAAACAATAGTCTATGGTATGGATTTTGCTTATTCATTCATCAGTCGATGGACATTTTAGTTGTTTATGTTTTTCAGAGATTATCAACAGTACTGCTGTGAACATTTCTATGCAAGATTTTCTGTAGACATATTTGTTTAATTCTCTTGGGTGTGCACCTAGAGGTGAAATTTCTCGGTCATGTTGTAATTTCACAGCTAACGCTTTGAAGAACTGACGAAGGTTTCCAAGCAGCTGCACCGTTGTATGTTCCCACCAGTCGTTTGTAAGAGTTCAAAATCCACTGCATTCTTGCCAGCATCTCTGTGGTCTTTCTGAGTCTAGTCATCTTACAGCCTTTACACATCGTAGGGTGTGAAGTGGTAGCTCATCGTGACCTGGGTTTGTGTGTCCCAGATAACTAACAATGTTGAGGATCTTTTCATGGGTTTATTAACCACATATTTGAAGTAGCTGATTTAAGCTTTTGGGCAACAAAAGCAAAAATAAACAGTTGGGACTACATCAAACTAAAAAGCTCTGGCACTAAAAAGGAAACCATCCACAAGATGAAAAGTCAACCTACTGAATGGGAGGGGATATTTGCAAATGACATGCCTGATAAGGGATTAATGTCCAAAATAGTTTTTAAAGCCTATACAACTCAGCAGCAAAAAAATAATCCAGTTGAGAAACAGAGGGGCACCTGAGTGGCTCAGTCGATTGAGCGTCCGCTTCCTGATTTTGGCTCAGATCATGACCCCAGGGTCACGGGATTGAGTCCCACATCAGGTTCCGTGCTGGGCGTGGAGGCTGCTTATGATTCCGTCTGCCTCTCTCTCTGCCCCTCTGGGCCTGTGTCCCACTTGTCCCACTTGTGCTTTCTCTCTCTGCCCCCCCCCAAAAAAAGGGCGGATGAGGGCACCTGACTTGCTCAGTCAGTACAGCATGTGATTCTTGATCTCAGGGTTGTGAGCTGGAGTTGGTGTGGAGTTCACTTAACAATAAAATCTTTAAAAATAATAGTAATAAAATAATTTTAAGAATAGACAGATGACCTGAACAGACAGTGCTCCAAAGGAGACATCCAGGTGGCTGCCAGACGTATGAAAAGATGCTCAACATCGCTCACTCATCACGAGGGAAACGCAGACCAAAACTACAATGAGGCGCCACCTCACGCCTGTCAGAATGGCCAGTGTCCGACAGACAAGAGATAACACGGGTGGGCGGGGCCGTGGACAGAGGGAGCCCCCGGCCCGGGCGGTGGGCACGCAAACCGGTGCAGCTGCTGCGGAAAACGGTATGGAGGTTCCTCAAAATTCTTTAAACAGAAATTTCAAAATTGAGGTAATTCCACTCCGGGTATTTAGCTGGAGAGAATGAAAACCACTAGTTCCAAACGATACACGCCGCATCGTATTTCTTGCAGCGTTATCTACAGCAGCCAAGGTGTGCAAGCAGCCCACGTGTCCATCAGCAGATGGACAGATAAGAAGACGAGGCATGTGTACACACCGGAGTACTATTTGGCCACAACAAAGAATGAGATCTCGTCATTCATGACAACATGGAAAGAGCTAGAAGGTATTATGCTAAGTGGAACAAATCAGTCAGAGAGAGACAAACACCATGCGCAGGGAACAGTCAACAAGCCATGCGCAGGGTGGTGAGCACTCTGTAAAGAGTATCAATGTTGAGAGGCGCCTGGGGGGCTCAGCTGGTTAAGTGTCCGACTTGGGCTCAGGTCATGATCTCGCGGTTCGTGGGTTCGAGCCCCGCGTCGGGCTCTGTGCTGACAGCTCGGAGCCTGGAGCTGCTTCAGATTCTGTGTCTCCCTCTCTTTCTGCCCCTCTGACACTCTGTTTCTCTCTCTCAAAACTAAATGAACATTAAAAAAATTTTTTTATAAAAGAGTATCCATGTTGAATCAGCCTGTTGTACACCCGAGATGAATATAATATTATATGCCAGCTGTGCCTCAGTTAAAGAAAGGGCGTTTCTGGCTAGTGAGACCCACGCCCGGTCTTCTCCAGGCACAATCTCTCCAGCGTACGGGCCATACCGTCTCCTTGCTTCATGTTTGGTAATTTTGGGTTGAGAGATGGATCATTTCAAGAATGTGGCAACTCTGTAAATCTGATTCTTTCTAACTGATCAGAGATTTCAGTGAGACCATAAAGAACAAGGAAAACAGACCTCAGGGGCTCCTGGGTGGCTCAGTCGGTGAAGCGTCTGACTCTTGATTTAGGCTCAGGTCACAATCCTGGGGTCGTGAGACTGAGCGCCGAGTCAGGCTCCGTGCTGAGCGTGGAGACTGCTTAAGAATCTCTCTCTTTCTCCCTCTGCCCCTCTCCCCAACTTGTGCTCTCTCTCCTCTTAAAATAAAAATACAGACTTTATTAAATAGTTTAGAAAAGTCATTAAACAAAGGAACACAATGACGTAACAAGAAATAGGAAAAACACACGGGGGGGGGTGGGTCTGACTCAAGTCCGTTGCAGAGCCAGAGAGAGCCCTGTCCAGGGCGCGTTATAACGCCAGGAAGCTTACTTTGCTTACTTAGAGTCACCTCTTCTTCTTTTATTTTTTAATTTGTGTGGGACGCTTAGCCGATTGAGCCCCCAGACGCCCATGCCTGCCTTCTTTGGTCTAATGACTCCATCTTGGGAATCTGTCCCACAGATCAACTCACAGGACAGCGGAAAAGATCGATATACAAGCTCAGTCACTGAAACGTCACTTGCCAAAGCCCCAAACTGTAGGGAATCTAAAACCAGTAGGGAGCTGGTTGAGGGCATGACGGTGCATAGCCCTGAAGTCCGATACTCCCCGGCCATTACAGATGGGGGGGGCTCCCCAGTGCTGGCGCCAGGACACAGAGGAGCCGTCACAGCATTTTCAAGCCCCCCGCAAAGAGTCTGTCATCCACTAAACCAACATGGTTAAACCAAGGACAGCGTGTCCGTGTTCACAGCCTTGCAAACTACAACCCCAGCCACGGGCAGCCTCCCAGGGCAGCTCCGCTGGGCGATCAGGGGAGGGGAGGGTCCTGGGGGGCCAAGCCGTAGGCTCCAAACCGGGCACCGTTATCCGCGTGGGGAGGTGGGCGTGTTCATTCTTACCCAGGATCAAACCAGTCTGAGAGCCTGAGTTCTTCTACACGAGGCCTGTGAGCGAAGGGAGAGCCAAGTTATTACAAGGCATCTATTTGTTTGTTCAGCAAATATTCACGGCGCGGCAGGTGCTGTCCAAGCCGGCCGCACGGCTGTGGGCCCACAGCCTCCGCCCTGCCCTGGGGGAGCCGAGGCGGCCACCTGCCGGCGGGGACAGGCCCTGGCATGAGCCATCCATCCGACCCGATCTGGGGGTCAGCAGAGCCACGTGGAGAGGAGCTGCCCTGCAGGTCTGGAAAGGGCAGGGGGTCAGGAAAGAGGGGCAGGTGAGGTGATGGCCAGAGCGGGGGAGGCAAGAAGGGCCTGTGCGCGTGGTGCAGTTTAGCGCCCTCGTTCCCGTGGAGTGGCTTTGCCACGTGTTAGTGTGAGCGGGCCGGAGAAGGAGTCCGGCGTCCGCCTTTCATTTTCATCTAAACACGATTCACCTCGAGTTTTGTGGCGCGTTAAGGGGCGTATTAGGCGGCTTGCTTCCGTAGCGCCGGGCCGAGCTGTCCGTAAGGGAAGAAGTTCGAGAGGGAGCCCCAGTTTCGTTACTGGACTCCCCAGGATCAGACTGTCAAAATCCGGACAGCCGGTGCCGAGCTGCACTCAACCTCCAAGTGACAAACGGCCGGCTCACTGAAGAGTGGCCTTTCCTGTAGAATGTCGGCGTCACGGGCTCCCGGGGTTGTACGGAGCGTTGGAGGAGTGGACGACGCGGTCGGCTGGGCAGGGGTCAGCCTGCCACCCTGGAGAGAGGGACCGTGTGCACCGTGGAGCCGGCCTGGCCCCGGGCACGCAGGTGAGGGGCTGAGACTGCGGGACGCAGGGAAGGGGGGCTGCAGCCTGGTGGGCCTGGGGCGCCTGGCTCCCTGCCGCCACCCCTCCCCGCCAGGACCGGACCGCCGTCCACCTGCGTGCCTACAGGCCCAGCTGCGACTTTACGGACCCCACAGACCTGCATCGGCGCCTGCTGATCACACAGCCGCACGCCATCACGGGGACGTGTGTTCCCCCGGCTTCCCCCCGGGCTCCAGGGGCGACAAAGCTTGCGTTGTGGGACCGTTATCTCTGTCTTGTTCCCTGAATGACACCCCTCTCCTTGGAGCTACCCCCACCACGCACGTGCGTGCACACACATACGCACACGCACACACACACACCCTCGCCCGACGGAGACGCACCGTGTGCAGAACATTGCCGAGCTGGCGGGCAAGAAAGCTGACTCTCTGGCTGCCTCTGGAACTTTCCGTCTCTGGTTTCCCCTCCCTTCTGGCTCCATCCCCAGTAGAACCCGCCTGGCTCCTGCTGGCTCTGCTCTCAATCTGCAGGGTCTTTTTGTGTGAGTGGGGGAGGGGCAGAGAGAGGGAGAGAGACGGAAGCGCAAGCAGGATCCACACCGTCAGCACAGAGCCCAGCGTGGGGCTCGAACCCACAAACCATGAGATTGTGACCTGAGCCCAAGTCAAGAGTCGGACACTTCACCGACTGAGCCCCCGGCGCCCTGCACGGTCAATACAACAAAGCTTCTTGCCAACAGCTGCCTGCTCTCTGGGGGGGGGGGGGGGGTGGCC
>NW_027527401.1:782709-788024 GCF_008692635.1 Crocuta crocuta | reverse complement strand
GTCGGCTCCCCCCCCTCAGTGCCGCACGACATCACCTCCGCCGGACGCGCCGCGCCTGACCCGCCCAGCCGACATCTGGGTCCCTTCAACTCTCAGCAATTGCGAATAAAGCTACTAAAAACACCTGTGTCTTTGTTTCTGGACGGGGCTTTGAGGCCACTTGGGTACATCTCAGGAGCGTGATTCGTACGTAATCGGAAAGACTACGTTTAGTTCTATAAGAAGCCACCAAACAGTCTTCAACGTGGCCGCCCCATGCCGCGTGGCCCCCGCTGCGGACGAGAATCCCGCTGCGCCGCGTCCTGGCCGGTGAGTGCTGTTGGGGTTCCGGATTCAGGTCATCCTCACAGGCGTGTGGTGGCAGCTCCTCGCTGGATCTGCAGCGTCCGGCGACCACGAGGCACCCGCCCGCTCCCCGCGGAGCGGCTTTGGGGAGCTGTCCGGGCGGGTCTGCCCGCCCTCGTTTCCTTGCCGTTGAGCCGTGAAGAGATCTTCGCGTGTTTCAGATACAAGCCTTTTATCACACGTGCGTTTTGTGAGGGCTTCGTGTTTAAAGATGTTCTAGAATTCTCACAATATGATGCGTTTCCAGTCGCAAGTGGGGAGAGAGAGAGCCCTGCCCCTGAGTGGTCGTGAGGGCGGGGAGGAGGCCAGAGTCGGAGAGAGGCCCCCGGCGCCCCCCTGCCGCTGGGGCCCGGGCGCCGGCCACCACGGACCCGGGACCGTTGGGCCAGAGGAGCAGCCGCGTGCCGTCGCTGGCCTTACCTCCCTTTTCCGTCACGACCCTTACTGTGCAAACCGTGATGCTCCGGACAGGCCTCTACCCGAGCGTCCAGCCTGTCTGCGCCCCCCCCCCAACATCTAGAACGGAAAGGCTCGGGGCCACCACTGCTCCCCCAGAAACAGCCCTTCCCCATCGCACAGCGCCTCATCCCGTGGAGAGAAGGGAACGTCGGGTCACTTTCCAGAGTGTTGTCAACGTCCGGCCCAAATCCAGCCCCTCCCCGTCTGTGCCGTCACTCCCCGCGGTGATTCCCCAGCACCTTCTACTTACCTGAGATGACGCTCCACCAGCAGGAAGGAAAACACACAGGAGACCAGCACCAGCACCCTTCTCTTCAAGTTCATCGTCTCCTGGAGGAAAGGGGAGAGAAGCAGGTGTGAAATAGTCAACTCCGGGTCCAACCGTCCAACCACAGTTTACGCGTCTCACTTGTAGACATGGGGACGCCGACCACAGCCCCTGCTTCCGGAACGCTCGGCCAGCAGCACCGGGGTGAGCTGGGGGGCTCTGTCTTGCCGGAGCTCCTTGGGGCGCCGGGTCCCCCCGGGACCGAGTGCAGGCGGCCACCGGCCCTCCTCGATTGCTCAGCGAATGCCACCCGCATCACAGAAGAGAGACGCACGGAATCTCCCCCACGGCTCGGCCGGGGAAGTGAGGTGAGGCCACGGGGAGGGGTCTTCCTGAACCACGAGGAAGATCGTTTGTTCTCTCTCCTTCCACGGATGGTAGGATGGCTCATTTGTCCCAAGACTACGTGGCGGTTTAAATAAGACTATGGGCTCCCCCGGGGGTCGATGCTGGTAAACAGAGACCAGAGCCGGAAGTGCAGGCATGCGTTCCAACGTGGAGCCCTGGGCTCCAGCCCGCCCGCCGAGCTCACACCGGACGGTCAGGTCGGGTTTCTGCTCCCACGTCTGTCAGGTTACGTCCTGAGCAGAGCAGAGGTCTCTGAGGCCTCATTTCTGAGCACTCGGTTGACGGGCAAGAGGCTTTCGATCCGCACTGAGCGGCTCAGTAGCCACGAGCCACGTGTGGCTGTTGAGCACATAAAACGTGGCCGCTCTGACTTGAAATGTCCCCTGAGTGCACAGAACACACCGAAGGCAGATGCAGGATGAAGGAAAAGAAATAAAATATCTCCCTAATAATTTCATACTGATAAAATGTTGAAATGATAATAGACTGGATCGACTGAACTAAATCCAAATATGCTGTGAAAATTAACTCGCTCGTTTCTTTTACCTTTTACAACGTGGCCGCTAGAAAAGTGGATGTTGCAAATGCAGCTCTTCCGTCCGACGGTCTGCCCGAACAGCACTGCCCTGGACACAGCCGCACGCCCGTGACGGGCCACGGGCCACCTCTCAAATTCAAGGGCATTAGAAATGCCAGGTGGGTGGGGTCGGAGGGGTCTGTCCAGCACGAGCCCGGTGACATCATTCCAAGTAGGTGCCACTGTTACCACCATCCCTCAAATGTGTCCCCATCCCCCCGAAGGGTCCCTTTACCTTGGCCAGGGCGATGTAAGGGACAAGCTGGTGGTTTTCCAAGCATTCTGTCTCCGGGTCTTTGTGAAATCACAGCCCGGACCCTGTGCCCTGCTCTCGGGCTGGGGGGGAAGGTGACACCAGCAGAGCTTTTGATGATGCAGATGTAGAAAGTCACAGTCACGGGGCGCCTGGGTGGCTTAGTCGGTTAAGCGTCCGACTTTCGCTTGGGTCATGATCTCGCGGTTCGTGGGTTCGAGCCCCGCGTCGGGCTCTGTGCTGACTGCCAGCTCAGAGCCTGGAGCCTGTTTCAGAGTCTGTGACTCCCTCTCTCTCTGACCCTCCCCTGCTCACGCTGTCTGTCTCTCTCTCTCTCCTAGAACTAAATAAAAAACATTAAAAAAAAATTAAAAAAAAAAAAAGAAAGTCACAGTCACAATGAAGCCCTGCCAGTGGGGACTTCTCGTGGTTGCCAGACGACAGGACCTCGTCCCCTCGGAAAAGCAAAGGTATTTCTAAACGCTCCTTTGCCTTTCACTTCCTCCGTTTTCCCTCTTCACTTTCTAGTGACGGATCGTTGCCCACAGTGCGGTGTCTCGAACGGCAGAGATGCTGCACCCGCTTCTCTTTCTTCCTCCCGCAGGTGACGCCCGCCCAGTCCAGGGAGCACGTCCCCGTGCTTCCCAGCAAGCCTCTGCCGCGCTCCCCTTTCCCATCACGGAGGTGACACGTGTCTGGCAGGCGCACCAGCGCACAGCGAAACCACGGCCACGCGTGCCCCCCCCGCGTCCTGATGTGTGGTCGTAACACGCGTCTGTCTTTACTCTTCCCCTTTGACAACAAAGGCGTTGTTGTTACTGAGAAAGTAACCGTACGCGGGGTGGCTCTGCTCCCCACGGCGGCGTGACAGTTGTCACCAACTGAGTGGCTCCACACCACAGAGATGTGCGCCCACATGGCGGAGGGGCCCCAAGTGCGGGTCCTGGTGCGGGTCCCCGGCGCCCCCGCTCGCAGTCTCCTGGCTCCGTGCTCCCGCGGCAGCTCCTCCCCGCGGGCCCGAGTTCCCGCGGCGCCCCAGCTGCTCGTGTGCTCGGTGCTGAAGGCACCTCCGTGCTGCGGGCCTGGGGTTCTCAGGGGAGGGGGCTGCCCATCCCCCAGGAGAGCGGACGCAGGGCAGCGGCCCCCATGACCCGCCGCCCGCCGCCCGCCTGGGGACAGTGAGCTGGGTGGGCCTGCCTCTCACGCCTGCCAGGGCTGCCCTGGAACGCGGCCTCCCCTCTCTCTCCACCGGCCCCCGGGACGCCATCTTTACCTGAGAGTCAAGGCCAGCTTTGACTTCTTTTATATTTTCTCCCAATTCTTCCATTCAAGCAGGCATTGAGTTTTGTGTTTAGAGAAATCTGAGTGTGAAGAAAAGTGGGAGACTGAGGTGTATTTGAGGATGCAGTGCATGTGTGTGCAAGTGTGCGCATGTGTTGGCGTGTGCAGGGTGTGTTCTACACATTGGTGTGAGCATGTGTGTTAGTGTGTGTGTGGCTGTGCACACATGTGTTAATGTTGTGAGTGTGTGCATGTGTGCTGGCGTGTGCAGGGTGTGTGTCTGTGTGTAGGTGTGCACACATGTGTCAGCGTGTGCGTGTGTGGGTTGCACTTGTGTGTTGATGTGTATGTGGGTGTGCTCATGTGTGTACTTGTATATGTGGGACTGCACACTGTGTTGGCACGTGCATGGCTGCATGTACATGGTTGAGCACACGTGTGTACATGGCTCGTGCATGGGTGTTGGCGTGTGTGCATGTGGGTATGCACACGTGTGTTGGCATGTGCGTGGATGTATGTCTATGTGGGTGTGCACACATGTGTGTACATGGTGTGCATGGACGTTTCTGCACGTGTGTGATTGTGTGTGCATGCACGTGTGTGAGCACATCTGCGCCTGTGACCGTCCAGCACGATGTCGATGGCAGTGTCCAGATGAGGGGGTGGCCCAGGAGGCAGGGGACAGGGCAGTGGGGACAGGCCGAGGCTGCAGGGGGCGGGTCTGGGGGAGGGGAGGCTCCTCTCCTGGAGAAGAATCCAGCACATTCCACCAGCCAGGGTCCCCCCCGCTTCAAGGGGGTTACAGGTGTGATGACACGTGTCACAGGGAGTCGCCCTCATGACCCAAGTGCACCTGCCCCTCCCTCCCACCGTGTCCTGTCCCAGCCTGGACTTTGTTTGTGACAGAAAGAACCGTCAGAGGGGCAGGTTTTGCCACGGGAGTGAATCAGACAGGGAGGGGCCCCCCTCGGGGCCAGAGCCCCATAACGAAGACTGGAACAGAAAGGGGGTGGGGCGCTGACCGATACTTCAGGTGCCACGTTCCAGAAGCCACACACCTGAGCAGGACAGAGGCGCGGAGACAGGGCCGGCCAGGGAGGGGTCCTTCCCCGGGAGGGGCCAGCGGCAGTCTGGAGGGGAGGGGAGTGGGGCCGGCCGGCCCCGGTCACCACCACCTACCCTTTGCCTCGTATCTGCCTCCCCCTGCGGAAGGAGAAACCCTGGGACATAGCAGGCACTCAATTAAAAAAGGTATTCAACCAGCGCATGAGCTGCGGTCTGGGGTTTCACACAGGACTGGGTGTCCAGTGTCCTGCTCAGTCCCCGTCCCCGGCCACCAGCCCGCCTCGGGCCCGCACGCAGCACGGGGAGACGCGGGACCTCCCGCCACTGCCCTGGGCCCTGGCCAGGAGGGGGCAGGGCACAGGTCGGGCCCACATCTGGCTGAATCCACGTCTATGTTCTCTAGGCCCCAAACCTCAACACGTCTCTCTCGTCTGGGCCCCTCTCCTGGGATTCAGCACTTGCTGGGCCCCACGGACCTTCGCTGAGAGTTCACGGTCACGTGGTCACAGCCAGGACGCCCACACAGCGGCCTGCACGCCGGGCTCGCGGGCGCTGCAAGGCTCTCCAATCCAGACACGTGGGCCGGGCGGGGATGGGGACCTGGGGCTGTCCGCTCCCGGGGCACGGAGAGCCCCGTGAGGCCCCAGCGTCCCCCGGGG
>NW_027527401.1:782215-782443 GCF_008692635.1 Crocuta crocuta | reverse complement strand
GGGCCTCTGCAGCCGGTGGGGGCCCAGGCCCAGGCTGCCCGCCTCTCCCTCCCCCTGCCTGACCCGATGTCCTTTGCGGCTCCTTTCCTGGCTGGACACCCCGTCCAGGTGCTCCCGTCGCAGGCTCTGGGACATCGGGAGCCGAGGGGGCGGGTGGCAGCGGTCGGGGCCTTTGGCTGTGCTGCCAGCACGCGGAGGGCGGGTGGGGAGGACAGGCCGTGCCGGGGA
>NW_027527401.1:778367-782112 GCF_008692635.1 Crocuta crocuta | reverse complement strand
AGGGGCGGAAACCACAGGGCGGAAAAGGGTACAAAGGCAGCGGGCCGCGGGCAAGGCCCCCACCGCAGACCATGGCTCTGTTCCTGCTGACCCTGGGGCTGAGCCTGGTCTCTGCCCAGGAGCTCAACCCCCGAGCCGTCGTGCAGAAGAACTACGACATGGCCAAGGTGGGTCTGCGGCCCGGGGCTGGGCCCCCCCCGGGGCAGGGCTGCAGGGCGGCTGTCCTCCCTTCATCCAGGGTCTCTGCCCTGTGACCAGGGTGCTGCTCCTGGGGGCCTGCCCCTCCTCCCCCCGCTGACGGCCAGGGTGGGTCCCGGGGGCCACGGAGTGTCCCCGGGAGGGCAGGGGGGTCTCTGGGAAGATGGGGGTGTCCTCGGGAGGGAAGGGGTGTCCCCGGGAGGGCAGGGGGGTCTCTGGGAGGCTGGGGGGGGTCCCCGGGAGGGCAGGGGGGTCTCTGGGAAGCTGGGGATGTCTCTGGGAAGATGGGGGTGTCCCCGGGAGGGCAGGGGTGTCCCCGGGAGGGCAGGGGGGACCTAGTTGGGAGCCATGCAGCCAAGGGCCGAAGGAAGGAGGCACCAAGAAGCCCCGGCCGTACCACACGGGCTCCTCATCCATCGGTGGGGCGTTTTCTGCAGGTTTCAGGGACCTGGTATTCGGTCTCCACGGCCTCGGATGACATGAAGCGGATCGAGGAAAACGGGGACCTGAGGCTCTTCATACAGAATATCGAGAGCTTGCAAGATGGGGGTCTGAGGCTCCGCTTCCACTTCATGTGCGTGCTCACCCGACCGGCCGCGCCCGGAGCGTGGGGAGGGCAGGCTGCGCCCCGGGCCGGGTGGGGGCTGAGGGAGGCCGCCCCGCTCACGCCTAGCCGGTGTGCAGGTTGCACGGGGAGTGCGAGCACGTGGCCGTGGTCTGCGAGAGGGCAGAGAAGGACGGGGAGTACACCATCCACTGTAAGTGGGGGCGGGTTCTGCCCCGTCTGGTGGCAAATGCCTCGGCCCCTGCCCGGGACCCCAGGGGGGCAGGTGCTCCAGCCTGGAGCTTGGGGGAGGGGCCCCCGTTATGCCCAGAGACCTCCGCTGGAGGGGCACCACGCCACCCCCCACGGGCCACTGGCCCACTGCCCACACCCACGGCCACTCGGCACCCGGCCCATAACGCGTGCGGGTGCCGGTGGGGGGCAGGGTGGCTCTGAGCCCCGTGTCCACACAGATGAGGGGGACAATACGGTGCTGCTCTTGGAGACGGACTACAGACTGTACATCACCTTCTATCTCCGGAACATCCGGAACGGGACAGAGACCACCGTGCTGGCGCTCTATGGTACCGCCTCCTGAGCCTTCCCGTCTGCCCCGCGGGGACCACTCCTCGGCAGACAGGCCCTGCCCTGGGGGGGGGTCTGGCCGCACGCCGAGCTTCCCACTGCCAGAGCACGCAGGGTCAGGTCACATCATGGGGGCGGGGCGCCCAGGTCCGGGCCTCCGAGCCGTGTCTGCGCCCCCAGCTCGCACGGCCCGTCTCTGCTCCGGGCACCTCTCTTCGGCCTCAGCACTGCCTGAGTCCGCCTGGGACCGTCCCAAGTGAGCAGTGAGGGACTCCCGCCCCTGCCGCTCTGTCCTCAGGCCGGGTGCTGGACCTGGGTCCCAGCTTCCTGGACAGATTCGAAAGCATCTGCAGAAAGCACGGGCTGGGTCCGCAGAACATCGTCAGCCTCAGCCACCAAGGTGAGCCTCCCCGCCTTCTGCGCCAGCGGCCCTGGGCTGGGAGATGTGCGGCAGGAGTGTTCCGGAGCATCCCGGGGCCGCAGGGCTGGGGGCTGGGGGTCCCGAGAGGCCTTGTCTGAGAGCCCGGCTCTGTCTTCTCAGACACCTGCTTCAAATACAGAAAGTAGAGGAGCCCCTCCGGCCTGGCAGTGCGTGAGCTTGGTCTCAGGGCGGGCACGGGGCCGGGGCGGCACTGGGCGCCGTGGGAGGGGGCTGGGTGCAGGAGGGGGGGCCTCTTCCCCAGACCCACCCCTCACCCTGTCTGCGGGGTCTCCCTGCCAAGGGGTGGGAAGCCTTCTGGGGCGAAGCCCACGCCGTGTCAGTGTCCTGAGGCCGCTGTAACAGATGACCACAGACTGGGGGCTTAGAGCCACAGAGCTCATTCCTCCCAGCGTGGAGGCCAGAAGCCCCAGATCCAGGCGGGGCCTCGCTCCCAGGGAGGCTCCGGTGGGAGGGTCCTTCCTGCCTCTTCCAGCCTCGGGGGGTCCCGGCCTCCCTCCAGCCTCTGCCTCCATGTTCGTTTTTTTAGTTTATTTATTTGTTTTGAGAGAGAGAGAGAGCGAAAGAGAGCAGGGGAGGATTAGAGAGAGAAGGAGAGAGAGAGTCCCAAGCAGGCTCCTCGCTGTCGATGCAGAGCCTGACACGGGGCTGGATCTCACGACCCTGGGATCATCACCTGAGCCAAAATCCTGAGTCGGACGCGCAGCCGACTGAGCCCCCCGGGCGCCCCGTGCCTCCACGTTTGCAGGGCTTCTCCTCTGTGTCTGTGTCTCTCCTCTTCTGTCTCTGAGAAGGTCATTTGTCATTGCATTTAGAACCACTGGATAACCCGGGATGGCCTCCTTGCAAGATCCTTACCTTAATCACGTCCACAAAGACCCTTTTCCCAAATAAGGTCACACTCAGAAGTTCTGGACACTGGGATTGGAACACGGACATACTTGGGGGACCCCACTCAGCCCACAGTTTCCTCCTCTGGGCCGTCCTTTCTCCAGGGCCGGCCACGTCCCAGTGCAGGTCACCCCACCCTTCCCAGGGCTGGTCCCCCCGAGGCGCCTCATCTGGGGAGCGAGGGCCCTGAGGCGCCTTGGTTAGGGGTGTCGGGTGGAAGGTTCCCCAGCGGAGAGGGACAGGCGCTGACAGTCATCCCTCAGAGCTCATTAGTTGTCCCGCTGGGACACACACCCCATGCTTGGTGGATACGCAAAGTCCCCACTAATCCGTGGTTATTCCGTGGACTACGAGCAGTGGCCCGGTGGGCATTCACCTGAGAACTTGGGAAATTCGCACGCACGACCTGGACACAGATGTCCGTGGCAGCCCTGTGCACCGGCTCCCGCCTGGAATCCGCCCGGCGGCCACCCCCAGCAGATGAACAGCTGAACAAACCCACGTGCATGGGACATGGCTCCGTGGGCACAGGAGCAAGCTGGGCGGCCTCGAGGCTGTGGTGTCGGGAGGAGGCTGGCAACCCCAGAAGGAATCCCTTCCAGATTCTGTTTGTAGAATAGTCTCAAAATGTCAAAACTACAGGAACGGAAAAAGGCTCTGTGACCTTCAGGGGTGAGGGGTGGGGAGGGGGCGAGACGGCAGTGGGTGTGGCTGAAAGGGGCGACAGGAGGGCCCCCCCTGAATCTGAACTGTGGTGGGGCATGTGGGCCCCCGCATGGGCCAGGGAAAAGCACAGAACTGAGCGCACAGCCCACACTCTCCCCTCCATGCGCGTGAGCACGTCTGGGGAGGGGTGCAGGAGGCGCAGAGCGCAGGATGGTGGCGTGGGGAGGACGGGGCCGGGCACCAGGGGCCCCTTGAATCTGATCTCACAGCTGACAGTCTACGGTTGACTCCAAATAAAAGGTGGAAAAGAGAAAGCGTCTGTCCTTCTCTCCAAGTCAGCCCAGAAAACGCTACCAGGCTCCTTCTGCATTGTCCCTGCCCTGGGGCCCAGCCCAGGCCCCCCCACCCTCCGTGTCCCCTGG
>NW_027527401.1:771831-778294 GCF_008692635.1 Crocuta crocuta | reverse complement strand
GCCGCTGCTGCGGGCCCCAGGGTGGAGGGCGCAGGGCGAGGAGGGGGCCCTCCTGGCCCCTCGGCACCCCAGGCCTGTACAGGTGAGCACAGCCCCAGACCTCCCCGCAGCCCGCCGCTCCAGAAATCTCCGGGACGGAGCGACAGGCTGGGCGGCCCTGGCCGGGGTCCGCGGGGCACCCTTGGGGGGCGCACCTCACGGCCCACCCTCCGGGGCGCCTGGGGGAGCACTGTCTGCTCCCCACAACTGAGTCAGCTGCCTTAGAACCAGGCTCAGTGCCCCGGGCGGCTGATGGAGAGCCATGTGCCCCTTCCGACGGTGCCAGGCGCACCCAGCACTCCCTCGGCCGGCCTGGCCTCTCGGCTCCTGCCCGGGACCTCAGTCCGGCCTGCGGGGCCGGGAAGAGGAGCCCGCTCGTACGGAGGGTCGGCATTTGGGGATCAGAGCGGGGGCCTCCCAGGAGGAACCCTCAGAATGTGGCAACAGACACTTGTTCAAGACAATAGTGCTCGAAGAGACCCCAGGGCTGCCTCGGAGCCCCCCCGCCCCGGAAGAGGGGGCCGGGGAGCCTGGACCCCCGGCTGGCTGAGCCGTCAGCACACCCCTGCAGCCCCCCCACCCCGGTGACCCCCATGGGGACACGGTGACAGGTGCGGAGGGTAGGGCAGCTGGGCCACGGTCTCGGGTCAGGGCAAAGCAGCACCGGTGGGACATGAAGGGACGAGCAAGAGACAGTCATCACCACAGGGCCTGGGGCAGCCGAGGTCCACCCTCAGCGAGTGAGCGGCACCTGAGGGGGGGTGGGNGGTCTGGCGTGATCAAGGAGGCTTGTTCCAGGAGAGTAAGTACCACAGTCACCCAGTCACCCCCAGAATGCCAGTGTGATGCTACGGGGAAATTGCTGGACCTGAGATGATTTTACTTCCAGCGGAAAGGCCGTCAGTAACCCTGACGACACTTGCACGCCGACCCCACGGTCCCTCACACTGCTAGCCACCGGCTGCAGGGCCAGGCGGGGCGGTGAGGACCCCAGTGGGGTGCCCAGGACATCACCCCCCTCGGCGGCAGGACCGGCCTGGGCCAGCCCGGCGTGTGCGTGGGAAGCCCCGGGCCGCTCTGGGACCTGCTCCCTGAGAGAGCAGCGTCACACCGCAGGCCCGGGGGGAGGACAGGAAGGAAGGAGCGCCGCCCCCTCCCCGCCCCATGGCCGTGTGCGGCGTGGGCAGAGGCTGGCAGCCACAGGGCCGTCTTCCCACGGCTTTCCGGAAGGCCGCATCCCCCTGCTCGGCCTTGGATGAGAGAAGGCAGGAGGTGGGTTCTTTCCAGAACCTGATACGCATAATGAGGACCCACCGCTTCACCCCTGCTGCCCCGGAGACCCCGGAGGGATGGAGGCCCTGGCGGAGGAGGCGCTGGGCACAGGGACCCTGCTCGGGTGAGGCGGGGAGCACAGGAGATGCCAAGCCAGGCCGGCTGCATCCGACGCTCATTCTTTCCTTTCCGAGAACACAGCCCGTGTGGGCAGGGCCGGGGGCTGCGGTGAAGCAGGCACCTGGGCATGGAGGCCCGTGGCCCCGGTGTGTGCGGCTGACCGCCACCCTCCCCCACCCCGCTGCTGTGTCTGAACTTGGGACACTTCTGCTGGAAAGAGGGCCCAGGAGGAGGGCCGGCCACGCACCCCACAGGGCAGCGCGCGCACGCCCAGGAGCAAGGGGGGTTCGGAGCAGGTAACATCCGGGGGGACGGTAACCTCTGTGCCAGGCGGGGAGACAGCCGGTTCTGTGGGACTAAATCAGCCAGGTGGCACCCGGCGCTTGCTTGGGGGATGGGAGGGGCGCGGGGACAGCTCACCCAAACCTCTCACAGCCGCATGGGAGGCAGAGTCCCAGGCAGGTCCTCTTAGCTCTGACACACAGCTGGATGCGCGCCTCCCGGGGAGGGCACGCGACCTCTTCCTCCCTCTCACTCAGCCCTTGGGGACATCTGTGCCATGGTGCCAGTGGGGACAGCACGGCCCGCCGGGGTTGTGGCCTGGCTGAGGCTTCCCAAGGTCACCAGGGCCTGAATCTTTGCCTGCTCTGCCTGTGACCAGCGTCAGAGATAAACAGACAGACTCGGGGCGCCTGGGAGGCTCAGTCGGTTGAGCGTCTGACTTCGGCTCAGGTCATGATCTCTCGGTTTGTGGGTTCAAGCCCCGTGTCGGGCTCTGTGCTGACAGCTCAGAGCCTGGGGCCTGTTTCAGATTCTGTGTCTCCCTCTCTCTCTGACCCTCCCCTGCTCACGCTGTCTCTCACTCTCTCAAAAATAAATAAAAAACATTTAAAAAAATTAAAAAAACAAAACAAGAGACAGACTTGTGCTGAAGCAGTGAGGACAGAATTCCCAAGCAGTAACCAGTGTGGTAGGGAGGAGGGTCAAGTCTAGCGGAACTTGGCGTGAATGACCCATCATCCAGAGGGGCCTGGGCCTTGGGGTGACAGTGAGGCCCAGGGAGAGGGACGAGGGGGCCTCAACAGAGCCCGGGAGGTGGAGGTTTACCGAAGATGGGAAGGCGAGATGCCTGTGGCACGGCCATCTGGGCCCGTCTGGGGTGCTGGCCGGGACACACGGCCAGGCAGGCACTTGGGGGCCAGGGGCCCCCAGGGGCGTGGCCTCTCGGTGCTTGCTCACATCTTTAGAGGCCAAGGCTGAGGCCCAGATGGGAAGCCACCTCGAGTCTGGCCGAGGACAACGTCTTTGCCCCTGGCACCCGGTTTCACAGCCCCCAGCAGCGCCCGCCAGGACGAAGTCCGAAAGAGAGGACGGGACAGCTGTCCCCAGGGGATGTGGCACAGGCGCTGGAGGGCGAGGCCACAGTGGCCCAGACCCCCCGTCGGGGTGAACACGCTGCCCAGCTCACCCCGAGGGGTGTGGAGGCCCCAGGGGGCATCCCGGGCCGTCCTGGGACTGCTTCTCCGCCTGTGCTCGCCGCGCACTGTGGGCAGATCTCCGCTGCGTCTCCCTTTTCCCCGCTTGCCGACCAGCCTCTGGAACACACAGGTACCGTGTGACTGACACCTCGGGGCCCAGGGCCTCCCGCAGACACTGCTCCCTGTGCCTCCCGCTGCTGTCATCACATGTTACGTGTGTCACAGCCGCCCCTATACTTGTGCCTAGAGCGCCCCCCCATCTTCTTCCCCTGCCTCTCTCAGGGAAGTGTGTGCTCTCGGTGTGCGCACACGGGCCGTGAGCAGTGAGCTCTGGCGTGCCTGTGCCTGACACACTCGTGCCGACAGAGTCCATGCACCATCAGCACTTTGCAGGTGGCAACTGGCCGCGGGGTCTGGCAGGGGACAGTGGGGGGCCCTGGCCATGGTCTCTGACAGTGGGGGGGGCCCTGGCCATGGTCTCTGACAGTGGGGGTCCCTGGCCGTGGTCTCTGACAGTGGGGGTCCCTGGCTGTGGGCTCTGACAGTGGGGAGTCCTGGCCACGGGGCGCACATCTCCCTAGGACTCCGTCCTGCTCTGATGCACTTCAGCCCCGTGTCCGCTCTGGCGGTGATTGGTGCTTGGGGCGCCCCTTCTCCACCAGCGCAAACATCCGGAAGCGGAGGGCTGGCCTCCGGGCGCCTGCAGACACGTGCGAGTGGCCCCGGTGGCTGTGCCCTCCGCACAGGGTGGCTTCCTCCCTCGCCAGGTGTTGCTCAGGCCCAGTCTCGAGAGTCAGAAAAAGTCGCTCCTGGTTTCCGCTCCCCTGACTCCCTGAAGGATGAAGCTGCACTTGTTTCTGCATTTTCTTCCTCCTCCAGGACCCGCCCGAGCAGGCTCCTCGCCCCTTTCTCAGTTTGTGGGGTTTTCCATGTTGATTCTTAACTCTCCGATTTTGTTCCCCTGGGGGCAGGCACCGACCCCTGTCTGTCACTGCCTTTCACCCAGTCGATTTCCCTCGTCGTTCCGGAATGTGACAACTCCCCATGTCTGTGCGCACATCTGCTCTGGACCAGACTCTGCCACCTGCCAGCTGTGTGACCCTGGCTACAGTCCCCGACCTCTCTGAGCCTCAGTCTCCACACCTGCACCTGCTCTGTGAGGCTGTCCTCACAAGGTTGGCATCAGTGACCACGCGCACAGTACTCACCCGCTGCTGGGCAGACAGGCCGGGCCCATCGGTGTGGCTGCCAGTGTGAGGCGTGCAAGCCAACTGTGAGCGCGTGAGGTGTTGCCGTGTGAGCCAAGCGGGAGCGCGCAAGCCTGTCTGCTGAGCTGTCCCCGTGCTCTGAGCACGGGACAGGGAGTCAGGGACACAGACACCCAGTGAAACGATCAGATGCGGTGTCTGTGCTCTGAGCCAGGAGCCAATGCAGCCGCCCCCCCTTCCTCCCCTCCCTCCAGGTCAGGGACGGCCAGCGGCTGCAGGCTCTGAGTCCCGCGTGGGCCGAGTTGAGGCTGCAAAGCAGGAGCTGGCCCATTCTGTGCCGTTTTTATACTTTTTAAGTTTATTTATTTTGAGAGAGAAAGAGCAGGGGAGAGGGGCAGAGAAAGAGGGGGAGAGAGAATCCCAAGCAGGCTCCGAGCCATCAGCACAGAGCCCAACACAGGACTCCATCCCATGAACCACAAGACCTTGACCTGAGCCAAGATCAAGAGCCACAGGCTTGACCGGCTGAGCCCCCAGGCGCCCCTCTGTGTTGTTTTTAAAGGCCGACACGCCAAAGCCAGCATCCTGTCCAGCCAGAAGCACCCGACAGGGCTGGGTCTGGATGGCGGACTGGAGGGTGACCTTGGCCATGGCTGGGGAGAAGCCTGGCCTCCTGGAGGCAGGGAGGCCACAGCGTCAGGATCCCTGTCGGCCGAGCACGCAGGCCCCACGGCCCCCAAGCCACAGGCCCAGCCACAGCCTCTCAGCCACTTGCTCCCTGAGCTCGACCTGCAACCACTGAGTTCAGTTTTGTAAGGAGCTGGCGTTCCAGAACGAGCGTGGCATGCAGAGGCCAGGTGTGAGGGGCTCCAGGCCAGAGCGGGGTCCTGCGGCAGAGAGCCTGCATGGCGGGGTCCGGGGTCAAGGCCGTGACACAGGCAGAAGGGGGGGCAGAGGCGCTAACCCCGGTCCGTGTTCCCAGCCCCACGCCCATCACAGGCCCCGTTTGGCGACCACGTGTGGGTGGTCCCCGGAGGGCTGGCGGGGACGCCCGGGGGCCCTCAGGCTGAGGCCGGCTGGCAGGCGTGGCCAGAGCCGGGCGCAGAAGAGGAAGACGACAGACGTGGGACCCCGGGCGGGAGGGTCCTTCAGGGCACGTGGGGGTGAAGGACGGAGAGGAGCTCAGAGCTCAGGCCCCGGGGACGGACGGCAGATTCGGCAGGTGACAAATTCGGCAGCTCTGCCCGAGGCTGGGGCTTATCAGGGGTCTGCGAGGCCTCGGGCAGGGAGACCACGGCCAGGGCCCTGCCGCTCCCACACGCACCCCCGTGTCGTGGCAGCCTCCGGGCGGGGACAGGGCTCCACCCTCGGGGAGGAAACGGAGCTCAGCGTCCCGTGAGCGGCCTCCCAACGGGCTGCAGGGGCCTGGGGACGCGCCTGCTCCCTCTGTCCCCAGACAGGAGGCCCCAGGTCCTCCTGGGTGGCCTCTGCCCCAGGCAGCCAGGCTCATGGCACTTGGTCACCTTTCAATGTCAGCGCAGTGGCCGGCTGTGTCCAATCAGCACCACCAAGGCCGCGGCGAGGGATGCCTTCTGGAGGTGCTGCGATCACAGGGGACCCTGGGGACGGGGGTCCGTGGGGGGTCGGATCCTGGCTGCGCTGCTCAGACCCCCTCAGCCTGGAATGAGGCTGGGGGCTTCTGCGTGTGCCAGGGTGGCCCAGGGAACCCAGAAGCTGCCCAGCGGCACAGCCTTCCCCGACATGGGCCGCCCCAGGTCTGTCTCTTACGACGGTCCCCAGATGGACTGAACTCAGGGCGTCTGCATTCTGGGAGGAGGCGGCAGGTCCCGGTGTCCATGGGCCAGCAGTGGGTCCCCTGGACCCCCGAGCAAGGCCAGGCTGGGCAGGGCCTGCCCGGGGATTCCTCCCAACGGGTCATACATGGAGGTGGTGGGTCAGGGGCCACCTGAGCCGTGGGAAGGGAAAGGGGCCTGGCTCTCCCTTGAGCTGCCTGGACACGGTCCCATTCCCCTCTCTCCCCAAAAGCCCTACGAGGTGGGTGTTGTACCCCAGCCTCTTCCCAGGGCTTCTCCAGAGCCTCTTACGTGACCTCAGGCTGGGACCTCCATGCGCCCACCGATGCCTGTGAGGCCCCTTCCCCTCGGGGCGTCTGGGACGGAACCCCGGGCTCCCGCCCGCCTCCAACCGTCCGGTTGCTCAGGCTGACGGCTCCAATCCATCCCTGGGTCCTGCGCCCACGGCCCCCAGCCAGTCCTGTGTGTCGTCTGTGCCCGCCGGCTGCAAGGTCCCCTTCAAACGAGAGCCTGTGTTCTGCTTCTGGGAACT
>NW_027527401.1:755058-771826 GCF_008692635.1 Crocuta crocuta | reverse complement strand
GAGCTAACTCACAAGTCTGGGAAGGAGATGAACAGCTATCTGAAGGGGCAGGAGAGGGGCCATAAGGCAGCGGAACTAGACACAGTCGACACTTGGAAGAAGAATGAGCTGCCATTTTTTCCTTCCCTCTCCCTCCCTTCCCCTCCCCCTCCCCTTCTCCCTCTCTTTCTCTCCCTCCCCCTTCTCTCTCCCCNCTGCTGTCACTCACACAGAAACGCTCCATCTTCCCGGCTGGAGGACCTGGGAATGAGTTGGAGGAGGCCCGGGGACTGGCCAGGGCAGGGGGGTCCTGGCAAGGAGGGGGAGCCCCAAATCTGCACGTGTGCTCCATGCACCTCTCTGCTGGCTCCTAGGACAGGATGTGCAGCCAGCCAGGCCCTCAAGGAAGGGGTGGACCTTTGTGTCCCAGCAAACAAACCATGCAGCTGAATGCAGCCAAGGACGCTGACTGCTACAAGCCCTCGAGGGTGACAAGCAGAGCCCGGCAGCTGTCACATCCCCTGTGGGGTCTTGGATACAATCCCGAGCAGCAAGCGCACCAAGGACAAGCCAATCCCGAGAAACCCGATGGTGAGGTTTCCGGACAGGACCCTTGCACAGCTCACGATGATATGTGTGCACAGCAGGAGAAACATGCTCGCGAGGAACGGGAACAAGGCAGATCCCAGAAGAAATATAAAAACTATAAAAGGAGACAAACAGAAATCCCAGAACTCACTGTATACGGATCTAATTTAAACCCCCCTGGGGGCGCCTGGGGGGCTCCGTCGGTTGGACGTCCGACTTTGGCTCAAGTCATGATCTCGTGGTTCGTGGGTTCAAGTCCTGCGTCGGGCTCTGTGCTGACAGCTCAGAGCCTGGGGCCTGTTTTGGATTCTGTGTCTCCCTCTCTCTCTGACCCTCCCCTGCTCACACTGTCTCTCTCTCTCTCTCAAAAATAAAAACATTTAAAAATTAAAAAAAAAAACACAGACCAAAAGATCACCAATTTAGCAAAAGATGTCAGTTCATAGATTCCAGAACTGATGCAATCTCAAACAATAAACAGGAGAAACCACCCGCAGACACACGGGGTGACCCACGGTCCTGATGACACGTTAGGAACCAGAAACAGTTGAGCCAGCGTGATTTTTCCTCAGAGGCAACGTGGGACAGAGCACACGGACCAGCACCCACAAAGGCTGGAAGGAAAATACACACAAACCAGGATTCTAATCTCCTGGAAATGTCCCTCGAGAAAAATGTAAAGTGAGATCTCGCTGGGCCATGTGGGTTCTGTTCCCCCCTCACCCGAGGGTGGGTCACAGACCATCCCCCCGCCCCTCGCTCCCAGGGCACCTTCTCAGGCAACCCTTCCCTCTCGAAACAAACCCAAAAGTGCCCCCCATCTTCCTGAGTCCTTTTCTCCGTGGAATTCAGCATTCGTTGTTTTGTTTTTGTTTTTTANCGAGATCATGACCTGAGCTGAAGTCGGACGCTTAACTGACTGAGCCCCCGGGTGTCCCATGAACTCAGCATTTGTAATGGGCTCCAAAGTGTCTCCTTGGGGTCCTGGAGGTCCTGGGGGGGTCTCCTGGGGGTCTCCGGGGGGTCCTGCGGGGTCTCCCNGACGCGGGGCTCGAACCCACGAACCACGAGATCATGACCTGAGCTGAAGTCGGACGCTTAACTGACTGAGCCCCCGGGTGTCCCATGAACTCAGCATTTGTAATGGGCTCCAAAGTGTCTCCTTGGGGTCCTGGAGGTCCTGGGGGGGTCTCCGGGGGGTCCTGCGGGGTCTCCTGCGTGCTCACACAGGCGCTCGATAAATGTGGCCCAAACACAGGAATGAGCAGCTGTGGTTTCAGGAATCCACGAGGCGGAGAAAGCTAACAAGGTCTCTGCCGTCACCGCGGACACACACCGAGGGCGGTAGATCTCACCCTGGGGGAGGCGCATGGGCGGGGGTGGGTCCCCTTCCACACGTGTGGCGGCGTCCGCGGAGGCACCCGTCCGCTCTTGTGGGGGTCAGCGCGGCGCTGTGGCCCAGCCTCTGCGGCCACCCCTGCTTCCCCCTCTGGGCCCAGGTCCTGGTGCGGCCGCACCCAGCTCCCACGGGCTGGGCCGCTTTAGCAGTCAGAGGCGTGTTCTCACCGTCCCTGCAGCCCTCCTGGACGACCCATGCCAGCCCGCTCCGAGCCTCTGGGCATGCGGGTGACCCGGGGGGCCCTGGGCTGGGACCCCCATCCCTCCCGCCTCTGCCTCCCGCACACATCACCTCCCCTCTTCCCACAAGGGCACCTGGCCCAGCCTCGGCCAGCACGGCCCCATCTCCGTTACATCTGCAAAACCTCGTTCCCAAGTAAAGTCACAGTCTGAGCTCCTGAGAGTGAGGACTTGCATGAATCTTTGGGGGGACACCGTTCAGCCCTTGACGCCCCCATAGACTGCCCCTCCCACGCTCCATCACCTCCCAGAGAACCCAGCTGCCACCAGTAGGGCCAGACACGTGGCTCACGGCGATGTGGGGAGGTCGCTCGCGGGTGACAGCTGTGGGGGACGAGCCAAGCTTGGGGGTCAGCGGTCACCATGGGACCCTGCTCCCTCTGCTCCCGCTGGCCTGAACCCCGGAGAGAGGACCGCTGCTTCTCGTCACGGGACCTCTCGGCCCAGCTCTGAGGCGGGGAGTGGGGTGGGGCGGAGAGTAGACCCCAGGCCCTGGATTCCCTGCAATGTGGTCCCGAAGCGTGGGCAGGGACCCCCCCAGGGAACACGCCACGTGGCCCTGCCAGCCCTCAGGTCTGGCAGAGGGGACAGCATGGTGGCTCCAGGGCCGTGGCCCCCGGGGGCACAGGGAGCACCGGTCAGGTCTGCTCAGGGGCAGGAACCAAGATGAGGGGTTAAACAGAAGAGATTCAGTCTCTCCCAGTTTGGAGGCCAGAAGCCTGGGATGAGGGGCTGGCCCGGATCTGCCCCCTGGGAGTCTTCCAGCTCCTGGGGGTCCCGTGGCTGTGGCAGCATCCCCCCCCCCCAAGCCTTCAGCTGGTGTCTCCTTGTGTGAATCTCCAGTCGGAACATCCCTGCGCACAAGGGCCCCGGCCCTACTGGATCAGGGCCGCCCCGCGCACACCAGCTGGGGCCCGACCACGTCTCGACTAATCACTACTGCAGTGATGCTGCCTCGCACAAGGTCACATCTGAGGCCCCNCAGCCTTCACGTGGTGTCTCCTTGTGTGAATCTCCAGTCGGAACATCCCTGCGCACAAGGGCCCCGGCCCTACTGGATCAGGGCCGCCCCGCGCACACCAGCTGGGGCCCGACCACGTCTCGACTAATCACTACTGCAGTGATGCTGCCTCGCACAAGGTCACATCTGAGGCCCCGGGGTTGTATTTTGGGGGGTCCCGCTTCAGCCCACAGCAGACCTCGGTCACCGTCCTCGCTCTGCGGAGAGCCATGCTCCCGGGGCCCGCAGGCCGCCCTGTCATGGGGCTCCCGCGCCCACTGCTCCAGCCCAGGGCCTCACCCCTGCGGCCCGGCACCGCGGCAGCCACAGAGGGCACGCCAAGGTGACTCGGGCACCCTTCGGGCCCAGGAAGTTGGCTCGGCCCATGGATGGTTATTGATTTTGGAAACTGGTTGTGCGGCAGCATGGCATGTTTGGTGCCAAAGCTACAACGAAGAGAACACACAGTTGCTGGCCAAGGTGAAGATCAAGATTAAGACATCAGCTTGAAGAGTCCCCACTCGCCTGCAGGGACAGGGCGGGGCTCTTGGCAGGTGACCTCGCCCCCAACCATGCAGCTATATAGATGGGCCGTGGGGCCCCGGCCAGCAGAGCCCGCAAGTCCCGGCTGTCGCCAAACTCAGACGGGCGGTGCCGTGGACATGCTGCTCCCGCTGCTGACCGTGGGCCTGGCGCTGCTGTGTGGCCTCCAGGCTCATGAGAGCTACGAGGGGTCCTGGAAAGACGCGGTGGAGGCGAGACCTCAGGCGTACGAGGGATGCGTGCTCCCGGGGGTCGGGGCCGGGGTGAGGGTCGCGGACACTGGGTGGCCTGGCCCTGGCAGAGGCCTCGTGTCGCAGGCTGTCTCAGGGTTCCTCCAGGGAGCAGGACGCCAGCCTCCAGGCGGCCAGACCCTCCCGCTCTGGGTCTGTGCACAGGACGCAGGGCGGAGGCGCGTGCACCGCAGCCCCCAAGTCAGCCCCGCCCACCGCCGCCGGGAGCCACGGCCCTTGGCTGACCACACGCAGACCGGGGCGGGACACAGGGGCGGAGTCACTTTTCGGGACTTGTGAATGAGCCTCAGGGCGAGGTGTGGGGGGAGTCTCTGGGGGAAGTCCATGGGCAGGTGTGGGGGTTGCGGTCCCCAGCACGGTCTTGGAAGGAGCCCCGAGTTCCTCCAGAAGGAGTGAAGAATCCCCTCGGGCCGAGAGGGCAGGCGCTGGGCAGGGAAGCCGGGGGCCCCCTCCTTCCTGTACACACACGCCCGCTGGCCCGAGAAGGGGCAGGTGCAGCACTCGGGGACTGTCCTTGAGTCCGTTGTCCCCAGCAGCAGCACGGGGCATCTCTGGGTGTGGCGTGAGCACCCTCCGGGCACAGTGAGCGGGGGGAAGGAGGGCGAGGCCCGGGCCTCACCGCACCCTGTCTCCACCCGCAGCTGTCTGGGAGCTGGTACTCCGCCGCCATGGCCTCCAACAACTCGGCTCTGATCGGTCCCAAAGGCCACTTCAGGGTTTTGTCAACACTGTAACCGAGGCAGAAGGCAACCTGCACGGGGAGATCTTCGTGCTGTGGGTGCAGGGGTCGGGTCGGGCCCAGGGAGGGGTGGGGGCGCTTTGCTCCGCGGGACAAGCCTCGGGGGTCCCTGCTGTGTGTCCCTCTCGACACGGGGTCCCCAGCCCTGGGACCTGGGTGTGTGCAGGCAGGGCTGCCGTCACTGGGGCGCCCTCTCAGCGGCTGCGATGCACTTGGTTCAGGCATCAGAGGGCGCCAGACCTGGAGGGCCAAGGTCACCTTCAAGGGATCCACTGATGCCTTTGTCAAATTCCTAGAACCCTGCATGGACAGCGTGGGAAAACTGTACTTCCATTTAAGACGTGATGGGGCGCCTGGGTGGCTCAGTCAGTTAGGCGTCCGACTCTTGACTTTGGCTCAGGTCATGGTCTCATGGTTTCTGAGTTGAAGCCCCGAAACTGGCTCTGCACTGACAGCAAGGAGCCTGCTTGGGATTCCCTCTCTCCTCTCTCTCTGCCTCTCCTCTGCTCGCATGCTCTCTCTCTCTCTCAAAATAAATAAACATTAAACAAGTAAGCAAGTAAAATTAAAAAGAAATGGAAAAGGGCAGCTGGACAGTTACCCCACCCCCTTTGTCTGCAGGGAAGGACCCAAGTACAGGAGACAGTTCATCACTGCGCTCAAGGCTCATCACAAAACCCAATTCACCACTACGTGTGAGTATGAGCAGGCAAGGGCACGGCCCCACCCGGGGGTTTGGCCCTGGGGTTCAGAGCCACGTGGTAAGGACTCAGCAGCTCCATGGCTGTGGGACGGGCAGGCACCGGGCTCAGGCCCCCAGCTGTCCCTGGGAGTGGCAGCTGCTCTCGGGGGGCAGGGCTCCGGTCCCCATGAGGCCGCGCAGCCCCTGTGCACGGGGAGGGGTCTGCGGTCTCCGCGCTGGGTGGCACCCACCTCCCAGCCTGTATCAGCCCCCATGACCTCCACAGTTTGGGGACACAACGATATCTACCTGGCAAAGGTGAAGCCCAAGGACTACCTGATTCACTACATCATCAACCGCTACCACGGTGTGACCAGCCTGCTGGCCTACGTGTTGGGTACGTGTGGACTGAGGAGCCCCTGGAACCAGGCATCCACCCAGCCCCTGGGGGGCGGGGCCCGTCGCCCACCCAGCAGGAGAGGGGGGTCAGGGGCCAGACCCCGGCCAGCCTCCCACCACAGCCCCCGCGCCCCACGCACCTGCACACACCCCCCGAGGCCTCTCACCAGGACAGTCCCGCGACCAGAACTCCGCCTCCACGCTATTGCAGGCACTGGGAAGAGGGGACGGTCACCTCCTCCCGCCTCCTCCCCAGGGAAGGGGGAGCCTCTCTCTTCCCACACCAGCCAGATTTCTCACCACAGCCCGGATGCTCCTCTCTGTCCCAGGGAGAGAGGCCCCTCACAGCCCACGGCGCCCCCAGGCGGCCGCCCCCCACCCTCCGCAGGGCCCCATGCCGACCCCACCCTGTTCCCCACAGGCCGGGACCCGGTCACACGCCCGGAGTTCCCGAAGGAATTCAGGTCCTTCTGTGAAGACCTCGGCCTGGACAGCGAGCAGACGGTGGTTCTGAGCCCTCCGGGTAGGGCCCCTCTCTCCGCTCCCCCGGGACCCCTGGGTTCAGCGGCTGCCCGGTGGCCACAGGAGGGCTGGGGCTGGGCGGGGGCTCACTCCGGGTCACTGTGTCCCCTCAGATCGCTGCGAGATGTTCAGAAACTAGGGTCGTCGGCCTAGGGCCTAGGGCTGCGTCCCTGAAGCTGGGCCCCGCCGGGCTTCTCCGGGGCCTGGACCTGGCCCCCCCCACCCCCCACGGACAGAGCGCCAGGAAGCGGGGTCTCCGGTGCACGGGGACTTAGACCTGCGGGTCCGGAGGCTCTGCGGCCCTCTGCTCAGCCCTCCTCCCCTCTGCAAACCCTCCAGGGATCCCACCGAGAACACCCACCTGCGCTTCCGGGAGCGGCCCAGCCCAGCCCAGCCCCACCCAGCAGGGCGCCCTGCCCCAGGCTCCCTACCCACCCCCCCACGCCGCGGCCCCTCCTTGCACAATAAAGCATGTTCCTGCAAGAGATGCCTGCCTGGTCAAAGTTCCTTCTGGGGCTGCAAAAACGAGCAAAGGAAAAGATGAAAACGTCACCCCCAATCAGAGCACCGGAGAAGGAGCCAGACCCCCCAAGGCTGAGTGGTCACAGAACTCAGTCGTATTGCCAAGCGTTGGCACACGGTCATTACGCCTCCACTCCTTCAAATGTGCAGACGCGTGTCTGTTAGGACTCTCTTGGCTTGAAACAACAGAAAATCTTACACACACACGTGTGGCTTTAGCAGCACACGGGATGTGTCGACTCTCACAAGGGAAAGGAGCTCAGGCAGACTGCCTGCAGGCACGGCTGTATCCAGGGGCAGAAAGACCGTCTTTCTCTGTCTCTTGCCTCTTCCTTCTCTCCTCGTTGACTCCACTCTCGGGCTCCACTCTGGCTGCCAGCAGCCCAGCCCACCCCCCCTTCCTGGAGGAGCGGGGTAGTGACCTCACGCTCTCTGTGGCGCAAGGCCCTGCCAGGTCCTGGCCCCTCCTGCATTCGTCTCCAAACGGACACAGGTGATGCTCTCGCTTCCTCTCAGTGGCCAGGCCCGAGTCGCGTGTCCTTGAGAGTCAGGGGTGGAGGCAGCCTCACCGCGAGCCCCGTATCTAAGAAGAGAGGGTGGTCTTCATGAGGAAGTGGTGGGGGCGGGGGGTAGGGTCATAGGTCCCACTTGGGTCCACACCACCGGCTGCAACTCTGTCCTGTGCCTCCTCCCAGTGATGTGACTGCACCTCGATCCCCCAAACACCCTGAGATGCCCCCCAGGGTCCAGTTGGGGCCCGGTCACAGCGCAGGTGCAAGGGGTAGGGGCTGGGGGCTCCTCTCATCAGGGTAGAGGGGAGACCTGGAGCAGCTCAGAAAGTTAGCAGCCCAGCATTCCCAGCACCCCCTCCATGAGCGAGGACCAGGGCAAGCTCACGAGTCCCCCCACCGCGGGTGGGGGCGGGGCCCACAGGCCACCTGGGGATCCTGCCCGAGGCGGCGGCGGCGCCCAGCGGAAGGTGAGGTCTTTCTCCCCCACTGGGCCACTGGGACAACTGCCCCAGAGCACACGGCACAGGCCGCGCCCTCACCCCCCCACGTGGGCGCTGCGGGACATGCAGCAGCTGAGGGATTGGGGGTCCCTTCCCCCACGGCTCTGACGAGCGGCTTCCCTGGGACCACGTCTTCCCTGCCTTGGGTCCACGGCCAGGCCAACTCCCAGGTGTGCTCCCCACCCACAAGGGCTACAGAGAAAAGCAATTCACCAAAGAAAAACTTCGAAGAGCCAACAAAGCGCAGACTCTGCTCGGGCCCGGCAGACCCTGCCCCTGGGCAGCGCGGCAGGCTGGTCCACAGCCAGCAGATCGGCCCGAAACAGGGAAGGCGTGACGGCTGTTTACAATATTCAGAGCTAAAGACAATGTGACAGCAGCCGACGCGTCAGCCGCCCGCTCAGAACCCGACGCCCCACGTGAGAGGAGACACTGCCCTCCAGAACCCGGGCGACCCCCCCACGCGCACTATCGCCCGAGAAGGCGCAGGTCAGTGGAGGCCAGGGAAACGGGGCTGGGCCTCGGCCAGCCGCCCAGGGCCGCGCCCAGAACCCCCGGAGACGCACCAGGGTCTGAGCCCTGGGACACGCGATGCCCAGAGCCAAGACGGACGGGCGGGGCTGGAGGAGGGTCGGCGGCCGCACGGACCAGGGCAGCAAGGACGCCCGTGGGAGAGATGACACCAGACAGACGTGCGGCCAGAGCAGAACCGAGACGCGGCGGCCGCTTTGCGTTCACGCTCATTTTTATCGCCTGTCACGACTCCAGGGCANCATGGGGACGCTGCCCCCCCAGGGCCATCCGCGGACCCTCCTCCCCCGACGCACTGACAACAACCCTCCCAAGGATGCCAGGCCAGGTGTCGCGTGGACCACGGCAGAAAAGCCCCTTTTCTGGCCCCCAAACCCTGGCAGTTATCCGAGGTGCGAGAGTTACCTGGGGTATGGGCTCTGGGGCGGGAGACTCACTGGCCTCCCCCCCGGCAATCGCCAACCCACTTCTGTGGACGTGGTCAAGGGAGAGGGAAGCAGCCGAGTCCCAGGAAGCCGGGGTCAGGCGAGGGCAGTCCCCACGTAAGCCCCAGGGCCTGGGGGCTTCTGGTTAACCTACAGCTGGCCGACCTGCAGCCGTGGACAGCATCCTGGGCAGGAAAGGGTTAACCAGACGGCGTGTGAAGAGGTGGCTGGTCCGTGTCTGTGGTGGGACACATACCCGGCCCCCCCCCCAGTGACACCCCGCAGTGTCCAGGACGCCGGCCCCTGGCCCCTGCCTGCGTCACCAGACTCACCCCCACCACAGGCCCCAGCTCCCCGCCTCGGTTTCCCTGAACTGCAGTCTCATGTCCGGGCACACGTGGCACGGCGGCCAGCCACCCGGAGTGAGGAACACCACATGCTGGCACAAGAACAGAGACGCCCGGGTCTTGGCGTCCCCAGCAGCACTCTGCCCGGCGGGGCCCCCGGGGGACAGGGCACTGGCCGCCGCCCCTCCCCCGCTGGTGCGGACAAGCTCGGAATGGATGCCGAGCTCCCACGGGGGCAGGGGGGTGTGGAGGCTGCAGCCACGGGGACCCCTGGGTGGAGGGAGTGCGCTCTGGAAGCGGCTGCCGCACCGGCTCTCCCCACAGCCTGCCCCAGCGTCCCCCGCGGGGCTCAGCGAGGGGGCCGTTTGCCTGCTCTCCATCCACAAAGGGCCCCGAGACCCAGAAAAGGAAGATTTCTCCCTGAAATCAGGGTGTGCCGGCTGCAGACACCCAGCAGGTGGCTTGGGCCTGGGGCAAGTGTGGGGTGGGGGTGGGGACCGGTGGGCAAGGAGTCTCAGGGGGGTAGCGCGGGCACGGGCCACGGCTGCGCAGACGTCCCCGCCTCTGGTCGGAGGACTCTGGGCAGTGGGTTCACGGGCTCTGCGTTCACCCCCCGCCCCAGGGCATCTCCGCCCAGCACACACGGCCTCTCCGGCTCTGAGGCTCAGAAGGCTGAGAGCCGTCTCCTCGGGCTCGAACCAAGGCAGTGGCAGGACCCTCCCTCGGGAGGACCTGCCTCCTTACCTGCTTCTAGAGCCGCATTCCCAGCACCCGGGCCTTCCTCCTCCTCAAGGCCAGGAAGGAGCAAAGCATCGTCAACTCTCCGCGCACACAAACTCTTCCTTTTGTGTCGATGTCCTGCTTCCTGCCCAGAGGCCCCCGTAGTTAGTCTAGAGCCCCCGGGGGGTCCAGGAACGCCCCGGCCTCCGGGGGTGCAGAGAGAACTGTTGTGCGGAAGGTCACAGGGCCTCACCTCTCCCTGGGCCTCGCACGCACGGCAGCCGATGGGACAATGAGCCGGTACAGATGCAGATTTGAATAGAAATGAGGCAGCACATGTCCACGGAAGGCCACCCTCCACCCTCCACGCATAGGGCCACGGACCGTCCCTGCTCACACTCCACGTGTGGGCCGTAACGTAGAAGCCTTGGTACATTTCAGAGGATCTAAATTGTGCAATGGGAGTTCCTTTTCTCTTTTACTGTTAATAAGTTATGAGTTACTAATGAATTCTGAGTTACCATTTTTCCACGGGATGATGAGTCAGACTGCACTTTAAGAAAAAACACCTTCAGGGGCCCCTGGGGGGCTCAGTCGGTTAAGCGCCCAACTTCGGCTCAGGTCATGATCTTGCGATCCGTGAGTTCGAGCCCCCACGTCAGGCTCTGTGCTGACAGCTCGGAGCCTGCAGCTGCTTCAGATTCTGTGTCTCTGTCTCTCTCCCTGCCCATGCCCCTCCCCTGCTCAAGCTCTGTCTCTCAATAATAAATTTAAAAACGTTAAAAAAAAAAAAAGTTTAAGAAGAAACACCTTTACATTACACATACCCACCAAAGGGCTCGCACGCAGGATTATGAAGAACAACAAACCAACAGCAAAAAGCAAACAACCCAATTAAAAAATGGGCTCCAAGTGGGGACAGGCGCTTCATGAGAGAAGACGTGTGTGAGAGTGGCCGACAGGCCCACAGAAAGGTGTTCTACACCATTAGTCATCAGAGGTGCCACGCACAGCCAAGGTGTCCTGAGGCTTCACACCCACTGGAACAGCTAAACTAAGGGCTGACTCACCCAACGCCGGCGAAAACGCGAAAGCAGAATCTTCAGTGTGGTCGGGGGGGTGCAAAGCGGCTCAGCTCCTTTGGGGGCTTCAGGGGGGTTTTAATAACACTGGAAGCACCTCGGCTTGTGACCCAGCAATTCTGCTCCTAAATATTTCACTAAATACTTGGTTTTTTCTTTGGTACTAAATGTTTGTTTAGCATTTGGAACGATTCCGTATTTAGCCCCCAAATAAGTAAAATTATGAGTTACCAAAGGACTTGCACAGGTAATCCCCAAAAGCCAGAGGGAACCGGAATGTCCACTGATGGACAGATGGCCCCGGGACGGCCCCAGAGGACGCTCTAGGGCAGGGAATAAGCCAGCGCAACTAACTCTACGCAGAGAGGAAAAGTATCTGTCTGCAGATGGCATGAATTATATATAGAAAGCCTTAAAGACGGCACATAAAATGGTTAGAATAGAAAGCGCGTTTGGCAGTTACAGGGAAGAAAATCAACATGCAAACACCAGTTTCCATACACAACAGTGAACAACTTGAAAAGACGTTGTGACAACAATTTCGCTACGAGAGCATCACAAAGAGCAAAATATTTAGGAACACACTAAACTGAGGAGGCGGACGACGGAGCCACTGAAAACCACCAAACATGAAAAAGATGAAAGAAGACATAAATATATGGAAACACATCCCATGTTCATGGATTGGAAGACTCAATGTTGTTCAAATATCAGGACATCCCAAAGCAATCTTCAGGTTCAACACCTCGCTCAAAATCCCAATGCTGGGGTTTTTTTGTTTTGTTTTTTTTGCAGAAATAGGCAAGCCCGTTGTAAAATGCATACAGACTCTCAGGGGCACCTGAGCCAAAGCAATCTTGGAAAAGAACAAAGCTGACGGCTCACGTGTTCTTACTGCAAACCCTACTACAAAGCTACAGACATACAGACCGTGGGAGAGAACGGCCCGGAAACGAGACGAGCTCTCTCCTCTGTGGCCACGTGGCTTGGACGAGGGCTCCGGGACCCCTCAGCGGGGAAGGGACAGTCTTCTCCAAACGGTGCTGGCAGTGCCCTCCGCAGGCCACGGGACAAGGGGGCCCTTACCTGACACCATACACAGGAGCTAGCTTGGCGTGGCTCAGACCTAACAGCTAGAACTAGAAACCCCTTAGGAAAAGCACAGAAAAGCTTCCAAACTTTGGGTCTGGCCGTGACTTCTTGGCCCGGATGCCGAAACCGTGGGCAAGGAAGGGAAAACAGATAAATCGGGCAACATCAAAATTAAAAACGTTTGTGCGTCAAAGGACACTGAAACGTGGAAAGGCAGCCTGCAGAATGGGAGCGGGTGTTTAATTCCTGTATCTGATCGGGTATTAATATTCAGAAAACGCAAACGGCTTTCACAGCTCAAGGACAAAAGCACTGTTCACACAGAAGGCAAGAACCTCAATAGACGTTTCTCAGAAAACACGCGGACGACCAGCAAGTACGCGGACGCCCACACAGGTGCCCAACGCCACCGACCGCGAGGGGCTGCAGTTCAGAGCTGTGAGCCAGGACCTCACACACCTGCGGGTGGCTGTTCTGTCACACATACCACACACACACTCAACAGACACACACAGGCACAGACACACACACACAGGCACAGACACGGACACACAGACACACACACACAGGCACACAGACACACACAGAGACACCACAGGCATAGACACAGACACACAGGCACAGACACACACAGACACACAGACACATACACACAGGCACAGACACGGACACACAGACACACACACAGGCACACAGACACACACAGAGACACACAGACACACAGACCACACACAGGCATAGATACAGACACACAGGCACAGACACACACAGACACACAGACACACACACACAGAAGAACACAGACACACACACAGGCACACAGACACACACAGAGACACACAGACACACAGACCACACACAGGCATAGACACAGACACACACAGACCCACACAGACACACACACACACACACAGGCACACAGACACACACGGAGACATACTGACACACAGGCACACAGACACACACAGACCCACACAGACACACACACACACACACAGACACACACGGAGATATACTGACACACAGGCACACAGACACATACACGCACACTCAGACACACACGCACGAGCTACTGGAGGGAACGTAAAAGGGCACAGCAGCTGCGGCAAGCAGCGTGGCAGTTTCCCAACAAAGGAAACAGAAATCCCACGTGGCCCAGCAAGCCCACCTCCAGGCGGACCCCGGAGGGGCTGGGGACAGGGAAGGGACACAGCCACCCGCACCCCCGTGTCCCCCAGCTCTCTTCAGCGCAGCCAGAAGGTGGAGACAGTGGGAACGCCCATGGGCCGACGACCGCAGGAGCATCCGCGGCCTGGAGTGTTACTCGGCCGTGACAAGGAAGGGCTCTGGCACATGCTTCCACATACGTGAGCTTTACACACACGCTGCCCATTGAAGGAGGCCGTGCACGGAAGGCCCAGGGCTGTGGACTCTGTGCACTCGAGGGCCCAGAGAGGTCATCTTCACGGAGACAGAGCCGGGGTGGGTGAAGCGTCCGACTCTGGTCAGGTCATGATCTCACGATTCGTGGGTTCGAGCCCCGCGTCGGGCTCTGTGCTGACAGCTCGGAGCCTGGAGCTGCTTGCGAATCTGTGTCTCCCTCTCTCTCTGCCCCTCCCCTGCTCACACTCTGTCTCTCTCAAAAATAAAAAATACATGTTAAAAAATTCTAAGAGTCATGGTGGTAAATATTATGTTATATAGATTATACCAAAATAAAAAATAAATTCATTTAAAACGTAATGTGGACAAATCTCGTAAATGTGCTATTTTGCCAAAACATAAGCTAGACCCAAAACAGTGTGCGCTGTATGGTACCATTCTTACAAATGTCAAAAAGAGACAACATGAAATCACTGTGCTGAGCGACACACAGTAGGTGGAAAACATACTCACCCAGAGCTCAGGGGCGGGGCCGCCCCTGCTGGGGTGCCCGGCGGGGGTGCCCGGGGGGGGTGGGCCGGTGGCTGGGGGCGCGTGAGGACCAGCATCACAGAAGGCAGCCATTTCGGCTCCCGGGCTCGGTGAACCACACAAGCCATTTCGCATCTCAGCGAGAAGTGAAGGGTCACCTTCTTCGCCTGATGCGACAGGACACCCCCCACCCTGAAGGCCAGAGCAACGCCTGAAGTCAAACGCTTCTGGGAACGGCCAGCAAGTGCAGGGTGTGAGCACCCATCCCGACATGCCTCTCTGCGCAGGGAAGCCCCCCTGCAGACTGGTGGGCAGGTGACCCTCCGCGGCCAGTCTCCACCACTCACCGGGCTGAGAGGGGGGCGTCCGAGGCCTCTGGATTCTGCTCACCCCAAACACGGGGGTGTGGGGGCCTGGGACAGCCCCAGGGCCGAAAGTGCAGGGCCACTCCAGGGACCCCCTGCCCCAGGCGCCGGCCCCTGCCCGGTGCTCTCACTCCTGCACCGTGACCTCCACGGAGGCTGGGAGGCAGATGACGCAAAGCGGACACGTGAAGTTCACGGCCAGTGCCCACGGTTGGCAAGGATGAGGACAGCCATGCCCACGCCTGCCTCGAGGGCAGAGGGCACAAGCGTGTGACCGCCGGCTCCAGGCCCGAGGTGTCAGGACTGGTCTTCCAGGAAGAGGCCACCACAACACCAGGTTTTGTTTTTGAAAATTAGCAGCTGGGGAGCCTCTCTGCTGGAGCGCCAGGTGCGGCGGCCGCCTGGCCCCGGGCGCCGTAATTGCTGCTCAGAGCCTGGCCGGGAAGGACCCTTCCTCGGAGGGGCACTCGCCGTGGGGCCCCCAGCGAGGACTCCCGGAGATGGGGGGTAGCGGAACGTACCTGTGCCCGCATCTGAGAAGGGATGAGATGCCCGGGACGCCCCCACGGGGCCTCTGACCCAAGGGCGGCTGGGGACGTCTCAGGATCAAGGATGAGGGCGGAGGCGGCCAGCGGAGCCCCGAGACAGGCAGGGCCAGTGGTGCGGACCTGCCTCGTCACTGGCACTCACGGCACGACCTTGAGCGACCTGCCCACCTCATTTCCACGTCTGTAGAAACAAGAAAGGACTCAGCAAGCCCACGTGTGGGGCACAAGGTGACTGCTGCCAGGTGGTGAGCCTCCCGGGGCCGCCGTCACATGCGGTCAGAGACGTATCCTCTCTCCCGGTCTGGAGGCCAGAGAGCCGAACCCCAGGGCCAGCAGCACCGATCGCTCCTGGGGCTCAGGGGAGAACGCGCCCTTGCCGGTCCCAGCCTCGGGGGCGCCAGCGTCCCTCCCGTCTCCACCTCTGTCCTCACGCGGCTCACGCCTCCCTGGGAGCCTGGGTCTCCCTTTGCCCCCCGACACCGCGGCCGCCCTAGTCCAGGAGGACCTCGCGGCAATTCTCGCCTCCGCTCCGTCTGCACAGATCCTCACGTTCTCAGGTTCTGGGTGGACGTGAATCTGGGGGAGACCCGACACAGCCCCTGAATTCCCACTCGGGAAGTGCTGAGCGTGCCCTACAATTGTGCCGGGAGGGCCAGGGCTCCCCTGACTGGGGGCACAGGTGAGGCCCTCAGTGCCCGCCTGTCGGAACACAGCCATTCCCGAGCAGGAAGGACCCCGGCCCCGGACTCGTCCCCCGCCCTTCCGTCTCGGGGCCTGTGGCTCGTGGGGAGGGCGCCGGAGGGGGGCGCACCCACCTCCCCCAGGAGGATCCTCAGGGGGAGGAAGCGGGCGCCAGGGGCTACGGAGACACCGGGGCAGCCACTCCAAAGTTGGGGGGTAGAGACCCTAAGAGGTGAGGGGTCCCGATGGCAGAGGCCAGCATCTGGCTCAAACGGGCCCCGGGAGCGCTTTCCACGTTGGTGCACAGAAGCAGACTCCAGCCTTCCAGACTCTCACCCTGGGGGTGTCTCTGAAGCCCGGCCCAGCCCCCGCCCACTCAGGAGGCGGGGGCCTCGCCCTGACGAGGACGGGACCGCGCCCCTCTTCACGCATCTCCCCTCCAAACCACGAGCCCACTGCCCTGTCCCCGCCCCCAGCACCCCTGCGTCCCCCATCCAGCCCCTCCCCAGCCCCCAGCATGCCAGCAACCCCCAGTTTGTGGTGTGTATTTGAGTCTCTTACGGTTTGACAATCTCCCTTTAGACAGACGGGTTCCCTTCTGTGTCAGGGCAGGGTGAGCTTTTACCACAAACAGCTGAGTTCCACCAAACGCGTTTTCCGCAGCAAATGTAACGATCACACGATTTTTTCCTCTGCTCTCATTGTGAAATACGCGGATTCCTGATTGCTAAACCAACCTTGCATTTCCGGATTAAACCCACTAGGCCTCAGCACACCACCCTTTTCACATATCACTGGGTTCATTTTACGTGTATTTGGGGTCCTTGAACCTTTATGGGTGAGTGTGACTTGTGACTTTTTCCTTTATTTTCTTAATTTTTTAAAATGTTTATTTTTGAGACAGAGAGAGACAGAGCATGAGTGGGGGAGGGTCAGATAGAGAGAGACACAGAATCGGAAGCAGCTCCAGGCTCTGACCTGTCAGCACAGAGCCCGACGCGGGGCTCGAACCCACGAACCGTGAGATGGTGACCTGAGCCGGATTCTTTACCGACTGAGCCCCCAGGCGCCCCGTGAGTTTTCCTTCCTTGTCATGGTCCTTGTCAGGCTTTGACACCAAGGTGTCGCTCTGTGAGGGGAACAGACCGCAGGGAGGTGAGGGTGGGGGTGGGGAGAAAGCACAGGGCC
>NW_027527401.1:744316-754977 GCF_008692635.1 Crocuta crocuta | reverse complement strand
TGCAGCCGAGAAGCGGGCGGCACACTGGGGCGCAGAGAACCCGAGCGTCCCCAGCCCATGGGGACACGGCCACCCGGGCGTGCACTGGCCCTGCTCTGCTCCCCCCGGGCCCTGGGGCTCCCTGAGCACAAAGTCAGAATCCAGCCAAGCTTGCGTCACCCTGCAGGGGGGAGGCTCAGGACACGACCGCGTGGAGATGGGGCTCCGACTCCTGCCCGCTGCCCCCGGCCCTGCTCCCGTTCCCCTGGGGCTCAGGCCTCGCCGTGCTCTGCCCAGATAGGTGGGTCCGGGAGAGGCGCCCAGCAGCGCGGCCCAGGCCGTCTCGCAGCGCAGGGAGATCCGGCCCCGGGCACAGCAGGGCGGCTGCGCTTAGGCTCCCTCGGAACCCCTGCCACGGGCAAGCCGCTCAGACGAATGGAAGGCTGTCCGAGGAGACCCCCAGCCACCCAGGGCTGCCGCGCTGCCTCAGTGACGGGAGGGCCGGGGCTCAGCGGGAGCACCGGTTCTGGAAGCGCCCAGGCAGGCCTGTTCTTCTGGAAGCGTGGGACTGCCAGCACCCACGGGGCAGGGGACGGCCAAGCGGTATCGTTGGCAGCAGCCTTGACAAATAGAGAGTCGTTGTGGGGGGGGCGGGAACTGGTAACGGCGCACCCCGAGGCCAGGAACCCTGTCCTGGGAGGGGACAGAAGGGCCACCACCACAGGCTCAGGACACCTTTCGTCCGTCCCCACGAACACCCTGCAGCCGGGACTCGTGCTCACCCTGCTCAGGGGCTCCCAGGACCCCAACTTCACCGAGCGCCTGGTAGCCAGCTGCCGGCATCAGGAGTGGGGGAGGCGGCTGGGGGCCGGGGGGCAGGGCCCGGGCAGCGCCCCCTCCCCTGCACCAGCACGGCACCCCCACCAGGTCAACGGCAATTGGTTTTCAACAGCACGAGCAGCCGACGAGCTGAAACCCCTAAGGACGGCCTCCAGCGTGGCGCTCCTCATCCACAAAATCCACGTGGCCTTCAACCGATGCAGTTCCACGTCCACAGGAGCTGGTAAGTCTGGGAGGAGGGTGCCGGACGGGGCCAAGGCCCAGGGCCATGCGCCAGGCCCCTCGGGGTGCAGGGGGCGTCCAGGCCAGCAGTCACACGAGGCAGGGCTGGGGCCTGCTGCCCTGGGACAGGACACCCATGTCCAGGGTCCGGCGTGGCCGAACGCCACCCAGCCCCACCGAGGGCTCCCCAGCACCGTGCCTTCCGGACGCCAGGTTCCCAGGGCCCTTGTCAATCTCTCCCAGGGCAAAGGGCACGTCTCCCAGTCGTACCGAAGGCAAAAAAAAAAAGAGAAGGAAATTTCAGTACGTGCTGAAATGTAAGTGCGAACCAGGGCGGTGGCGTCCAGGGAGTGGGGAGCCCTGGGGGTTCCTGAGCAGAGTATGGCCAGGAGCTCGCCAGCCAGGACGCCGCCTCATGGGAGGGCCCTGCCGGCTGTGGGGGATGAGCTTGCAGGGGTGTCTGGGAAGGGTGTGAAGCCTGCATCCGGCCCCGCCCCTTCCTGGGGCCTGACTGCTCATCAGCACCAAGTTGTCAATGGCCCTGACGGGTGAGGAGGGCTCCCGGGGTCCAGTTCCAGCCGGTGGAGAACTCCGCGCCCCCTGCCTCCCACCCGACCCCCGGACTCACAGACGCTGCCACAGCACGATCTTCCTGGAGAAGGTGGACCCCCACCACTTCGTCATTTTCTGCATCCACAACAGGAGGCACGGGAAGGAGACGGTGATGGTGAACCTCAGTGAGTGCCCGCTGCCCGGGGACCGCCCCCCCGCCCCCAGCAAGGGCAGGGCAAACTCCTCCCCCAACAGCCGGCAGAAGACAGGAGGGCCCCTGACCTGACCACCCCTCCCAGGAGACCCAGTCCAGCCCACAGCAGGGAACACTGAGATGATCTTATTTAGCAAAGTGTGGGGTGGCCGTCCTGCATCAGGCCCCCAGACCTCCTGCGCCGGCCCACGAGGTCCAGACGCCCAGGAGCCACAGGCCGCACCAGGCCGAGTTCTGTCTCAGCACTCAGCACGTGGGGGCTGCCGTGGGGCACAGACCGGTCACCCCCGCGGCAGAAACACGTTCAGGGAGGCCAAGCAGTGGCCCAGGGCTGTTTGCGTCAGCTTCGTGGGGCTCAGTTTGGAGGCTGGGGTGCACCTTCACGGGCACTCCACGGCACCTCCCAAACACAGGTGCATTGACTCACTTGCCTTTAAACGAGCCTGGGGACGCCGGCCCTCTGTGCGCACTTGCTGTAAACAAAGGCATCGCTGAATGGAGACAGCAGGACTTTGGCGCAGATGACGGGCTGGGCGCGGCTCCGTGGGCCCCCACCTCTGCTCCGCCTGCCATGGGGCCACTGGGCACGCCCTGCCACCCTGGTCACGGCAGCTCCTGTCCCCACGGCCCCACCTGCACCCTGAAAATCCTGGGCAGTCTCCAAGCTCCCAGAACCCACGGCCCGTTGTCCCAAAGCCCTGAGGGAGAACAGCCCGTCGCTCTGTCTGCAGGCCGGACCCCCACAGTGGGCTGGGGCATCCTGCACGTGTTCAAGAATTACTGCAAGAGCCATGGGATCCGCACGGCCATCACCCTCAGCCTGACCTAGACCGGTAAGCACCTACCCCCAGCCCAGCGTCGGATGGTTGGGGGGCAGGGCGTGGACTACTGCTCAGCGCCCTGTGCCCTCCTGCCACGGATTGATGCTGCACGCCCGACCACAGAGAGGCCGCCGGGCCCAGGTGAGTGAGCTCTGACCCTGCAGGGGCTGCAGCACGAGGGGCCAGAGGACGGGCACGGGGTCCCCTTGAGGCCAGGTGACACTGGGCAAGCGCTGCTCACTGTGCGCTGAACACCCACCATGTCAGCCGAGGGGTGTGGCTGGAGGCTGACAGCTTGGGGAGACTAACTACCGGCGCCACGGCCAGGACCTGGGGTGGGGATGCCCACAGGGTCTCCCGAAGGCTGTGGGGGCAGTGCCAGCCTGGGGCGCTGGGGCCTGTCGATAGGCTCAGGGCCAGTCAAGGACACTGGGGGACAGGATCTGCCTCGTCAGTCCCCCATCCCCCAAACCCACCTGCCCCTCTTGCTCACAGGAGCGTCCCTCACGACCCGATTGTCCTGAGGAAGGCCCGGAAGCTCCCGGTGCACGAGAAGCCCTTCAACCACTCCTCTCCCCTTGGCCCCCAATTCTGGAGACATTTCCCAGTGTGTCCAATGAACACCTGCTCCCTGAGTGTGCCCTATGCAGGTGCTCTGGCTGGTGACCACGGGCCAGGGCTGCAGGGACCCTCCCAGTGAGCAGAGCTCAGCGTGGGCTCACGTCCGCATGGTGGGGCGGCTGCTGGGGTTCCCCAGGGTGCCGCTCAGAAGCGACGAAGGCACGGGACACTGGGAGGGGGTGGAGCAGGCTAGCAGAGACCTAGGTTGGCCCCTTGCTTCCAGGCGGGACCCAGCGTAGAGGCCCCTCCTGGCCACACGCTTGTGTCTCTAAGACACAGTGGCTGAGACCCTGGAGGCAGGGACAGTGACGAGGGCAGCAGCTGCCTACCGCACCTCACTCGTCCCGGGGTCCTGAAAGCCTGGCAGGCGCCGCCCATGGCTGCCTGGGGGGCTCACCTAGGTGCCCCAGGCTCCCCTTGCCCTGGAGCCCAACCGTGGGGGGCTCCCTGCCCCACAGCAAGCCCAGCGCGTCCCAGGCCCGGGGTCCCTGGAGGTGGTCTCTCGGGCCAGGCTTGCTGTGCCGCGCCTGCACCGGCCCCGGACGAACGGGAGCTTCCCCCCATCAGGAGAGGGGGCCCCACCCCCAGGCCACACTCCAGCACCCAGGGGCCCTCCCCACTCCTCGGGGCCCACCCGGGTCTCCCCCATCAGAAGCCGTATTCCCACCTGCAGCCCCCCAGGGCCCTGGCCTTCCAGCTCGTTTCTCCAAGTCCCACCCCCGCCTCGGGCCCCGGACGCCCAGGCATTCCCATTCCCACTCTGCATCTGCTCTGCCGCCAGCCCGCATCCCGGGGCAGCGCAGTCGTGGCCTGGGGGTGCCCCGTTTCCCTGCTCCTCCTCACTCTGCCTGAGTCGCTCTCACCCCGGAGCCCCCAGCCCCGCCTCCTTTCCTCCAGGACAGGCCCAGGGTGGCTCGCCCGCGTCCCCGGCTCAGATGCCCTGCCAGCACCTGGGGGGGGGGGAGCAGTAAGGGCAAAGGGACCCGTCCCATCATCCTCTGAGCAGGAGGTGGGACCTCAAAACTGCCACCTTGGCTGTGAGCAGGCCTGGGGGCCCCTTTCCCGCCGTGAGCACCCCACTGTGCTCAGGTGACAGGCTGGGAACATCTGCGCCCGCCGGGGGATGACCAGGTGTCCCGGCTGTCACGGGGCCGATGGGAGGCACGCAGCTCGCAGCTGGTCTCTGGCCCCCCGAGGGGTGTCATGTGGGGGGACAGTGAGGCCGGGCCAGCCAAGCACGGGTCTCGGGACGATTCCCTCTCCCTCCCTCCCTCACCGGGCAGCTGGGATGGGAGACAGAGAACACGGCCCTCCTGCCAAGACCAGATCAGAGCCTGGGGGCAAGGGGGGCCCAGGGTGCGCCTCCTCCCCAGCGGCAGAGCAGCCGGCACAGCCGCCCCGGGGCTCCAGGGCAGGATCCAAGCATCCACAGGGCTACACTGCCGTGGGTTACACCAATCACGGAGCAGCACCGAGCACCCCGACCAACACACCAGCTCACCATGACCCCAGTGGCCCGGCTGGGAGAAGCAAGGAGCGGGAAGGGCAGAGGAAAGGCGTGGAGGGCAGGACGGAGAGGAGCCCCGGCTGCCGGGGGGCAGGGCTTGGGGAGGGTGGGCCGACAGTGAGGAGCAGTCAGCTCTCCGCCCAAAGGCTGATGGGCACCAGACCCCAGGTGTGGGTGCTGTCCCTCTAAAATGTTCCCGTCCAAGTGCAGGGCCTGGGGGTGTGGCCTGAGGGTATGGAGGTCCTGCTGAGCTGCATCCCTTCTGTGTGTCTTACTCGCAGGCAAACAGGACCCCCGGCGGGGGCGGTGAGGAGGGAAGCAGGTCACCTTGAGAGCCGTGGAGGCGGCGCTGACGCGGCCCCACCCCGCCCCCACAACCCAGAGAACAAGCCCATAATCACCAGCCTGCAATCACCCGAGGAACGGTTTCCAAACCTACTCCTGAACACAGGCAATTACAATCACCGCCACCGAGGGCTGCGATCTGGTTCGGAAAGGGCCGGAAAGGAGGAGGGTGGGGGCAAAAGCTGCTCCCCAGAAGCTCCTTCCAGCCCCAGCCAAGCCCGACCAGACCAGGCCGTGTGGCAGCCCCGCTCTCCTCCAACTCTGGGGGGGGGGCGCCAGCGAAACGGGGGCCCCACCCGCTACTCCCCCGTGCGTCACGGTCCATCCGAGGGAGGCCAGGTCCCCGCCAGCTCAGTGACGGGGTCCTGCGCCCACGTTCCCGGAGCCTGCAGGCCAGGCGCCGTGGGACCACACGGCCAGAGCCGAGTTGAATGCTGGCTGCGGCCACTCTCGCCCCGCTGGGGGGCTGGGAGCAGGTGTCACGGATCAACCACTGCTCTCCCTGGGTCTCAAGACCGCTCTCAGGCCCCTCCCCAAGATAAGGGAGCTGCCCCCCAACAGAAGGCCCTGTCCTTCTGCAGAAGGCCTGGCGGAGGGGCAGGGTAGCGTCTCCTCCCCCACGCCTCAGTCGGACTCCCATCTCCCTCACTGGGTGCCGACCTGAGGTCAGCGCAGGGCACGGCGCACTGCCCGGGGCTCTGGGTAAGACCGTTCTAGGTCAGCCTGCCCAGCACCACCTGGGGCTTTCCACGGAGCCTGCTCCTGACCCCTGCTCCCAGGTGGGGGAGGCGGGGCTCAACAACTCTGCCCCGGGCCCCCCTGGGCTCAGGGAACGGGAGACCCACAGGGGCAGGGCCCCAGTTCTGGCTTCGGCCCTCACACACCAGACAGCGAACAGTCACCCGCGCTGCGCTCCGGGTGCAGGGGTGAGGACCGGGCACCCACAGGGCCCCGCCCTGCCTAAGGCGCTGTCCCACCCCGTGCTACCCTCGAGAAGTGCGTGCATATACGCCCCCACGTGACCACCGAGGAGGTCCTGAGGACCGTGCTCTGGGGCAAGAGCCTCCCTGCTGTGGCCTCCCCCGGGGCCTCTCCCCAAGTCCTGCCTGGTTCCCCTCCAGCTCCACCAGGGCTCGTTCCGCCAGCGCCTCCATCCCACGCCACTAGCTTGTCACCATTGTCTGCGGTGACTCACAGACAGAATGAATGGAACTTTCCAGCTACTGAGACAAAGACACACTCAGGTGTGAAGCAAGCAGCCTGGATGGGGCCTGGAGCCCACTCAGGAGAAGCCGCTGCCCTGGACGGCAGACAGCCCTCTGGAGCCCCGAGCGCTCAGGGCACGGGAGCTGGAGCCCAGAGCCTCCGGGGCGGTGAGCCCCCCGCCAGCCTGGCTCAGAGACTGGCACCTGCCTTTGCCATGGCTCAAAGTCATGCAGGGCAGGGTCCACTGCCCTTGACCCCAGGGGCCTGGGACGCTCCTCCCGGTCACCCAGCCCTGCCCCGGGCCCCAGAGGTCAGGAGCAGCTGGGACAGTGCTGGGCCCTGCCAGGTGACCTCTGTGCCAGGCACCCGACGCCTCGTGTGAAGGGTGCAGAGGCCCCTGCCTCAAAGATGGCAGCTGGCCCTTTCGGGGACACCCTGGACAGGGCGTGAAAAGTGGGGTTCCCGCCTGCCTCTCTGGGGAGCAGGCCCGGAGCACACAAGTCCCCATCCTTTGGAGGCCTCCCCAGACTGCGGGGCTATTCGGGGACTTCACGAGGCCAAGTCCGTCTCAGGAACAAAGCCCCAGGCAGGTGGCCGCGCTCAGAGCGGAAGTGGTGCCACATGCCCGGCGAACCGCGCTGACTGCACAAAAGCTCTGGAACGGCTGGATTCCGCAGGCGCACCGCTTTTAATACTCCGCCAGCCTCACCGAGCAGAGCAGCCACCCTGCAAACCAGGGATGAGCTGCCTGGCACAGACACGGCACGCGCGGCGGGTCCCCGTCCCGCCGCCTAGCTGGCGAAGAAGTCGGGGAAGATACTGTCCACCTCCTCCCGCGGGGCCAGGCCGGGGCAGCCAGCGTCCGGGCCCCAGGGCTCCGGGGGGCCGTCCAGGGGCTCCTGGGGGCCTGGCCCGGCGTCTGCCAGGAAGCTCGGCTCTGCCCTGTCCAGCAGGCTGCTCCTGACCGCGCTCCGGGTGGGGACGCCGGCGCCTCTGCCCTCCAGAGACCCTGGAAACGTCAGAGACGGGACACATCAGCCTGGGGACCTGGGGGGCGTGTGGCGGTCAAATGCGGGGTCAAGGCGCAGAGAGGCCCACCTCTGCCTGTCTGTCCTGCCCGCCTTGGAAGCCGTTGGCTCCCGAGGGCCTTGGGGGGTGGGTGGCCCCCAGAATACCCACCAGGCCACAGAGAAAGGCGTGTCCCCAGCCCTGAACCTTACAGACATCCCACTCCTTCCCCGTCCAGGTGCCTTTGTGGGGACGTTGCATAGAAAAAAGGCACAAGCCCTGACTTACAGGTAACACAACCAGTCCCATGTGCCACACTTGCTCACACTCACACACACACAGGGCCCGTGTGCACACCACACTCAGGCTCACACACAGGGCCTGTGGGCACACCAAACTCGCACTCACACACAGGGCCCGGGTGCACACCACACTCACATGCTCACACACAGGGCCCGCGTGCACACCACACTCACATGCTCACACACAGGGCCCGCGTGCACACCACATTCACACACAGGGCCCGCGTGCACACCACACTCGTGCTCACACACAGGGCCCGCGTGCACACCATGCTCACGTGCTCGCACGCAGGGTCCACGTGCGCACGCGGCACCTCGTGTTCCCCGCCCTGCCCCCAGCGAGGAGAAAACAGGAAAGCAGAGACAAGCGCCAGGACCGGGCACCACACAGGAAACCCTGCCCGATCTTGGCTCCTCGCTGCTCCCAGCCGCCTGCCCAGCCCCTCGGCCACACCGGCTGAGGCCTCGAGGCCTGTCTCTGATCTGGCCAAGCGGTGGCCCAGGCGGCGCACGCCCACTCACCCAGCCACCAGTCGGGACCGGTGCTCAGCAGGAAGGACGTCCCGTCTTCCACGTCGTCTCCCGACGCCAACCTGAACGAGGCCGGAACACGGCACCCTGACCGCCCGCCCGCCCCCTGTGGACCCGGTCCTCCCCCCTGGACACAAGGGCGTGTGCCCTCAAAGGCAGCTTTGGGTGTAGGAAGGACAGGGGTCCCCTCCCTCCCCCTAGGCCCCGAGACTGCCTGCCGGGGACAGACTGGCCCGCCCCGCTGCCTCTGCCCCGCTCCCTTCGCACGCCCCAGCTGGTGCACGCTCGCCAAACACAAACTCGTTTGCCATCAGCCGAAACACAGACGGCCTGGGAACACGACAATGTTTTCGGAAACGCATCAGAAAGCCACACGGCAGCGTCTGGCTCCGACAGGCCTGGGCTGACAGCTGTGGCCCAGGCAGACAGCGAGGGAGGGGTGCGAACTTCCAGGGGCAGGGGTGGGCAGAGCCCAGGCAGGGCTAGGAGGCGGCGTGCGGGGCTGGCACACACGCCCACCAGGACACCCACCCGGTGGCCGGCGTCGTGACCGAGTAGGCCCCCTCCATCGGGGACCCAGCCTGGCCCAGGCAGCTCTGAGCCTCTTCGCTCCCCAGAGGGGAGGGTGGCTGCCAGGAGCGGGGAGGCCAGAGTGGAGGCGACCTCAGGGCCTTGCGGGGACTTGGGTCCGAGGGCCAGGGCGCCAGGCTGCGAGGCTCTATGAGAGAAGGGAGGTGCAGGTGGGCCTTCCCCATGTGGGGAGCAGCCCTCCCCGAAAGGCCCCCGCCCCCACCCACTGCCCCTGCACAGGACACGAGAAGCTCGGGGACAGGAGGCAGACAGACACCCCAGGGACAGGCCGGGGATGCGGTGCTATGCACCAGGGGCCAGGGACGCTTCTCAGAAGAGACCCCGCTGACCTCAGGGCAGGCCCACGGAGGACAGAGCTGGGACCCTACCCCCATCTGCCCCCAATCCCTGACCCCGGCCTCCACTCTCAGACCTAGCTCCCTTGGCACGTGACCTCTGCACCCTCACGCCCTGCCTGCGGCCCTGGCTCTGCCACCAGCCCTGACAGCAAGCCCCCTCCCCTCTCTGGCGGACACATCCTCCCCGCCGTGGCACTTGGGGACTCTGGCACAGGGCAATCACCAGCACCTGTGTCCGAGGAGTGACAAATAGCTGGGGTGCGGGGTCAGCACGAGGGAGACGTCAGAGGTGCCCGCAGGCTTGGCTGGCACAGCACAGAGAACACAGCCGGTGACTCACTCGGTTACAGAAAAAAACAATGAAAAAGGCACCCGAGGAGAGCAGGGCAGTGTGGGGGCCGCTGGAGAGAGCTGGACACAGCGGGGGCCAACGTGTTTCCTGGGAGACCCAGGGAGCACGCGAGGCCCAGGGCAGAGGAGGGGCAGGGGCGCCTCCCTGGGGAGAAGTGAAGAGACCTGCTGGCTTGGCAGCTGCTCCCCAGCAGACACTCGGACAAAGAGAACAGCCACCGCTCACAGCTGCCCCGCACACCCGCCCCTCGAGGCAACCCCTGCCCTGAGGTCTGTACAGCAGCTGAGGGCGGTGCGGGGTCTCCCCCCACGCTCCCCCGACAAGCGCACTTGTCACATCGAGAGAACGGACAGTAAGCATCCGGGCCCCACTGAGGAGCAGACCTGCCCTGCACTCCTGCTCACCGGGGCGGCCCGGCGGCCCGTCCAGCACCGCGGCCGCCCCCGGCGGGGCCTGGGCCACACCCGCGGTCGCACGGCGAGGAGCAGCCTGAGGCCTGAAGGACAAAAACACAGAAGGCGCCCTGAACAGTCTGCGTCTGCTGCCCTGACGGGCTCCCTGGCCACGCGGGGGACACTCACTCAGTCGCCCCCGGCACCGCCACCCCGGAGTCCGGCGCGCCTGCTGAGGTCGGACTCGACAGGGCCAGCTGCAAGATGTCCCTCTGCCACTTGTGCCACGTCTCCTCGGACAGAGCGAGAGCCTAGAATTGGGACGGACGTGGTTAGGGAATCACCCCAGTGCAGACTCTGGGCTGGAAAAGCAGAGAAGGCGTCACCAGGGATTTAAGTGATGACCGCTTGGCGGGGGGCGGGCGCTGGGGGGGGGGTTCCTGCCTCACCGGTGGAGGCGGATCCAGCACAAACACGCCTGCGGAGGTCACACCTGCCCTGCTGGGCGCGCAGGGCTGGGGGAGGCAGGGGCAGGGAGGTCAGAGCTGCCTCCCTGGGCTGAGACCCGCAGCCACTGCCCTGCAGGGTGCCCGCGGGCGGCACTCACGCCGGGCTGATGCTGGCCGCCCCCCAGCCGCAGGAACTGCACCGACATCTCGAGGACCGAGGCCATGTCCTCCCTCCGGCCGGCGAAGCGGGGCAGCAGGGCCCGCAGGCGCTCGCAGCTCACCGAGATCCGCTTCCTGCTTCCGGACAAGCAACGAGGCCCATCAGCACCCCCAGCCCTGGCAGCCAGGTCACCCCTCCTCGCGGGCACCTCCGGGTCTCCAGCTTGAAGAA
>NW_027527401.1:744147-744294 GCF_008692635.1 Crocuta crocuta | reverse complement strand
CCAGGGTAGAGGGGAGGCCGGCCTGAGAAATGCTCACCAAGACGTGTGGGGCCCAGGGGTCAGTTAGGGGGGGGTTGGAGGTCCCCGCACCCACCGCCGGCGGCCCGCAGGTCCACGTGTGCCTGTCCCCCAAAGCTCCTCTTGCGG
>NW_027527401.1:733135-743022 GCF_008692635.1 Crocuta crocuta | reverse complement strand
CTCACCCCCCCCAGTGCCTTCCCTGCCCCATCCCAGCCCCCCCCCACGCCTGTGCCCCCTGCCTGCCGTGGGCCCCCGGATTCTCCGCCCCCCCAGCTCATCCTGCGGGTCTCGTGGGGCTCGGTGTCCGTGCTCTCCCCAGCTGTCCGCTTCTCTTGCGGGACGTNGCGCCCCAGCCCCCCCATCCCAGCCCACCTCCACTTCCGCTGCCGTGAGTACCCCCTCCCCCCGCCTGCCGCGGGGAACAGGAGCGCCGCACGGGACCAGCCGCCGCGGCAAAGGGGCACTTACTCCAGGGGCCGGCAGGTGCTCGTGGCTGCTGTCTGTCTGCTCCCTTGGCGCACAAGTGCCCCCAATGCGGCCATTTTTGGGTGTGCGGCCCCTAGCAGCTCCCCCTCCATCCAACCTGCAGGAGGGGCCCCGTTGGGGCGAGAGGGCAACAACAGGGCACAGGGGCAAGGGCACTCCGCGTGGAAGCGGGTGTTCAAGGGCAGGTGGACTGTGTGGCACAAAGGGTGGGAATTTGGCCTTTTAATGGCTGGGTATTTGGGGCTTGTCGTTTTCCGTTTGGGCGTCTCCATTTGCTCAGCCGGGTGAGGAGGGCCAGCCGACCTGGCTTCCAGGTGGCCTGGGAGTAGGCCGCGGTGGGCCACCTTTACCCGTAGTGTCTCAGGGTGCCACGTGTCCTGTCCATCCAGGTGACTGGCCCAGAGCCCAGGAAAGAAAAGACGTGACCGGCTTGTGTCCCAACCCAGGGCAGGGGAGAAGGTCAGGCTGGGTAGGGAGCCCCCCAGGGAAGGGGCGAAGACTCACCCCCACCAGGGAAAGGAAGCTGTGTGAGGACCCCCTGCCCCGGAGAGATCAGACTGGGCCGGGGAGTATAATCTGCCTGCGCTGGAGGGGGAGCAGCGGCGGACACAGCTGTTGGGTGAGGGAGGCTGTCTTCAGCTGGGAGGGGGAAGACCTTTCTCCGCTCCTCTGAGGGTCTGGGGGGAGGGGGCTTCTGCAAGGCAACTTCCTGCACCAGGGCTTCCCGCAGGGCCAGCCAGAGTCCGGGCGCCTGGCTTTCCTCCCTCCCTGGAGCTCGGGCGGGCTATGTCCTGAAAGGTGTGCGTGCTGCCGGAACGGTGCGGAGGTGAGAGCGGAGGGATGATACCCCTGCCTCCTGCTGGTGGGACCAGCCCCCAGGCTGTAAGGTCAAGCACCTGGGGGCCCCAGAAGGGCTTCTGGATCTCTGGGCTGCAGGAATGTCTACCTCGGTGCCTGGCCCCCCGTCTGGGCCCCGTGCCTAGCCCGGGAGGTGGGGCCCCAGGTCCTAGGCGCCCCGGAGCATCACTGGGCACTGCCTTTCTTACTCCGCTCCTTCCCCAGGTGCAGGTATCACTGCCATGGAGGTGACAGTTGTCACGGAAGGGGCAGGGGCCTAGGGAGAGCCTCTCTTGCCCCAGAGCGGCCGGTGCTGGCCTTTGGGTCAGAGCCCTCTGGCCTTTCCCAGAGCTGCTGGTTCCGCTACAGCCCTGCCCTTCCCCCCTGACCCCGGGGACTGGTGTGGCACCCTGCAAGCCCTGGTGGCAGAGGGCACAGAGAGCCGGGGCTGGCATCCTGCCAGGGCACATGGCTGGCTGGAGGTCTCGGCCCGCCCTCCAGGCCCATGTTAGGGAGTGGTGCCTGCAGGGAAGCAGGAAGTGGCCCAGGCCCGTGGGAAGGTTCTCGGGGCCCGAGGCACAGCCCAGGCCTGGCCGCCATGGGTCTGGGGGCCTGGGGGGACCTAGAGCTGTCTGGTTTGGGCCAGGAGAGGCTACAGCAGTGACTCAGAAAGATAGAGGTGAGTGAGAAGGGTAGCAGAGGTGGGGGGACCCACTTGGGTTTCTGTTTGTATCAGATTGCAGGTCCGTGGGTGTGACCCGTGTCCCCCCAGCCAGCTGCACCACAGCCTCTGAGTCCCCAGCCAGCTTGTCCACATGCTTGGGTCTCGGGGACAGCTGCAGTGTGGCCGACCCTGGGCTCTGTTACCGGGACTTCCCCTCCCCACGAAGGGTCAGTGACCGAGTGCAGATTCTTTCCTGAGGCTTCTCTTTGGGCTCCCTGAGGACGCAGGGTTTTGCGGGCTGTTCCCAGGCGCCGCCTGCCTGGCACGGGGCAGTTCTTCTGTTCTCCTCCCAGACAAGCCCTCTGTTTCCTGACACAGGGAGGTGCCCGTGGGTGTCCGGACAGCCGTGTGTGGACGGCTCTAATGGGTGGGAAAGGTGCGTGCCTGAGTGTGATGCGCCCCTGTGCACGCACCCGCTTTCCGTGTAGGAGCGCTGTGCAGGGCAGAGTGGGGGCACCTCGAGTGTGCTGGAGGGCCCTGTCCCTGCCTGGGGCTGGGGGGACTGGTGGGGGGGGGCCTCTGGGTGGAGCCCCAAGGTGGCTCAGGAGGACGCTATGATCACACAGGTACATTTAAAGTCGTCTTGGGACTTTTTCAGGCCACGTGTGCATGTGCGTGTGCGTGTGTACAGATGAGGCCGCCCACGCTGACCCAAAATCTTTTTCTCCTCTGGAGCATGGAGAGGAGCCAGAGGCCTTGCCTCGGGGCGCAAGGCTCATACTAGATGCTTAAAATGTTTGTTGGGGGTAGAGGCAGGACCCAGCCCGCCCCTGGGCTGGGGTCCCTGGAGAGGCTTTCCGGACAAGTCCGCCACGTGGTCTGGTTGTACCTTCCATAGGCGGGCTCAGGGGCCCGCAGGGCGGCCGCTCCGGCATGTTTGGGGCAGTGAGGTCTGCAGCTTCGGACACACCAGCCGCCCGGCCGCCAGCTCTGTGTGCCCGCGACATTGCCCCACGTGTTTACGGCGACTTGACCGGAGACGCCCTGACAGGGACCTCGGCTGGCGCTCATCAGGAAGGGCCCCCACCGTCTCCTTGCTAGCGGAGGGCGTTGAGAAGCCCCTGGGAACCCAGCTCTGGCTGTGGGAAGGCGCTGTGGCCGGGACACATGTGGTGCGTGAGGCAGGCGGCCAGCTGCCCACGGAGTGGCAGAAACCGGTCCCGGTGGCTCTGGTGCGTTCTTGTCGGCCTCGTCCCGCCAAGTAGCCACCGTGGGTCTAGCTGGAAGGGGAAGGACTTGGGCGACTTTAGCCAGAGGATGGGATGCAGCTGGTGGACAGGACCAGCCACAGGTCCTGGGCACCAGGGGCTGTGTCCTGGGCCTTGCAATGGGGACACGGACCCACCACCCAGCCATGGATCACCCAGCCGTGCTGTGTCTTTCTTGGGTGTGCAACGGGGGCCTTTCCTGAGCCTGCCCAGGTGAGCAGGGCAAGAACTGCAAATCCCTGTGGCTTCCGCCTCCCTTAAGTCTTTGGGGGTGGGGCTCGGGAAGGGGGAGCCGCCGCCCCTGCGTCCACACCACCACCAGGCCCTTGCTCCCTATGCTCCGGGTTTGCTAGGTGCGCAGAGAACCCCACTCCGAAGCCTCAGTTCTGATGCCTCTCCAGTTTGAATCCAGCTCAGCAATAGGCTCTGAGCTGTCACTTCGGAACTTGACGCATCTGGGAGATGGTGGCGTGCGGCTGCCACATGCGGCTGCCACAGCGTTGATGCAGAGCCCCTTCCCTGAGGGGAGGATGGACGCGCTCTCCGGAGAGGCCTGCCCAGGGCTGTGAGCAGCTTGAATGACTCTGGCTTTTTAATTATTGTGCAAAGGAAGCACTTAGCTATTCTGTGGCGGTGAGCACAGGTGCTGCTTTCTGCTCCCCGGGCGCCGCGCCCGTGCTCCGCAGCCCCCACCCCGATGATGCTGCACTGTCTTCGGACTCGCCGGGATGCTGAGTGGGGACACGTGAGGGTGTGCGCACGCGTGTGCTCTGTACTTGCCCATGTGCACAGACATGCTCGCACACGTGTGCGTACGTATGTCTGCGCACACATGTGCACGCACGCATCCCCCATCCCCAATTCTGACAAACCTGGCTCTCCTGGCTCTTTGGGGATTCAGAACCGAGTGTGAACCTTGAGGGACAGGTTCCCCTTAGGAGAGGGAGCAGGTCCCTTACGGGAGGTGCCCCTCAGTTCCCGCAGGCCCCGGGACGGCCAGTTCGAGCGCCGCCAGCAGGAGGGGACGAGAACTGTTTTCCCAGGATGCCACACGCCCAGAGCCGGGGGCTCCTCCCAGCGGCCTGCCCGGGGGTGGGCCTGGGACACGGGCTGGGCTGTGGCTCTGGCCTGGGGTGGTCCCCGACCTCCTGGCCCCCAATAACAAGGCTGATGTGAGATGGTCTCCTTGTGTGGCACTGCGGGCAAGATGTGGCCTTTCTCCCCCGCTGCCACCCCCAAACTGAGGTCACTGTGTGGTGGGGACGGCCGTGCTGGCAGGCAGGCTGGGGGCCTGGAGGAAACTTCCTCTCGAGAGGTGGTGTTGTGCTTGGTGTTTGACATAGAACCCCGTGAAATCGTGGCTCTGTGCTGGGAGAACTGCGTGTCCCGAGTTAAGGGACCTCCAGACTGTTGGCGGCAGCGTCCTGAGGCGGGCGGCCACCGAGGCCCGGGCAGGCTCTGGCACAGGGGAGGGTGTGCGGGTACAGGCTCTGGGCGGGCAGCCCGCTGTTGCAGCTCTGCCCACGCAGGGCTCCCGGCAGCTCCTCACGTCCCTGCAGCAGGCGCGGACCCGAGAGCCCCGATCCACGGCCTCCCTGCTCTGGGCCTTTCCAGGCCACACGTGGCCACCAGCACTGAGTGCGCCTCCGGCTCCCCGGTGAGCAGCGCGGCGGAAGGCTCTTCCGCGTCCACGCGGCTGGAGTGCGCGTTCTTGGACCTACTGCTCACCCGTCCTTTGCCGCCGTGTCTTTTCTACACAATCCGCAGGTGTTCTTGTGGGGACCTAAGCGTGGTCACCACTGCGGGCGCCTTCTCCCTGTTGAGTGCTGCTCTGTCCTTTGCTCTGTTCCTTTCCGTGCTCGAGTCTTCATGGCGTAGATGCCTTCCCTACGCCAGGTGACTTTCCCCGTATTGTCTCCAGCCTTTTCCTCTGTGTGGGCCGCGAGGTCGGGGCCTGTGTTAGCCGCACCGTAGCCTCCCAGGGTAGGTGGGTTCCAGCACCCCCCCCAGGCCAGGCACCGCCTCCCGTCTCGTCAGCGCAGTGCCCACCCCCCATACCCTCCAGTCCCTGCCGTGGGTCTATTCTTGTGCCAAAGCCTACGCGTCCCGTGGCCGTGGTGCTTAGTGGGGACGGTGGCGGGCACGTCTTAGCTATCGTTACGTGTATGTTTTTCAGTTTGAGTTTTGAAAACAATCTGTTGTGTTCTGAGAAAATGACCACGTGTGTTGATGGGAGCCGGTCGCCTCTGCCCTTTTGTCTGGAGAGTGGACTGCTGAGCTGTGGGGACCATGACCTCCTCGTCCTGTTAACGACAGCTTCCAGCATGTCTGGGCGCCACGCAGCCTCCCCCGTGGCCCCGTGAGCTTCGTGCAAATGCAGCTTGGGGTCTGGGGTTTGCGCAGGTGTGGAAGCGGGGTCTTCCCGAGCTGGTCTGTGGTGTTTCCGCCTCTGCCCTGGCCTGTCGGGTGCTCTCGGGTGGGGCCCGGTTACCCGGTACTCTCGTCTCTTCTAACAGTTTTCCAGTTGGTTCTCTGGGGTTTTCTAGGTGAGCGATCAGAGCTGCGTTTCCTGTTCTTGGCGCTCACGGCTCTCGTTCTTTGTCTCGTGTGGCAGTCAGGACACCCATCCTGGTGGCAGACTTGTGTCCCAGGTTGAGTGGGAATGGCAACCCTATTTCACAGACATGACGTTGGCTAGATTTCTGGAAGATTCTTTATGTTGTGGCTTATTAAGAATGTGTTTTTTTGCGTTTAACGTACCAACAGATCTTGAACCTTGGCGAATGTTTTATCAGCATCCCCAGCGTGATCCCCCTGGACTTTCTCCTCGAATTTCTTAGTAGGGTGAGGTGTACTGCTTTTCTTTTAGACAAGTTTCATTCCATTTTGGCAGCGCGGTGTTAATACACCACTGGGTCCCACCTGCCGACGGTCTCCTTGGGCTGTTTGTACTTCGAGCCTTAAGGGACATCGCCCGACCTCGACGTTGGGCCTGCGCACGTGTGATTCAGGGATGGGGTTGGGCCGGCCGTGGGGAAAAGGAGAGCAGCACTGTGTCTGTCTGTGCTTAGGCATCGCATCGACCGAGGGGGCAGAGCGCGAGTGCAAGACCACTGGCCTTTGGTGGGAGGAGCGTGGCCTGTTTGCCTCCTCTAGTCCTCTTGATGGGCCTTGAGCACCAGGGAGGCAGCAGTGAGCACAGAGCCGTGGCTGTCACCGCCTGAAGGCAGCCAGCACATCATCGTTACTCAGGACGCCTTCAGCACCCGTCCAGCCTGGCTATCCAGCTGCCTGGGCCTCTTCCTAAGCTTAAGGACCTTGTGTGGCTGCTCGGGTTCCATGAGCCCACAGGTGCTCAACTCAGATACGGGAATCACGAGTCCTGGTTCAACGGCTTGTTCTCGGGACCCCAAGCCACTGCCCTGCAGCCACAGTGCCGGGCATGCAGCTGGCACTCAGCCACGGCTCCCTCCCACGGGGTTGGGGCACATGACTATGCCCAGGCAACTTAACTTTGCGCGTGCCAGGCCGCGCACTTTTCATCTCATCCTAGGCCTCTCTGCCTGGATCCCATAGGTCAGCGGCACAAATCAGAACTCCCCGGAGGGATCTCCCGCTGACCTGGATACAGCCGGACGCAGACTTGGCCATCCCAGGAACTTGACACTTGGGGTCAGAGCCTTTATCCACTGGAATGTGGCCAAATGTTATTCAACAGCCCCGCATTAAAAGCTGATGCTGACTAAGCCCGCCTGGGCCAGGTGTTATGCTGAGCGGCTCACATTTTCCTTTTTTCATCTGCATACCGTCTGCCCGTGAGCACGGAAAGCCTTCTTGCTTACAGATGAGGAAACCGAGGCTCAGAGACGGGAAGTGGCTTCCCTGGGCCTCCAGTGTGAACTGGTGGGACAGGAGCGGACCACACTCGAGTCATCAGGGCCCTCAGCTGCTGCCTGAGCCTCATGCATTTGTGCCAACAGGGCCCGAGAGTCCCCAAGATGAACAGGGGCTCCCCCCCACCTGGGGGCGGGGGGCCACTCTACCCTGGCTCCAGGGGTTAGCACATCCCACAGGTGAGACTCCACGTCTCATCCCAAAGGCGTGAGGGTCGGGGAGAGGGATGCTTTCCTTAAGCTGCCTAAGCACTTATTTCTTGTAGGAATCAGCTCTCCGGCGCGGCCGTCACAGGAGACATAAAGACGATGGGCATGGTCTCGGGGCCCCACCCTTCCTCCCCAGCCCCTCAGGTCAGGCAGGGAGGAGGGCGTGGGAGGGGGAGTGTAGACTGTGTCTGGGCAGCCAAGCCAGGGTCACATTCTTGTCCCCCCGGACCCCCCCCTTAGGCAGGGACGTGTGCCCAGAAGCCCTCAGTGAGACACACCTTGGATTAGGGAGAGGTCTCAACCAGACCCGATGCCTCAGGGATCATTGCTCGGTCTCTCCTGCAGTGACCCCTGAGACCCTGGGCCCTGCCCTCAGCTAGCACAACAGCTGGGTCCCCGGGCGTTCCGCTGTGCTGGGGGACGGGACAGATGCCAGGAGGCCAGCAGGGCCTCTTTACCACCCTGTGCTCACACGAGTGTCCGGTGTCACAGGCACCGCGAGGGACGAAGGACAGCACATCCTTCTTGTCCACCCCAGGACTGGGGGGGGCTCCCCTCTCCTGGTACTCTTCCTGCCCCCTGCGTCCCCTGAAGCAGGAGGTCCATGGACCTGAGCCTTCAGGCCGCAGAGAAAACCCAAGGCGGCTCCAGATGGGAGGGAGCAGAGGCAGCCGTGCTGAGGAGCTGGAGGGCTCGGGGGTCTCTGGGTTCTGCCGTGGAAGGAGACTTTCTGCAAGAGAGGGGCGAAACCGAGGAAATACAGCCCCAGTCTCTGGACGTTGGTTTCCCCTGCATGCGCCTCCCCACAGCCCCGCCAGCTTGTGACTCAGGAAAAACATGAGGCCACGCTGATGCAATTAGGAAAATGTTATTTTTCAAATGCTGCCAGATCCTCAGGGTTGACCCTGTAACCTGCAGAGGGAGTGCAGGAGCGTGTCGGCCTGGGTCTGCCGCCCGCCTGTGGCCTCGGCCTGGGACGGTGCTTGCGCAGCTCTGGAGGCTGTGGCATGGGGGTGCCGGGACCTGCCTGTTGCGTGTGCGGGGGCCGGGGAGCATGCGGCAGCCCCGCAGCGGGGGCTCGGGGCGCGTGCCTGCCCCTCCCAGTGCGAGGAAGGAGGGGGGGGTTGATAGCACCTGCCCCCCAGCTGCGTGGACCCGTGCTCCAGATGAGCGCCTGCCTCCCGCCCACCACCCCGCGCTCCCAGCCTCCGGGCAGGTCCTTTGTCCCCTGCTGCTCTCCCGCCAGTCAGGCTCAGCCTGGGGAGCAGGCCGCTGAGTGGGGAACGCCTCCCCCAGTGCACACTGCTGTCCCGGGAGCAGCTTAGGAGGGGCCCCGGCGGCCCAGCGCAGGCCCAGCCCGCTCTAGAGCATCTCTGCGGGCGTGTTGTCCTCCTTGGGGTCTTGGCTCTCAGAGGAGCTTGGTGAGGTTGAGCCCAGCAGGTGGAGAATTCTGCCTTCTCACAGGCGTGTCACCACGGGCTGTCTGGAAGCCACACAGAGGGGTGGCCTGGGGCTGGACTCACCTGGAAGGTCAGGTGATGCCAGAGGACCAAGAGTCCAGGGTGCTGGTTGGGGTCAGGAGCCTGGGTCTCTGCACATCTGTGACATGGGTGTGTGTGTCCCCAAGGCACTCCATTAACAGATGTGCGGCTGCCCTGCTGCGTCAGGTGGCGCCCGCTGCTGCGGGGCTCACGGGGTGGCTGGTGACCCTGTGATCTGAGGAGCAGAGAGGTGCCGTGTGCCGAGGGCTCAGGGGGCTGCTGGCCCCTGCCCCCCGCTTGTGTTAGGGTAACTGGCCGAAGTTCACTTCCGTGTGGAGATAGGGGCGGGAAAGGTACAGGAGCCCTGGAGGACACATCCCTGCTCCTCACAGAGCGGTAGACACCAGGGTCCGTCTGGGGGCCGCCCCCACCCCTGCTCCGACACCGCCGGGTCTCTTTAAATCAAGTGATAGGGGAAGAGGTGTCTGTGGTCTCGGAATCCTGGTGACAGCTCTAAGGGCTGCACAGCCAGAGTTCAGAGATCCTGACACCCTGTCCCAGGTTCTGATCTGACCTGAGCCACTCAGCCCCAAGGAGGCCAAGGACAAGGGCCTCTTCTGAAGTCTCCTGGTCCCTCACTCCCACCTCCCCCCTAGGACCCTGAGCAGACAGCCTTAGCAAGAACTGTGGAGGGGGAGGCAGGAGGGCTTGCAGGGCCCTGAGCTGGCCTTGACGGGCTTCCTGCCACGCCCTGGAGGCGCTCGGAGCGAGCCCGGGCAGGTGCGGTGTGTGCATCTGGGTGGCCACAGGCCTGGCGGTCTGGGGTGGTGGGGGCTGTTGGGAGCAGGCCGAGGGATGTGGGGCTTACAGAGCGGAGGGCAGGCCAGGCAGGCGCTGGTGGTGCAGGGTGATCGGATGGGTGAGGGGCTGCAGNCCTGGACGCGGAGGTGCTGCCCTTGCCGCCGCGGTACCGCTTCCGGGATCTGCTGCTGGGAGACCAGTCCTTCCAGAACGACGACAGGTAGGGCGGGGGTCGCGCCGAGCGCGTGGAGCTGTCCGCGGTGCTGAAGGCCGGTCCGCGGCGCGGCCCTCAAGTTTCCCGGGCTTCCAGGTCCGGACGGGAGAAGTTTCGGGTGGGGGCTGGGCGACAAGGGAGGCATCTTCCGGGAGGGCCCCCCCGAAGGTGGAACAGAGAACTGTGTGTTGGGGAGTCTTCCCGAACACC
>NW_027527401.1:717082-732974 GCF_008692635.1 Crocuta crocuta | reverse complement strand
CCGCCGCCGGGGGGGGGGGGCCCTGCAGCCTGGCTGAAGGCCGGTTCCTCCACTCTGGCTGTGGCCTTTCAGCCTTAACTGAGTGAGAGCCTTTCAGGCTCATGTCGTGGGTTCTTACGGAGGGTGACAACGTTCCCTCACCTCGGATTCTTCTGGGTGGACAAAAGCAGAATGAACTGGAGTCTTTCGGTGAGAGAGCAGCAGAACCAGCCCTTGGGACTAATTCATGCGCCGAAGGAGCTGGCAGGAAGCTGAAGGCAATGTTGCTTTTCTCTTCCTTTTCCCCAAATAGCTGTCTTGGGTAAACAGCCGGCCCTTTAGCTCTGTCAGCCTCAAGAGAGGCGCTTTCGGGCCTGCCAGTGAAGGCAGTGCAGGGACACACACGCTGGAGCCTGCAGAGCCTGGGAATGAGCTGTTTTCCTTGCCTTGTATGTGGAGGGGCCTTTGGTACCTGCTGGTGCCCGCCCCCGCCCAGCCCGGAGCGGCAGGGTGAATGCGCATGCCCCCACCCCCAGCAACAGTGCAAATATCCCAGGCAGCACATGTGAGGCGCCCAGGTGGGAACAGTCAGGACACAGACTGAGCCTCCAGAGGACCAGTTGCCGGAGCTACAGCTGTGACTGAGGTCAGCGTGTAGGACAGCGCCAGGAGGAGCTGCCGAAGCTCCCTGTGCCCCCACACAGCCTCCTACCTGCCCGCGCCGCATCTGGCTGCGTCCTCCAAGCACATCAGGAGACGTGAACCGACCGTGGTTACCCACTGGTGGCCAAGTCTGTGGGTTCAGCAGAGGGGCTTTCTGAATTCTGTGTCTCTTCTTGTCGGACTGAGTGCTGTGGTTGTAAGTAAGCCCGCCCAAGAGCTCAGGACCGGGACAGGCAGAGGGGTCGGGAGGGTCCTGGCATGGTGTGCGTGGCTGGGGCCTCTCCTGCCCTCCTGGAACGCGGGCAGGGGCTTTCCCGGGTCACACCTGTGCGCTGAGCGTCCCCCCCCCCCCCGGGACCTGCTGAACCCTTGAAAACAGCATTCCTGGAGGTTCTCCCAGCGCGGGCGGGTGGGGCTGTCTCCCCGGCAGGCCCAGGGCCTCCGGACGCGTCGATAAGTGCCAGTGTCTGTGGTTGATGAAATCAGAGCGGCGCACCCCTCCCCTCGGTTTTCAGGAGTGGATGGCAGGGGTCCCCCCCTGCTCACCCCAGAGAGGAGGCACAGGGCCCGGGTGGACGTGCCCGGCCCTTGGAGTGTCCGAGGGGTTCACGGGTGGGGAGGGGGTGCTGGCCTGCACATCTCCAGCCAGGTTCCCGATGATGCTATCCCTGCTGGCTTGGGGGCCCAGTGCTGGCTTCCCCGGGGTGCTAGGAGCAGCCGCCTGGGGCAGGGGCCCGTCCGGCACCCCCACCAGCCACTGTGTCACGAGTCCAGTTGGAGAGGGAGGAGCCTCTCTGTTTTCAGACTTCTCTGACTCAAGTTCGGCCTTGTCCTTCTCATGAACCCCTCATGCCCGTGCACATTGGGGCAGGCAGTGCAGGAAACCAGCATGGCACTGGGGGGTGGTGGGCGGGGTAGGGCGCTGAGATCACTGGAGACCCCCACCCGTAAGGACGCACACACAAGGAGGCCCAGGCTGGGCTCTGAGCTGACATCCAAGCTCAGGGAGGAGACCGCGAAAGCCAGGCTGTTGGAGGCCTCTTCCTCGGTGTTTGTGCCACGGCCTGGCCCGGACCGCTCGAGCCTCTCCCTCTGTGCCTGTCTCCTCCTTGATGTCTGTGCCCCCTTCCTCATCATGGGTTCCCAAAGTGGAGGATGCAGGCAGGCTTCTGCCCGGCCTGTCAGGACCCCTTGTGCACGTATGGGGAGCCTGTAAGGATGTTTGCAGGGGCACGGGGCTGGCAGGGGCTGGAACTGCGGGCTGCCCCCTGCACCATGAGGTTGGGGGCTTGGGGGTACCCGCCGCCAGCACAGGGTTGGCCCCCTGTCCCCCCCCACACCGTCAGCAGCATTCTCGTGGAACCCTTTCCCTTCCCCCAGCTCTCCGCCGTCAGCCCACAGGCCCCAGGGCAGGCTCTGTGGGGTGAGCGGGGTACAGCTGCCCTGACGTGTGGCAGGCTGCTGCGCGTGGGCGGCCAGGGCTGTGGGCTTCCTGCTCTCCAGAGAGAGAAAGCCACCAGTAGTGAGTCACTGCAGCCTCACACTGTGGCCTTGGAGGGAGGGAGGGACTCAGCCCACGTGGGCCAAGGAGGCTGCAGCGGCCTGGGGGGGGGGGTGCCAGGCAGGGGAGGAGGGCGGAGCCAGAGCAGACCTTCTGGGGAGCGGCTGAAGGGACCTTCTGGGGCGACCTTCGCTGCTGCCTGCGAGACCCTGTCTTGGGGTCCCAGGGGGCAGCGGGGGCCGAGGAGCAGCTGAAGGAAGCCCCTCCTTTCCCCCTCCCAGCCCTAAGGCTGACCCTCCTGTGCTGGGGGGGGTCGGGGTCTGAGTCACAGCTGGAGGCTGCAGGCCCCGCCCACTGTGAGCCCTCCTCCTGGAAGGGTGACAACAGCCCCTGTCACCACAAAGAGCACTGTGATGGGACCTCGAATGACACAAGGGGGAAAGGGCTGTGCAGCTGGCGCTTTCTCATTAAAAGTGGCTGTCCCCTCCTCGCCTGCATCCCGGACAGGAGGCTCTCAGCCCCACCGCCCCCCCACCCCCCGCACACCCCGCCCCTGGCTCAGGAAGATGCAGGTGGGCTCTGTGCACTGAGGGACCTGGGGACATGGGGGCTGTCACACTGCAGCCCTGTCCCCCACAGGGAGCACAGCTGTCAAAAGGCTGGAGTGGAGAAGCCTCTGGTGAGGACAGAGGGCCTGGCACGTGGCCAGCTCCCAGCCTGCAGGCCCGGGCCGCCTGCTCTCCGCGGCTGTCTGCCGGCCAGGACCCGCCAGCAGGGGGGCCGAAGCCACGGCCGGAGGCGGCGCGAGGGTCTGTGGCCTCCCCTCTCTCCCTGGCCTCTGAGGGGAGGACACGTGCACGCCGAGGCTCTCAGGGGCTCTGGGGGGTGGGGGGGCATCGGCCTGCTGCAGGCAGGACGAGGAGGCCAGGCCTCCAGGGGTCAGAATGCCACCCTTGAGGGCTGTTTGCCTCAGCTCCTCTGACACCAGCGGATGGAGCTTGGCGTGTCTCTAGGTTGAGCAACACCAGATATTATTTCACACAACAAGCAGGGAAGCGGGAACACGGCAGTCCTGCACTGCAGGGACGGGGGGCCTCACCCCTGCCGGCCCTGAGCTGGGGACAGGGGACCGCCGTGGCCCCTGGGGCGGGGGCTCCTTCTCGACCCCGACTCTGCAGCAGGCGTGCCCCTTCCCCCTGCCCTTCCCCCTCAGCCGAGCAGGAGGGGACTAGGCCGCTCGTGTGTGCGCCGTGAGGTCCCACCGGGAGTGGGGGGCTCCTGGAACAGCACTGCCCTTGGGGCCACTCGGCTGGACTGTTAATAAGCGGACACTAGTGGGGCGCCGGGGGGCTCGTCGGTTAAGCGTCCGACTTCGGCTCAGGTCATGATCTCAGCTCCGTGGGTTCCAGCCCCGCGTTGGGCTCTGTGCTGACAGCTCAGAGCCTGGAGCCTGTTTCGGATTCTGTGTCTCCCCCTCTGCCTCTCCCCTGCTCGTGCTGTTTCTCTCTGTGTCAAAAATAAAAACATTTAAAAAAATTTTTTAAAAAGTGGGCATTACTGAGCCACACTGGAGAGGCCACCAAGCCCAGGCTCAGCTCCAAGTGGGAGGGTTAGAACCCCCCCAGGGTGCTCCGTCCTCTGGGCTCCTACCCCCTTCCCTCTCCCGTCCTCCCTCCCCCACCCAGGGCTCCCGCAGACGTGGCAGGGGCGGCCCTGGAGGGCAGCACGGTGCGGAGGGTGGGGCGGTTCCTGCTCCCTGGTGCAGGACCCGGGACCCTCCTGAGAGCCGGAGAGGGCAGCCACCTCTCTCTCGTCTGGAGGGGCGTTCGGGACAGACTGGGGGCCGTGAGGGAAGCCAGGGCCATGGGGGCGGCAGGCTAACCCGAGTCTCGCACACGTGGGTTCTGTGCACACCCATGAACACGGAGGGCACTTCACAGTGGAAGGCGGCCGTGGACGTGCTGCAGCCGCGGCGGTCAGGCTGAAGCAGGGCTGGCGTGACTTCACGGGAGCCCCGCCGCTTAGCCCCGCGCCCCTGGGTCCTTCCTGCGTGGGGCTGTGGGGCCCGGGCCTCCTGGGGGCCTGCCTCCTCCCTGCGCCATGACCCCCGGGCAGGGCTGGGCTGCCGGCTCATAGGCTGGGGCAGGGTGGGACCCTAGCTCTGCCCCAGCACCTGCTCCTTGCCCCGCTCTGGGCAGGGGGCGGGGGTTGTGTCCACCGCAAACCCCCAGGCTTCGGGGGACACAGCCAGTCAGGGAAATGGCAGGGGGGCCAGGCTGGCGTGGCCCAGACCAGGCTGGGGGTGTCCTGCCGCCTTCGGCTCCGTGGATAGAACTGGATGGTGCCTGGGCGCCGGGGACGCGGCACTAAAGCCAAAGCCCTCACGTCCGCCCTCCCTGAGCCTCTGCTGGGCCCCGAGCAGCCACCTGCTGTGGCTGGCCTCCTGGGGACAGGTCATGCCTTCCTCCAAGCGGGATCCCGGGAACTTGAGGCCCGCCCCCCAGCCTGGGGGCAGGGTGAGCTGAGTGCATGGACAATGAAGGGACACCACAGAGGGACGGGAGAGGGGCTGGCAGTGGGGGAGGGAGGGAGGGAGGGGCGCTGGCATGCGTGTGCTCAGATGGGTCAGCGGGGCCCCGGGACCTGCGGCTGCGCTTGTGAAACGGGCGAGCTGCTCAGTCTGCGGGGCGCCCCGGGTGCCGGCATTCCTGGACCCCCCGCCCGTGCCCTGGGGGCGTCTGGGGTCCACAAGGTGGGTGGAGCCCTGGGGCTGTGCAGGCCAGCGTGTGTTCCCGGGGACGTGTACATGTGGCTCAGAACTCAGTCCCTCCTGAGTCAGTGCAGAACACAGCACAGCCGCCTGGCGAGGGGGCAGCCGGCGTCCTCCAGGGTTGCGAACCCATGATCAGTTTTGGTTTCAAATTCTCCTTCCTGTTGGTCCCTTGACGTAGCGCCTGCGGCTGTGCTGGTGTCTGTGGGGACCTCCTCCTGCATCGGAAGTGAAGGCGGGAAGTGGGGGTGTTTGGGCCCAGCTTCAGGCAGCTCAGCTGCGGAACAAAACACCACAGACCAGGCAGCTCAGACCACACGTTATTCCCCGCGGATCCGGAGGCTGCGGGCCTGAGAGCCGGGTGCCGGCGCGGCGGGTCCCGGTGACGGCCCCCTCCCCGGCCCGCAGACGGGGTGCTGGGTGCGCAGTTGGAGGGGGCGCCTCAGTGTCTTCTCGTAAGGGCCCAGCCCCGTCAGCGGAGCCCTCATCCCCTCGGCCGTCCCCCCGAGACCCTCCCCTCCCCCCAGCATCACACTGGGGGTCGGGGCCTCCGCACACGGAGTCCTCGGCAGGCTGGGGGGAGTGAGTCGACGCTAGGGAAGAAATGGCAGTTCATCCTTCCTGGGCTTGAGCTGGGCTTTGACTCAGATTCCTTAAGCTTTGAGGCCGTCCCGGAGGGCCTGGAGAGAGAGCCTGCTTGGAGCTTCCTCTCCCCTCCGGGCTGGGCGCGCACCCGGCTGACCGGACGCCGGACGCAGGTCCCGAAGCAAAGGGCCCTGTCCAGGGGCACGGCACCGCTCAGGGGTGCCTCGGAGGGGCGGGGCGGCACCCAGTACTCCGCACCCCCGCTGTGCTTTGAGCCCAGGTCTACCTGGAGCCTGTGTGGGATCTTATTTGGAAATAGGGTCTGTGCAGCTGTGATTAAGGTAAAGATCTCAAGGTGAGTTCATTCTGGGTCAGGGCGGGTGCTAACCTCAGGGACCGTGTCCTTATGAGGAAAGACACCCAGGCAGGCCCACGTGAAGGCGAGAGCAGAGGCTGCAGGGACCCACACAAGCCAGGGCGCTGGGGCCCCCCGGAGCTGGCAGAGGCAAGAAGGACCCTCTCTGGAGCTTCCGGAAGGAACAAGGCTCCGCTCACACCTTGATTTCGTTTTTCTGGCCTCAGAACTGGCGGAAAATAAATTCCTGTTGTTTCAGGCCCCCCAGTTTCTGGCACTTTGTTATGGCAGCCCCAGGACGCGGACACCCCCATCACAGGGCACGAGTGTGGTGGGGACCCAGGGACCGGCACCTGCCCCCTTCTCCGGTCACTAGGGAAGCTTCCAGTGTGGGGTTGTGGGGAGCGTGCTGGGCCTGCAGAGTGGTCACTGGCCTTGTGGGGTGGGACCCCCAGCCTGCTGAGGGTGGATGGAGTCTGTGAATGACTTGGCCTGTCCCTTTGCTGGGGTGTTTTCCGGGGCAGGGTCTAAAGTGGTATTGAAAATACACTCAAAGCGGAAATGCCGGAAAAGAGGCCCCTTCCCACTGGGCCGTGGGAGCCAGGAGCAGACAGGCACCTCCCCCTGCCTGCAGGGACAGTGACTCCTGGCCCTGAGGACTCCAGAGGAGGGGCTGTGGGGGCGGTGCATCCCTCGTGACCTTGACCCCCACAAGAGCCCAGGGAAGAGGCTGCTCCTGAGGGGCCGCAGGGGCAGGGAAAAGGCCTGGGGGCGAGTTGTGGGGAGGGGACGGGAGGAGCCTGGACTGGGCGGGGGGCTCGGTTTCTGGTGCAGGTGCGTAGGTGTGAGTGCCCCCGGCCTCTCTCCACAGCTGTGTGGTGGGCAGGGGCAGCCCTCGCAGCCTGGCAAGGCCCTGCCCAGCCCCACTGTGTCCTCCGGGAGCTGGGCTGGCTGCACCCTCCTCCCCAGGCCCAGGGAGGGGCCCAGGTCCTGGCTCTTTCCGTCTCCCTGCCCCCATTCCGAGCCTCAGTGGGCTCCTCAGCACATGCCCACCTCGGGGTCCAGAGGGGCTAAGGTGAGGCCATCTTTGAAAGCTCCCCCCATCCACCCCTGGAGGCCCCCGGCCCTGCCCCTGCCCCTGCCCCCACCTAGCTAATTAGCAGCTCATTCTCTGTCTCTGTGAGTCTCTGCCTCTCTGGCAGGCTTTCCTGTGCTCTTGGGGCCCCTTCCAGAGCAGTGTCAGGGCCCGGGAGCAGGGAGAAGGCCCTTCGGGGGGGAAGGGGGCGAAGGACTCCAGCAGAGGCCGGCAGCGGCTCTAATGCCCGTGTGTGGGGAGGCGTGGCACCCGGGCAGCCCACTCCCGTCCCTCTGGGTCCTCGGGGCAGGAGAGGACACAGCCCGGCGGGGCCCAGCCCCCTCCCAGCTCAGCCGGACTGTGGCCCTGTGCAGATGTGACCAGAGTAAGGATTTTAAGATGGGGAAAGAACCCTGGTGGCCCGAGGTGCCATCGATGTGCTCTCATAAGGAGGGAAAAAATGGTAAAGTGTGTTATGTATATTTTACCACAACTTGAAAGAGAGGCGGGGCGGGTAACAGACTGAGGTCTCACTTGAGAACAGAGGCAGAGATCAGAGGGATGAGGCCACAAGCCAAGGAACACTGGAGCCACCAGAGGCTGGAGGGGTGCCCTGCCACACCCGGACTCCTGCCCAGTGGCTCTGCTGGTGGGCTTTGGGCTCAGAACTGGCGGGACTGCGTTTCTGCTGTTGAAGCACCCAGTGTGCGGTCCCCATTAGGGCAGCCGCGGGACCCTCGCTCGAGCCGTCCCAGCCGTTGGCGCGCGAGAACGTCAGGAGAGATCCTCTCTCTCCGGCCTGGGGTGGGAATGTGCCAGCTGCCCAGCAGCCCGGGCGCCCAGGCCAGGCCCCCACTGGGAAGTGCGTGTCTCACAGAAGCAGATTCTGAGTGGCATTTATGGGCCGTCGCCTGTGACCCACGCCCTGTGCTGGGGACGGGGCAGGGGGAGGGCGGGGACACTCTGGTGGTGCCCAGGAGTTGATTAAAGTCGTGGAGGTGAGCGGGGGGCAGGGGGAGTAGCAGCGACCTGGCCTAGAGATGCTGCCCGTGGCCCCCAGCCCCTCGCAGCTGGCCTGCTCAGCCCAGGAGGGCTGAGTCCTTGTGGTTATTAGGACCCCAACTCCTCTTGATCCAGAATGGCTCCTACCAGATGGGGCCCCCTAGGATCTCCACAGCTGCCGAGGCCCGTGAATACGATGAGCCAGCCAGGGCCATGGTACATCGCACAGTGTGGGGGCTGAACCCCATGTCTCCTGAGGTCATGCGGTGGAGTTCTGACTGCCTGAGTGCCCCGCCCCCGCCCGGTGCCTCCGAAAGTGACCTTGTTTGGAACCTGGGTCATTACAGGTGATTAAGCAAACAAGAGGTCGTCAGGGTGGCCCCTAATCCTGTAGGACTGATGCCCTTTAACAAAGGGGGGTTCGGAGACCGGCGCAGAGAGGGGACAGAGGAGTCAGCGTGTGCAGGACGTGGAGGCGGCCTTGGAAGCAAGCCCTGCCGGCGCCATGGCCTTGGACGTCCCGGCTCCAGGACTGCGAGGGAACACGGTTCTGTCGCTCGAGCCGCCCGCCCGTGATGCTCCCTGGCAGCGGAGCAAGGGACTGTGCGTGGCCAGCAGGGTTAGGGATCACCTGCGCGGTCTGTCCGGCCACACGAGCCCTGTGGAGGCAGCACGCTTTCTCTGGCCGGAGCGCGAGAGCCAGAGCTTTGGGGCCCCGGGGGAATCTGGCACGCCGGTCCTGGCCCTGGCGGCCGAGGGGGGACAGCCAGCAGGNCCTGGGTCATTACAGGTGATTAAGCAAACAAGAGGTCGTCAGGGTGGCCCCTAATCCTGTAGGACTGATGCCCTTTAACAAAGGGGGGTTCGGAGACCGGCGCAGAGAGGGGACAGAGGAGTCAGCGTGTGCAGGACGTGGAGGCGGCCTTGGAAGCAGGCCCTGCCGGTGCCGTGGCCTCGGACGTCCCGGCTCCAGGACTGCGAGGGAACACGGTTCTGTTGCTTGAGCCGCCCGCCCGTGATGCTCCCTGGCAGCGGANCGTGGCTGGACGAGCCGGCAGGCGGCGGCACCCAGAAGTCCAGGCGGGAGCCCGGTCCCGCCTGACACGCGTCGGCCTCGTGAGGCCCCACGGAAAAGCCGAGCTAAGCTCTGCTCAGACTTGGAGCCTGTGGCACAGGAGATGATAAAGGAGCCGCTTTAAGCGGTGACGTCCGCGATGATTTGTTACACAGCAAAGGTAGCAGATACGCTCCTTTCCTGCAGAACGTTCCGCCATCTGTATGTGTCTGGGTGCCTCTTCCGGAGCGGCTCAGCCTGTCCCTCGGCCTCCGGTGCTCCTCACAGGCTGGCTGTCAGGTCCGAAGGCCTGGAGAACAGTTTAGGGGAGACTGTTGTCACCCGTTGCCTGGTTTTCCCTCCACCGCGGGGACAGCTGGCTGAGGGACAGCAGCACAGCCCTGCCTGTCACCCCTGCTGGCGGGGGTGGAGGGGGCTCTGCACATGGGAGGCAGCTGAGGCTCTTCACGGGGACAGGGGACACTCCTGAGCTGTTGCTGTGGCCTCGTGCTGTCATCGGGTCCTCGGAAGGGGGGGAAGAAGCAGAAGTCACAGCGGCGTGAGGAAGAGGCCCTGAGAAGCTGGCGGGGGTAAGAGGGGTGTCCTCCCCCAGAGCCTCCAGAGGGAACCTGGATACTTAGATTTGAGGCCTCCGAGCTCCAGGACAAATTTGCCAAGACGATAAATTTGTGTTGTTTTAAGCCAGTAAATTTGGAGAGATTTGCTGTGGCAGCAACAGGAAACCCACCCGCCATGATTTAATCATCGCCCGTCCTGGTGCTCAGCTGCCTCTGCTGTGTCCGCCCAGAGCCCTGCTGCTGGGCTCTGTGCCTTTCCCAGGTTTTTATATTGTGAAAAATGCACACATAAAATTTATCACTTAAAAAAAATTTTTTTAACGTTTGTTTTAAAGGAGAGAGAGACAGAGTGCGAGTGGGGAAAGGCAGAGAGGGAGGGAGACACAGAATCGGAAGCAGCTCCGAGGTGTCACACAGAGCCCGACGCGGGGCTCGAACCCACGAACTGAGATCATGACCTGAGCCAAAGTCTGACACTTAACCAACTCAGCCACCCAGACGCCCCTAACATTTATCATCTTAAGGACACAGTTCAGGGACATCAAGTTCACTCACACTGTTGTGCAGCCATTGCCCCTCCCCACCCCACCCCACCCCGTCTGTCCCCAGATCGTGTTCATCTTCCCAGACTGGACTCTGTCCCGTTACACACGGCCCCTCCTTTCCCCCAGCCCCGCCCCCCCGCACCTGTGGCCCCCACTCCCCCAGGGCCTCCTGGGAGTGTCCACTCCTACAGAGCGTGTCCCCTGTGACGGGCTGACCTCACTCAGCATGGGGTCCTCCAGGGTCACGCACGTGGTAGCCGGTGTCGGGATTTCCCTCCTGTTTAAGGCTAAAGTTCTGTGGTGTGGACGGACCATCTTACGGACCATCTGTGGTCCGTCCGATGGACCCTTGGGTTGCTTTCGTGTTTAGCTGCCGTGAGTGAGGCTGCCGTGACCACGAGTGTGCAGATATCTCTTCAAGACTCTGTTTTGAGTTCTTCAGGCATGTACCCACACGCAGAGCTGCTGGGTCACTCGGCAGCCCCACTTCTAGGGAGGCACCAGGCCCTCCCACGTGCCCTCAAGCGGCACACGAGGCCCCATCCCCCACACCCGTGCCGGCACCTTTCTTTTCTGTTGGTCCCAGAGCCGCATCTGGTGAGTGAGTGTGAGGTGGTACCTCTCTGTGGTCTTGATTCCCGTTTCCCTAGCGAGCGGCTGTGTTGAGCACCTTTTCACGGGTTTATCGGCCCCAGGCCGGAGCCCGGGAGGCCTAGCGATCAGCGCACCTCTGGTTCGCCTCTCTCGATGTGGGGGTGCGGGAGAGGATTCCCAGGCCCCCGTGGGCACACAGCAGGGTGGCTCTGGAGGGTGCAGGCAGGTGCCTCTCTGGTTCCGCTGGACACCACTTCGAAAAGTCTGCGATGCCGGGCCTGGGCCTCCGCCTGCGGCTTCAGGGTCGCCCCTTGCCGCCTTTTGCTGTGTTTCCGCATCTCCCTGGGTTCCGGAGGCTCCTGGGCCAGCCTGCCCACCTGCCCTCACACCTCCAGGCGTCATACCTGGGTCCCGTGGGCCGCACCTGCTCCAGGGCCCCTCTCCAGCCAGGCGTGGGTGTCCGGCCCCCAGGACACAGTGTGCGGTAGGCGCGTGAAGGGACGGATCAGTGACCACCCCGTCTGCTCGTCCTCTTCTCCCCACCTCGAGGGTCACCGCCCACCCACTCAGCTTTGATTGACACCCCTGTCCAGTCGCTCAGAAGCCTGGCGGCTCCGCCCTCAGACACCCTGGACTCGGCCTGTCCCCCGCTGCCGCCCCATCCCTCTGGGCACAGGAGATGCGAGGCGATGACCCCCCCATAGGGCAGCTGTCCTGTGGCTCGAGGGAAGGGCGCTCACTCTCGCCCACCCTCCCGCTGCAGCCGCGGGGCTGGCGGGTGTCCGACCCCAGTTGGAGCGGGCAGTTTACGACTCTCCTCACGGTGCGCCACGGCCGGGGAACGCGGAGCCTCGGGCGCTGCCTGTGCCCAGGGCTGGCTGCCCACCACACACAGGAAACACAGCGCCGGCCAGAGGCGAAAGTAGATGGTCATTTTCCAAATGAATCAGTCCTGACGTAAGTGACGCGGCGGCCAGCTGGAGAGGTCTCAGCCACCCACTCCCAGGCGTCACCCACTCCCAGGCGTCACCCACTCCCAGGCGTGGTGCTGATGATTGTCGGGTGGTCCTTCCTTGCACATCAGCCAGTTATCTCTTGCGAGGGCATGTCAAACAAAATGTTGGAAAAGCCTTGCCTTCTCACCTGCCTCTTACCCTGGACCTCAGAAGCCGTCGCTAGGTGAGGCCGCTGGCCTCTCCAAGTCCAGGACCACAGTGGGCGTGGCCGATGGGCTGGCCCCAGGGTGCCGGCAGGCACTGCCGCTGGGAGCGCAGTCGGGTGGGCCACGGCCACATGGAGCAACGTGAGCCTGTGTCTGTCTGGGTGGAAGTGCATCCCGAGGGCCCCGCGGCTCCGGCACCTCCTGGGGGCCTGGCGAGCAGCCCCGATGTCTGCCCTTCTCCATTACTGACCAGACCCCAGGAGCCTCGGCCCTGCCCGGGGATGGCGCCCGGACCCCAGAGCTGCGGCTGTACGGGCACCGCCAGCGCCCACGGCCCTGCTAGCTCCCTGCTGCACGCACCCCCCACTGCACGTGGCTGGCTTGCCAGCAGGCCCCGAGACCCTTCCAGCTGTCGTCCCGTGCAGTCACTCCACAGGAAGGGGGACAAGCGGCCGCCATCTCCTCACCCCTGCTCCCCACGGCAGGCAGGGGGCTTTGCCTGCCCAGAGCCCTCATTTCTCCAGGGCAGATTCCTAACTGAAATGCAGTTGGGGGGGGAGGGGGGAGTGGGGATGCTGGTGTGGGGATTTGCTGAGGCCACCGGAGAGCTCTGCACCAGATGTCCCTGCCTCGCGATCTGGGGAAAGGCCAGGCAGGGGCTGGGTGTCCCGAAGCCCACCTGTCTCCCACAGACCTTCCATAAGCTCAGGCCCTGGTGGTTTGCTGGGTCACACAGGTCGGGTGAAGAAACAGGCAGCCCAGACAAGCTGGGGCCTCTGGTCTAGATGTCAGGGTTCGGGCAGGTCAGGAGGGCCTGGAGTCCCTGGCTGTGCTGGGGGGACAGCCATGCATCTCGGCACCCCCACACCTGGCAGGGCTCCCGAGCACCCAGAGCCAGGGCCTCCCTACCCCCAGCACCAACACTTCCAGCTGGCCCAGTGAGCCACCTCACCTGGGTCCTCCATCCATTTCTCCCTGCCTCAGTCTCCCCACTTTGCACAACCGAAATCTTCACCGTCTGCTTGAGTTGTTCGTGTTCAGGGCGGTGGTCAGAGCTGGCCCCAGCCGGTCGTCAGGTGTGGACAGGGCTCGCAAAGTAGCTGCCTTGTCCGAAGCAGGGATCTTGTGCCCAGAAGGGAGCTGAGTCGCAGATGGGTACTGCCCGGTGAGGGTCCGCACGGAGGCAGGGAATCGGGGCGCGGGGGTGGACCCGCCCAACCTAAGCAGGCACCAAGAGTGGGGCCTGGAAGGTGGGCACAGCTCTGGGCGGGCCATCGGAGCCCTTCCCGGGTCCCCCGCACCCGNCCCGGGGAGGGGCTCTGCTGCTCTGCCGCTCGCCTCCCGCACCGGCTCCGCTCGGCTGCACCTGCCGCGTCGCCTGCAGCCCCGGGAAGGGGGCGACGGCCGGGCTGCCCCCTCTGAACCCTCACCCAGGCGCCAGGACCACCCCCTGTGCTTTCAGCCGGCCTCTGAGAGCCTGTGCTCTCCCCCCTCCCTCCCGCTCTTAGAGGCTGGTACCGTGGGCCTGCAGGTAAGGCTGGGGGGAGAAGGGGAGAGGTCCTGGGCACTGTGCCGGCTGGCTCAGGGACCCCTGCCTGCCCCTCTCCCAGAGCCCACACTCCAGTGGGCCCAGCAGCCGCTTGGGGGGAGGTAAGGCCAATATCCAAGTCTCCACTTCAGAGGCGGGCAGTGTGGGGAGGGGGGAGGTTGGGGGCCTGGCCGAAGGCTGCATAGCAGGTTGGAGCTGGGACACAGGTCTGAGGCTCCCTGGGGACCAGTACCTGAAGCTGGTGACAACCAGGGTGCAGGAATTCATTTTCCTGGAGGGGCCCCCCTGGGGAAGGGGACCTCACCAGCCCTTCTCCAGCTCCCCCGAGCGCAGGGCTGAACACAGCACCCCCATTTCACGGATGAGGACACTGAGGCTCCGTCTGCAGCACCAGCCCTCAGCCAGCAGCAGTATTTAGCCAGCACCTTCTCTGTGCAGGGAGCCCTTCTAGATGCTGCCGGGGAAACAGAGATGAATCAGATCCGCCCCGGTGTGGGCACACATCGTGGGCACAGAAACCTGTGCCTGGCAGAGAGGTGCAGGCTGGGCCAGGGTGAGGCGAGTGGGGGCTTCCAGGGCTGCTGGCCCCACGGGGAGCGGCCCAGGGAGATGGGCAGGGGCCCTCCAGGCAGGGGCGGCAGCCAGGGCCGAAGCCTGGGGAGGGTGCGACGCCTTGTCAGAGTTGGGGCTGAGGTTGGCAAGGACGTGGCCTGGCAGATGGTGGGACCAGGGGCGCCTCGGGAGCCTCTCCCCTGCCCCTCCCCCCGGCCACAGGCTGTCCAGGCCCCTCCTGCCCTCACACCCTGTTTCTGGCTCCTCAGAGCAGAAGCATTTTCCTGATGGGAAGCTGATGCCCAGTGGTTATTCCCATTTGCCAGAGTGGACTGCTAAGGCTGGAGATTAAGTGCCTCTGAGAGGCCCTGGAGCAGCTAATGGGCAGCCTGGGTGGGGAGGAAGCAAGTGCTGGCCAAGGCCCCGAGGACAGGCTCCTCTCCTTTCTCTCCTCCTGGACGCCGTGGGGGGCAGTGGCTCCAGAGGCTCTGGTTACAGCCAGTCCAGCCCCTGCGAGAGATTCCTGTTCCCGCAGGGGTGCAGAGACGCCAGGTCCTGCCCAGGCTGCATCTGAGCCTGCAGTGCAGAATGGGAATTGAGACGACAAGGCCACCTCCTCCAGGAAGCCCTCTCCCATCCCCATACTCTTCTGCCCCCAGTTCTGTGCAGACCCTTTTCCGGGCGGCCTCACTCTATCCCCAGCAGCCCCTGAGGTACAAGGTTCTTATCGGCCTCCTACAGAACAGAGGAAAGGGGACTGTGTAGCTGCATAGCCAGCCCGCGGTATTAGGGCCTGGAGCCCTGCAGCCTTGTGTCCCCAGATGCCGCGGAGCTGCTTCTGGACAGGAGCGGTAGAGCCACAGGTTCCTGAGCAGAGGAAGGCGTGCAGGGGCTTTGCTCCTTGGGAACTCAGATCCGACGGAGCACCCGGCACAGCCAGGGCAGGGTGGTGGGAGAGGGAGCCAGTGGCCAGAGCTCCTGGGGCTGCCCCATCTGCATGCCTGGCCCCCTTCTGGGGCCAGCAAGGGCCAGCCGTCCCGGGACGCGAGGCATCGACCTTCCCCAGGGCGGCCCACTGTGGCTGGGGAGGCGCCTGCTCCCAGTGCCAGTGCTCAAGCGCCCCCCCCAACACAATGCACCCTAGTGGCGTGGACGCCGTGGTGGGCCAGCATGGGTCCCGCCCCCCACGCCCGCCAGAGCCCCCTGAGCTCGTGAGTCCCCTGCTTCCTCCTCTGTCCTTCCCCTCCCCCATGTCTGGTAAGGCCAGGAGGGGGAGGGGCAATGCTCAGAAATCATGACCTGGGGCAGGAGTGATGAAGACCATCAATCAAGAGCTTTTGAGCAGGGGGTCCACTGAGCTCTCCCCATGGGTCAGGGCTGTGCTGGGGCCCCTTCGTTCCCCCCCAAAAAGCCTGGGGCTGGGTGGCCTTTGCCCTTCCCAGGAGCTGCCACATGTCAGGTGCGCCGCCCTTGATGGACAGACAGGGCTGGAGAGGAAGAGCCTGGTTGCGGGGCACCTCCTCCCGGCCTCCCACCTTGGTTTGGGTTCTGCAGCAGGTGCGGGGCGCCCTGGGGTATCCTTGGAGGGGACATCTGAGTGGGTGGCCCGGAAGGCATGACGGTGGCAGCCCCGGTGAGAAGGGCAGGACTGCAGACACATTTGGAGGCAGAACCCAGGGGTCTGGGAGGGGTTGGGGGTGCAGTGCAGTGGGGGCACCTGGAGGCACAGCCAGGCTGGCGTGGACCCTCCCATCGGTGTGGATGCCCCGAGGGGAGGAGAGAGGGAGCAGGTGAAGCCGATGCCCGCCACTGGTAGTTTCAGGGGAGGGGACATCCGCGGAGTGGTCTCAACAGAGGTGGGCTGACAGGCAGGGTTTGGGGAGCAGAGGCGGAAACTCCCGCTGAGGCGCCTCTGCACGGAGGTGCTG
>NW_027527401.1:708609-716831 GCF_008692635.1 Crocuta crocuta | reverse complement strand
CGTTGAGTGGCCGCTGGGGGCGGTGTGTCCACCCCGCGTGTCTCCGGCCGCCACGCCGGGTCTGGAGGCGCAGGGCGCACCTCCGTGCAGGGCCCGGGAGCTGCTGTGAACTCGAGGGCTGAGGAAGGAAAGGCAGCAAGGACTGCACGAAACACCTTTCGGCGGCGGCCACTTTGCTCTGCTGGCCGAGTCTGCCCCCAGCGCGCCCTCGCCGGGCCCTCCCGGGTGCGCCAAGCCCAGTATGCATCTCCACACCTCGGGGTCCTCGGGCTCCAGTGCGGTCCTGCTTTCCTGCCGTCGTTCCCAGAGTCCCGCGTGTTGGCCGTGACCCCAGGCTTGTGACAGCCAAGGGCAGTAGGCAGAGCCCCTTCCCCGTAGGCCTGCTCACCCCCCCTTTAGCTGGCCCCCATGCTCCTCCAGGAACCTGGCCACTCTCCTTATCCCCCCTCCCCAGCACCCCGCACCCATGCTCCATGAGCTCCTGGCTCCACTGCAACAGCCCCCGCCTTGCCAGGCTCTGGCCCAGCACCCCCTCCCCGCCCGGTGCAGCTGTCACCCCAGCTCAGAGCTGGGGCAGCGCCTGGGCCAGCGACAGGAAACCTGAGGTGGACAAACATGTAGAATCTGCCAGAAGCTCCCAGCAAAGCCCTGGCTTCCCCTGCTCTGTGTGGAGCCCAGCCCCTCAGCGCGCCCCTCCGGACGGCCCCGCAGCCCCATCGAGCCGTCCCCGGCACCAGGAGCCGTCGGCCGGGGCGCAGGATGGTGAGGGGCTGACCCAGCTCTGACCTTCCTCCCTGCCTCCCAGCCCTGAAGGCCCTGGTCCTCGCTGATCTTCACATTCTCTTCTGAAATGTGGCAGCACCGAAGGTTAAGAGAAGCCCCCTGATGTTCTCTGTGCACCAGATGGGCACATCGTCAGCAAGTGGGCTTTCTGCAAACATGCACATCCGCCTGTGTGCACGCGCGTGCGTGCAGACACACACACACACACACACACACCACCACCAGAACCCCCAGGGGCCAGTCCCAGAGCCCAGCTGCCATCAGCACTGCTCCCCCACCAGCCCCCCCGCAGCCCAGGCCCAGAGCTGCCAGCAGCCGTCCCCCTCCTAACCCCCCCCCAACCCAGGACCAGCCATCGGCGTCAACTCCTGTGGCCAGTCTGGGGGAATCCTAGGATAGGCCGCCCAAAGGACAGCAGGTGTGTGGTTGCTGGTCCAGCGGAGGGGTGCACCTGGGCACCCCCAGGAAGCCTCCGCTCCCAGCCTCGGCCCGTCCTCTCCCTGGGAAGTCAGGGTGCAGGGCTGGTGGGCTCTGTGGCCAGGCCCCCAGAGAGCAGCGGAGCAGAGGCGAGGTGGACAGACGTGATGACGGCGGGGCCCTGGCTGTCGTGTCCGCCCTGTGTGGGAACTGCCTCTTGCCACGTCAGCTTTCTGGGCCTAAAGTGGGGCTGATGGTGCCCTTCCCTAGAGCTGGGGTCACGGTGCCTGAGGCGGGCTTGGCAGGGGCAGGGACAGTGAGCGCTCGTCAGATAGACTGATACTTGCTGAATCCTTGTGCTGAAGGCAGGTGTCTTTGGCCTTGGCCTTGCGTGCGGTCTGGCCTGGGCACAGGGTGCACGTGCTACGGGTGCTGTGCTGCTTTCTCGGGCACTGGGGGCCAGGCCCAGTAAGTACCTCACCACGGGCTGCCTCCCATGGGCACCTCCTCCTGCCTGGGGGCTCCAAGGGCCTGGGGGTGTGCACAGGGGTGCCCCCCACCCCGCCGCTTCCCTCGGACACTGCCCAGAGCTTCCTTGAGTGTCTGCGCCCCGACCTGGTCCAGGAGCCCAAGCCCTCCGTCTGCCTGTCTTCCATGTTGATGTGACCACCCGTGTCTGTCCCCAGGCTTCACGTGGAAGATTTCAGCCTGGACTCCTCTCTGTCTCAGTAAGTGCTTACAGGGAGGGGTCGCAGCAGGGAAAGACAAGTGTCCTTGCACCCAGCAGACCCTGGGAGGAAGGGGCTCAGAATCCAGTCTGCCCTGCGGCCAGGCGGGGGCAGGCACAAGGCAGCACTGGCCACCACCCCCCACACCATCAGGTGCCACTGCTGGGGGACGAAGCTGAGGCTGGGGACTGGACAGTGGGGGTTCCCCTGGGGGCGAGCCCCAGACTAGGAAACAGGGCCATCCAGAGGCGGATACCCACAGCCCTCAGGAGTGCCCAGTGGGGCTGGGGACCCCCACCATTTGTGTGTGTGGGGACAGGCATGCAGATGCCTGCTGGGACCCTCCCCACTCAGCCAAGGCCAGCTCTCTGGTCAGGCCCCCAAGCATGTCCTGGCTTCCGTTAAGATCTAGGTCAAGTGGAGGGTGGCTTTGAGGGTGGGGAGACCAGCATCCTCCTCAGAGCAGCCACATCCTGCCCAGGCCCTCGGCGTTCCGTGTGGCCACTAAGGGGGACCCGATGTCATTAATTTCCGTTGTTGGCGACGACAGCTGCTGCTTGCTCTGTTTCCAGCTGTTGACATTTGTCCCCCCTGCAGCCTGCAACTCGGACCTTTGGTCACCCCGGCAGGTGGGCCACAGTCCCGGGCCTCTGGTTCCCCGGCCCAGGCCCCTGCGCTGCAGAGGCCCCTCCAGCGCCCACAGGGCCACCCCAGAGTCTCCCCGGTAGTGCAGACACCCTGTGCCCCGAGGCCCCGGCCCAGCCGAGGGTGTGGGAACAGGAGTCCCCTCTGACATGTGTGCAGGCGGTCCCAGGTGGGGCTGCCTCCGAGTGACACGCAGGCTGGGGTCACCTGTTAGTTGGAGAAGCCACCACTCGCCCTGCCTTTCCTCTGTCCCCGGGCTGCTCTGCTCCTCTGGGTCCCGACACGGGCGGCCCCTGGCAGCAGGCCACTCTGGGGCAGCAGGTGGCCCGTGGGAGCAGCTAGAGGAAAGCCTTTCAGAGCCCTCAACCCCCGAGGGTCGTGGTGCCTGGAGGGATGTCCCCATGGGGATCTTTGGCCACACGGCCATCAGCACCCCCTCCCCACAGGCGAGTCTGCAAGCTTGGAGCTGGGAGTGGGGGGGACAAAGCAGCCTTCAGCCCTACCCCACCCCTACCCCCGGTGCCTCGCTACTCGGTGGGCACCCCTGCCCGTCCTCTGCCCCCAAGCCCGGCTCCTTGCACGCGCCTACAGGAAGTGCCTGTGCGTGGCAGGTGGAGCAGGCCACACGTCTGTCCCGGCCTGGGTCCCTGGGCTGGTCATAGGCTCTGCCCTTTCTCAGAATAGCTGGCCTCGGGTTGGCAGTTAGGCCTGGGCCCTGCCCTTCCTCTTGCCCGCCAGTCCGCGGGTTCCCGTGTGGAGGGAGCGAGCCACCAGGACAGGCGCCTCACGGAGGGCGCAGACAGTAGGAGCTCGGCCCCATGTAAGTGCACAGCTGTCGTGGCCGGGTGGGCGGGCCCGCCGTGCGCTCAGTGTCCAGCTTCCCCCGCCACCCGGCCCTCACCTCTGGAGGGTTCCCGGCACAGGCCATCTGGGCCTGAGCCACTTGCCAGGGCTCCCTGGAAGGCCTGTCCCCGGGCCTGCCTGCCGGCCCGCGGGTCAGCTCCCCGGTCAGAAGGGGGACGTGCACCCGCAGCCTCCCTGCCCGGCTCCCACTGGGCACCACCCTCGCCTGGCATGTCCTGTCCCAGTTTCGGGCGGGGGGAGGCTCAAGCTGCTTTGCTGGTGCAAGGGGGGCTCCGTGGCTCCACCCCGGCGTGGCCCTGGGCCTGCCCGAACACAAGCCTCGTGGGGATGGGGCAGAGCCAACTGGGGACTGACCTGTCCACCCCTCACATCTGAGAGGCCCTGCTCCCATGCGGAGCCCCAGTCCCCTGGTGCCTTTGACCTTCCTGGGCCTTGGCGGGCCTCACTTTCCATGCGTGTTGGGATGAGTCTGGCTGGAGCCCTCTGAGGGGCCCCAGGGCAGGGCTCAGTGAGATGGCCCTTCTGTCTGCTCGGCCGGGACCCCTGTCCTCACCAGCCTGAGAACTGGCAGCCTCTGAGGTTGGAAGAGCCCGGGCTGAGGACTGTCCCAGGCCTGTCCAGTCCTCGGGGCTCACGGCCTGACCCCGGGGGCTACGCCCAGGGCTTTCTGAGGCCCAGGCTCCCCACAGGCTCTGGGCCCCGAGACCAGGCCCTAGGGGCACCCCGGCTGTAGAGCTTCTCCCTGGGCCCCGCGGCAGGCGGCAGCCTCCCCTCGGGGCCTCAGGCCCAGAGGATGAAAGTGCACGGACGTGGGGCAAGCAGACCCCTTGGCCCCGCTGTGGTGTTTGGGGCGGCTGGGTGCCGAGGCCGAGCCCCGGGCCGCGGCCCCGTGTGTCCTCAGGACCCCTCTCCCGGCTCAGCCCTTCCCTCACTCCCCACAGCGGCTTCCCGGGAGCTTGGTCACACGCCCACGCAGGGCCTTGAGCCACAGCTGGACTGCGGCCTCACCCCTGACCATGGAGGGCATCAGCCACGTGCAGTCTGCAGCCACCTACGTGGACTTGTGGCCCAGGGGCCCGTCCTTTCTGGGTGATGGGAGTGCCAGAGCCGGCCACTGTCGGGACCTAGGAGATCACGGGCACCATGTGAGCTGATGGGTGCCAGGCCCCAGGCCCCGCACTTGGGTGGCCTCTCACTCCTCCATCAGGCACAAGCACTTAGACTTGATGGGGACAGGCCTGAGAGGCAGAGAGAGCAGGCGAAGTCTCCAGAGCCAGAGCCCCCCCATCTGGGAGCCTCAGGACACCGGTAGCAGACACTTCCTGTCACTGCCCATCCCCCCCGATGAGGAGGCCGGGGCTCAGCCANGCACTTGGGTGGCCTCTCACTCCTCCATCAGGCACAAGCACTTAGACTTGATGGGGACAGGCCTGAGAGGCAGAGAGAGCAGGCGAAGTCTCCAGAGCCAGAGCCCCCCCATCTGGGAGCCTCAGGACACCGGTAGCAGACACTTCCTGTCACTGCCCATCCCCCCGATGAGGAGGCTGGGGCTCAGACGGGTGCAGGGGCCATGAGCAGTGGGGCGGGAGGAGGGCAGGGCTCTGTCTGCCCGCCCAGACCCGTCCGTGACCCCGGAGCCCATCTGCTTCTTCCTGTGAGCTTGCTGGGCTGAGTGTCCTTCAGCCGGGCCCAGGCCATGCTGCGCGCCCCGGGGCTGCCGGGGTCCGGAAGTTCTCCAAGGCTTCCTCCTGCGTCGGCCCAGCGCCCCTTTGGGCCTAATTATGCTTGTCGCCTTGACTGTACTTCAGGATAAATGGACAGCTTGTGAGCTGCAGTCTGCGGTGGTGCAGCCACAGCTCATGAAACATTAAGAGCGAGAGAGGTTTCTGAGGCTCAGTTCACGCGGCCGCATCCGCCAGCCCACGGCTTATCCCTCGCCAGCCCTCTCCCACCGATGGCCGCCTTGGGGGGCTGTCCCGATGGGTGTCTGCAGCTGACCCCAGGGGACCAGGGCCGGCCGAGGAGTGACTAGGGCTCCCTTCCTGGGGAGCGGGGGAGGGGCTGCGTCCGGCCCAGCTAGGCCCAGGTCAGCAGTCCCGGCCCTCGGGCCCAGGCAGGGCGTGCAGTAGGCATCAGGGATGCACCACGCGCAGCAAGAGGCTGGCGGGAAGTGGGGGCAGGTGGACAGTTGGGTCAGGGCTTGGGGTCCCCAGGGAAGGAGCTGGGGGTCGCTGGCTTTTCCCAACAGAGAGCACAGGAAGGAGAGCTGACTCTGGCTTCCTGCTTTGTCTCAGCTGCTGATGCCCAGCTGTCCGGCAGGAGCAGGCGGGGGACCCGGGAGGGGGTGGGGGGGCTCTCAGCGGCATAGAGTGTGAGGTCCGCCTCCGGCTCCTGCTTGGTCTAGGGAGGGCACCCCAAAGGCCGATGTTGCAGGGCAGCCAGGGGCTCAGAGCAAGGCTGGGGTTTAGAAGTTACCTCACACAAGTGGGTCAGGTGGGCGTCGAGGGCGGCCCGTGACCAGCCCTGGGGCACCCCGCATTCAGAGTTGAGATGGGAGGCAGCCAAGGAGTCTGGGCGGGGGGAGGGGGCAGAGTAGGGTGGAGGCACGGAGGGCACAGCATGGTCAGTGCCCTGGGAGGCTGAGGAGGAAGGAGCCAGGCGGGGCTTTGCTGGCCAGATAAGGGTGCATGCATCCCTGACACCTCCTAGAAGCGGCCTGAGTGGGGGGCCCGGGGGGTGGGGAGACCCCTCTGTGGAGGCTTTGCTGCAATGGGGCGGGAGCGCGTTGGGGAGGGCTGCTCCTGAGCTGGGCACTCTTCCCCGGGGCTCACTGACTTGCATCTGTCTGCCCTCCTGACCCGACCGCACCGGGCCCAGGCCCAGCCAGGCTTGTCAGACCAACTCCCCACAGAGGCCCTCAGGGGCGCCCCCCGACCCAGCTCCAGGCGGCAGCACCTACAGAGAAGGGTGGGATTTAGGGGTTTAGGAGTAAGCCAGGAGGGCAGGGGCAGGGGTCTGAGGAGAGAGAGGAAAGGGGTCTTACNGTGCCTGTCAGACCGTCCTGTGCCGGGAGCAGGCTGCGGGAGGAGGGCCGCCCCCCACGGCGGGCACGCGGCACAGCCAGTCCTGGCAGAGCACCCCATTCAGCATCGAGGGGCGAGCTCGTTCCCGCCCCCAGGGGAGGCGGGGCCCCACCAGGCGGAGGCCGTTCACAGCCCACTGGCCCGCAGGCCGGAGNACGAGGCTGGGAGGTGGGCCCCCCAGGACCACGCCCCGCCCATCCTACTATCGTCCGGGCGGACACCGGGCCAGTGTGAGCACAGTGGCCCCCGCGCGCCTGTGGCCGAGGCTGCGGAGGTGCTGGGCGTGTTACCCCAGGGACCCGATGGCCCTCCCCGACCCCACCCCCCTCCCTGACGTACCGGGTGTGCTGTGGCCGGTCCCCCGGAGGCTGGGAGCCCGGACAGGCCTGGGAATTGGCCGGGGGGTGCAGGTGAGCCTGAGTGGGGGGAGCAGCCTGGGCTGGAGGGGCCCACGGTGGGCCTGACGGCCGGCGCGGGGAAGGTCAGGGCTTCCAGCCTGTGTGCCCAAGCCCCTTACAGGCCGCATCGGGCCTGGGGCGCAGCCGCTAGGGGCCCGCAGACAGTGCAGCCCACTGTCGGTTTCCACGCCTACTTAGATGCCACGGGTGTTTTGAGCCCTGTGCTGAGGGTCACTCAAGGCTCGTTCAGTCCTGGTGGCGGGCTGCCTGTGACTGTCAAGGCTGCGGGCCCATGGCTCTTCACCTCCGGGGGCCCTGGTGCCGGGAAGGCCGCGGCTGACTGGCCCCAGCCGTGCCCGGTGGCTTTGGAAGGGCAGGCAGGCAGGTCTGCCAGGACCGCTGGGGGTGGCCGGACGCGGGGCCCCTCCCAGGCCTGGGTCCCCGCGGGTCTGTCCCGGCTCCTGCAGTGCGAGAGAAGCGGGCCGGCCCCCATGGCCCTCTCCCCTGCCCCCAGGGTCCAGGTGGAGTTCTATGTCAACGAGAACACCTTCAAGGAGCGGCTCAAGCTGTTCTTCATCAAAAACCAGAGATCCAGTGAGTGGGGGCCTGCGGGAGGGGCAGGGCCGCAGGCCGCTGGGCAGAGGGCAGTGAGCAGTAGGGAGCCGCGGGAGGGCCCCTCAGCTTCAGGCCACCTTCCCCCCAGTGTGGGGGGGACCTGGGACGGGAGCCTGCCCCGCTGCTGGACACCGGGCTGGGCCACGGCCGTCCAGGGCACTGGCACAGCCCCCCCGGGCAGCCCCAGGCCTCCTACCTGCACCCTGGAGGGGTCTCTGGCCACCTCCCCCACCCGCCTTCCCAGCAGGAGCTTGGCCCCCTGGGACCCCATCTGGGGTGCAGGATGAGGCATGGGTCTTGGTCCATCAGTGTGCTCCCCAGGCCCCCCCTTCTGTCTCAAGGAGCGTGGGGAGTGGTCCCCACCCCCATCTGGAAGGCGGGACAGGGATGGAGGGCCTCCCTCCCGGGCAACGCAGAGCACCCCGCAGCCCAGGGTGTCCCCGGTGCCCCGGGAGAGCTGTCAGCAGCGACTTCAGTGGGGCTCCGGTGGCCCAGGAGCCCTGATGTGCCCCCCCCTGCCCCCGCAGGCCTGAGGATCCGGCTGTTCAACTTCTCCCTGAAGCTGCTCACCTGCTTGCTGTACATCGTCCGCGTCCTGCTGGACGACCCGGCCCTGGGGATCGGATGGTGGGCGACCAGAGGGAATGGGGGTGGCTTGCTAGGACAGAGGCGGGGGGGGGCTCGGGCCA
>NW_027527401.1:705940-708439 GCF_008692635.1 Crocuta crocuta | reverse complement strand
GGGTGGGGGGGGGGGGGGGAGGGGCCCTGTGTGCGGGGGTGGCTGAGTGTGTGCATGTGTGCGCACGTGTGTGTGCATGTACACACATGTCCAGTGGTACACGGGAGTGGCTGTGCGTGTGTACACGTGTGTCTGGCAGTGCACAGGAGTGGCTCTGTGTGTGTGTGCGCGCGCACATCTGGCAGTGTGCAGGAGTGACTGTGCGCACATCTGGCGGTACGCAGGAGTGACTGTGTGCGCACATCTGGCGGTACGCAGGAGTGGCTGTGTGTGTGTGTGCACATCTGGCGGTGCACAGGAGTGGCTGTGTGTGTGTGCATGTTCACATCTNGCTGCCTTCAGCTGGGGAGGGGGCAGGGCACAAGCCGGGCAGGGCCTCCTGCCCCTCCTGGACCCCCTCGCTGGCACAGAGCAGGCGCTGCCCGCCTCCTCCAGGTCTGAGTGGGCTCACAGGCCCGCGGCCACAGCAGCGTCGGGCCCTCTTGCTGCGCGGTCTTCCCGCTGCCGTTCCTGCGAGTCACGTGGGAAGCACACTTCTTTCCCCTGGAGGCTGGTGGAGTCATGTCTCCGTGCCCGTGTCTGGCAGTCTCCGTGACGCCTTGGCATGGCCCCTTCCCCCCCCCCGCCGGAGACCGCACCCCTTTCCTCCGCGTCTCTGGGCTTCTGGCGCCCGGCTGTGTGGTTCCGGACGATCCTGTCTCCCGTCTCTCCTCTTGTGCTGCTTCTGCGTGACTTCCTCGGCTCCGGCTCCGTGTCCAGCCCTGGCTTCTGCATCGTGCTTTAATTCCAGACGCTTCCTTCTTGCTTCCCGCCGCTCCGGAGGCAGTGCCTCTAACCTGCCTCTTTCTTACGTTTTCCTCTCCGGCTGAGGGTCTGCTTCTGCTGAGCTCAGGCGGAGCGGGTTTCCTCCGATGTCTAGCACCTTTGGCTCTGCTCACGCTGAGGGGGCCACTCAGATGCTGCAGGCCTGCAGTCAGGACGGGCACAGCCTGGTCATCGCTGTCCCCTGGGTGGACAGCTCACCCCTCGGTGCGGAGTCTTCCCGCCTCTTCCCTGAGGGTAGAGTGTGGCCACCTGACTCCTGGGGCCTGAGGACAGTGCAGATTGCCCTGTCCCTATGCGGGGCTGGCGTGTCCCCAGCCAGACCGCCTGGGCCCCTCCCTCGGGGCTCCTCCCGACCCAGGTGGGGCTGTGCAGATCCAGCCACGGCGGCCGGGAAGGGAGTCTGGCGGCGCTGACTCTCAAGCCGCTTCCCTGAGTCCACCCCCTTCTCTTTCCAGCGGCTCCCGGGACTTCTGGTTCCACGTCCCTGCAGGGACCAGGTCTCGAGGTCATTGCCCGTGCCTAGCGCTTGGATGGGTGGGCGGGAGGCGGGTGGGCGAGTTATGAACGGGTGGATGGGAGATGGATGAGTAATGGATCGACGGATGGAGGGTGGATGGACGGTGGGTGGATAGTTGGACGGAGAGCTGGATGGTGGGTGAATGGCTGGAGACGTGGATGGCGGTAGGTGGAGGGGAGGGAGCCGGCCACTCCTGTGGGCAGTGAGTTTGCAATAATAGCCCCGCTAAGTGGGTCAGCTGGAAGAAAAGTGGGAAGAGCTGTCTGTCCCCACGAGGCTCTGCGAGCGCGAGGTCCTCTTGGCCTGTGACCCGGCATTGGTTACAGCCGGGGCAGAACCGGGGGGCTGCGGCTACCCCCTTCCCAGGCGCTGGGCATCCGGCTGCTTAGAGAGGCCTGATCTTGGGGGCGACGCGGAGACGTGCACCTCGTCCCCCCGCAGGGTGGGCGCTCAGCTCCCTCCCCCCGTCTTGAGTGCATCGTCCAAGCTTGGTGGCAGCCCTGGCCTCCAGGAGGCCCTGGGCGCTCCGTCCCTGACCTTGGACAGCCCTCCCGGCAACCTGCCGTCAGACCCGGGCTCTGCCTTTCACAGCCCGGAGTGGGGTGCTTTCCCGCCCCGCCTGCTGCCCCTCCTCCGCTGAGACCCTGCCCGGGTGTGCAGGGTGGGGGCGGGCTGTAGGAGCGCGGACGCCTGTCTGAGATGCGGGAAGCTGGCCCGGGCGGGGGGGAGCGGCTGCCCGCCCGCCGTGCTCCCCGAGCCCACGCCAGCTGTGGGAAGGGTCCCCAGGGGCCGGGCTGGGCCAGCTCTGTGTCTCCACAGCTGGGGCTGCCCGAAGCAGAATTACACCTTCAACGCCTCGTCCTCCGAGATCAACTGGTGAGTTCGCCGCCCCTCCTTTCCCGGGGACCTCCCCTTCTCTTCACGTCCTTGTCTCTTGGGGGGGGCAGCAGGTGCTCTCCCTCCACGCGAGGAACAGCGTGGGGTCAGTGGAGGCCCTGGGGGGCACTGGGGGACACCAGCCCGAGGCTCACCTCCCTCCCTCCCCAGGGCGCCCATCCTCTGGGTGGAAAGAAAGATGACTCTGTGGGCGATTCAGGTGAGTGGGGGGCATGGCTCCGGGTGGGCCCTGCCCCGCCCAGCCCCACTCAGCCTGCGCC
>NW_027527401.1:703752-705815 GCF_008692635.1 Crocuta crocuta | reverse complement strand
CCTGACCCTCCCCTCTGAGCCCCCGCCGTTCCCTGACCACCTGGCTGGCTTGTCTCAGCCCCCCATTCCCTGACCTGGCTTGTGCTTCTCCACACCTGCCCCCCGTGGCCCCCAGGGCAACATCTGGGAGCAGATCTTCCGAGTCTCTTTCGTCCTGGAGATGATCACCACGCTGCCCTTCATCGTCACGGTGGGTGAGCGGCCGGCTGAGGGGGAGGGCGGCTGGGCCCGGCCCCCTGACCCACCTCCTCCACAGATATTCTGGGCGCCCCTGCGGAACCTGTTCATCCCCGTGTTTCTGAACTGCTGGCTGGCCAAGCACGCTCTGGAGAACATGATCGTGAGCGCCTGCCCCGCTCCCCGGGAAGTCCGTGGCCGGAGGGAGGGAGGAGCGGTGATGCAAAGGGGCCGCAAGGGCCAGGCCCACGGACAGACCCTTGGCTGAGTGTCTGGTCGAGATGCCTTTCAGAGCTGTCGGCGGGGAGCCCGACGGCCCAGGGCGGGTGTCCGCACGCGTGGGGCGGCGGGGCCTGGGAGGGGCCACACCGTCCCCTCGCCCGCTCGCCGCCTGCAGCCACGGCGCCGGAAGGCCCTGGGCTCCGCTGACAGCTCGCGTCCCACAGAATGACTTCCACCGTGCCATCCTGCGGACGCAGTCGGCCATGTTCAACCAGGTCCTCATCCTGTTCTGCACCCTGCTGTGCCTGGTCTTCACGGGGTGAGTGCCCCCAGGAGCCCCGCGGCCCCCCCTCGGGCGGGACGCCTAGAAGGCCTCACGGTGGCAGGAGGCGGCCCGGCCCAAGGACCCGGGACGGCGTGGAGCCCACGGTCCCAGGCTGCGGTGGGTCTCGGTCCGGCTCCTCCTCTGGCTTCCGGGTCCACACCTCGGGAGGCCGGGCACCGGCCCAAGCCCCACGGGGACCCTTTGGCTTGAGGTCCAGCTGAGAACGAGGTCTGGGAACGGCCAGGGTGAAGGGGGGGGCTGTTCGGGCTCAGCTCCCGTAGGGGCTCTGGGGCACTGGCCCTGCCCGGTGCTGGTGAAGGCGGTCACCACGTCCTGTCCCCCAGGCCAGGCTGTGGGGCAGGCGCCAGGGCCGGGAAGGAGAGGAGGGCCACGTGCCCCCTGCCTCCCCTCCCCCAAACCCTGCCCACACCACACAGCTCAGCAGAGGGCACAGGCAGCCCCAGGGCAGGAGGCTCCCGGCTGGTTCAGCTGCTCTCTCCCAGCAGCCAGTGCGTCCCCCTGTCCCCCTGGGGGGGTCTCTAGCCCCTCTCTGTGCCACCCCGTGCTGTGTGCTGTGGGCCCCAGGCCACAGTGTGGGGATGGGGACTTGGGGTCACAGGCGTGGGAAGTGGGGCTGTCAGCTCTGTGCCCGGTAGGGGGCTGGGCAGGCCCCGTGCCCTGTCCCACCTGCTGCTGAGGATGAGGCTCCAAGCGGGGTGGCCTGTCGGGGCGCCTGCCCGCCCCCACTGACCCCCAGGCCACCCTCCACCAGTGTGGGTCCCCACCCACGCGGCATGGTTCCCAGGGGCCTCGAAAGAGCCATGGGTTGGAAAGGGAATATCCAAGGGGAGACCCAGACAGCTGTGTCGTGCCCCCTCTGGCAGACCAGGCGGGAAGCCCCTTGGAGCCCCCCCCAGGTGTCCAGACCCCTCGCACAGCCCAGGGCGCGAAGCTCGGGGAGCCCCCCCCCGAGGTGTCCGGGCCCCTCGCACAGCCCAGGGCGCGAAGCTCGGGGAGCCCCCCCCCCGAGGTGTCCGGGCCCCTCGCACAGCCCAGTGGCCCGGCCTTCCAGGACCTGCGGCATCCAGCACCTGGAGCGCGCAGGGGACAACCTGTCCCTGCTCACGGCTTTCTACTTCTGCATCGTCACCTTCTCCACCGTGGGCTACGGCGACGTGACGCCCAAGATCTGGCCGTCGCAGCTGCTGGTGGTCGTCATGATCTGCGTGGCGCTCGTGGTGCTCCCGCTGCAGGTGGGCCTGCAGCCCCAGCCCCGCCCTGACGCGGGCAGAGCCGGAGGCTGGCACTGACGGAGCGGCCCAGGGGAGGGGCCGTGGCC
>NW_027527401.1:700072-703713 GCF_008692635.1 Crocuta crocuta | reverse complement strand
GGGGCCGCGCCGGCTCCCTCGGGTGCCCCCTGGTTATTCCGGAAGAGACCAGTGCCGGTGCGCCCTTCCCTCTACGCCCGCCCGCCATCAGCCCGGCGCAGACAGCCGTGCGCCCGCTGAGCCTCCTCCCAGCAGGCAGCCCGGAGGCCTCTGAGGCGACAGACTGGGGCTTAGAACCACAGAAATGCGCCCTCTCCCAAGGTGTCAGCCAGGCCAGCCCTCCCAGAGGCCCTGAGGGCGGCTCCCTGCGCCCTCCCAGCCTCGGGCTGGCGGCCACCCCGGGGCCCCCAGGCTTCCAGCTACACCCCTGTCTTCTCATGCCTTCTCCCCGCGGGTCCCCTGTGCCCTCTTTTAAGGACAACAGACGGCAGCCGAGGGCCCACCCTCTCGACTAATTACAGCAAAGACCCGGTTTCCAAATAAGGTCCCAGTGGGCGGGAGTCTGAGGGACACGATGGAATCGCTACAGTGAGGCCATTTAAAAAAATTTTTTTTTAATGTTTTTATTTCTGAGACAGAGAGAGAGGCAGCGTGAGCAGGGGAGGGTCAGAGAGAGAGGGAGTCACAGAATCTGAAACAGGCTCCAGGCTCTGAGCTGGCAGTCAGCACAGAGCCCGACGCGGGGCTCGAACCCACGAACTGTGAGATCGTGACCTGAGCCGAAGTCAAACGCTTAACTGACTGAGCCACCCAGGCGCCCCCGTTTTTGTTTTTGTTTTTTTAATTTTTTTAACATTTACAGTGAGGCCGTTTAGTCCCCACCTCAGCCTGGGGGGGAGGGGACGGGTCACCGGGCCCTCTTGCAGACGAGGCTGCCGAGGCCCAGAGCCCATAGCACAGCTGTGGTTGGTGTGGCCCGAGCTGAGTGCCCGTGTCAGAGCCCCCGCCCTGCACAGGGGACCCCCCGGACCCGGCGCCTCCAGCCAGGCCTGTGTTCAGGGTCACGGGGTCTTGTCACACAGCCTAGTCTGTGCCCCTGGCTGCACTGAGCTGCCGGCACGTGGCCCTGCCAGGCGCGCACCAGACAGGGCCCTCCGCTCTGTTAAACATGTGAGTGGCCTCCACGCTGGGGTGGAAAGAACCAGAGATTTTCAGGGTCTGGCTGCCACCTGCAGACAGGCGTCAGGCTGCGGGGAGGCCCCCTCACCGTGCCCCCTCTGTCTGCCCCTCTCCAAATTTAAAAGGGCTCCCGGCACCCCAGGCTCACACCCAGAAGTGTGGGCTGGGCGGGCGGCCTCGGGTCCCACGGCCTTGACTGGGCTCGGAACCACTTGTGCTGAAAGTGCCCTTTCCAAGCCGGAGCCTGGAGCTCCGACTCCGGCTGCGAGTTCCCGAAGGCGCCCTCACGTTTCCCCAAAAGGGATCGCGGGCCCACAGCGACCCACAGGCCGCCTCAGTAGCTCCACGTCCAGCTGTGGACCTCGGCATCGGGCAACGGTGGCCCGGCCTCCTGGGCCGGGAGCTGGGGCGTCCAATTGCCCCCGTGTGGCCCCCCACGTGGCCTGGGGTGTTGGGGGCCAGGGGCCCCAGGTGCCTCCCCCCACAGCCCCCTGAGCCCAGGCCCCCAGCTGCCCCCCGCTCCCGCCCGCAGTTCGAGGAGCTGGTCTACCTGTGGATGGAACGGCAGAAGTCGGGCGGCAACTACAGCCGCCACCGCGCCCAGACGGAGAAGCACGTGATCCTGTGCGTCAGCTCGCTCAAGATCGACCTGCTCATGGACTTTCTGAATGAGTTCTACGCGCACCCCCGGCTCCAGGTGAGGCCGCCGGGCACCGCGGGCCTCGGTTTCCCCACCTGTGCAGGAGGGAGTGTCCCCCTCGGCTGCGCATCACGCACGTCGGCACCGGGCGGGGAGGCGGAGCACCGAGGGGCGGCGGACTGACGTGGCGCCGCCCGCAGGACTACTACGTGGTCATCCTGTGCCCGACCGAGGTGGACACCCAGGTCCGCAGGGCCCTGCAGATCCCCCTGTGGTCGCAGCGGGTCATCTACCTCCAGGGCTCTGCGCTCAAGGACCAGGACCTCATGCGAGCCAAGTGAGCGGCAGCCGGGGGTGAGGGTGCGGCGCCGAGCAGGGCTGGGGTGGGAGGGCAGGCGGGTGTGNCCCCCCGCCCCCCTCCCACCTCTCCGGCTGGGGGTGCAGTCAGGTCCCAGTGTGGCTCCCCGTGGAGCCAGGGTGGGGAGGCAGGGGCTGTAGGCCAGTTTCCTTTGAAAAATGAGCTGACAGAGTGAGTTGTTACATGGAACTTTCTAGAATGTGCCAGTGCATGTTCTGGGACACCCCAGGAGACTCCCCCATCACATCACCATTCCAGAAGCTTCTCCTCTTCCTTTTTTTTTTTAAATATTTTTTTAAAAATTTATTTCTAGGAGAGAGAGAGAGTGAGCAGGGGAGGGTCAGAGAGAGAGGGAGTCACAGACTGAAACAGGCTCCAGGCTCTGAGCTGGCTGTCAGCACAGAGCCCGACGCGGGGCTCGAACCCACGAACCGCGAGATCATGACCCGAGCGAAAGTCGGACGCTTCACCGACTGAGCCACCCGGGCGCCCCTCTCCTCTTCCTTGTTGATGGAATGTGGGTGGTACAGGCCGAGGGGAAGCAGGAGACCGGACACCAAGGGCGTCTACCTGCCCACGTCCTGAGCCCGGGGCCCCCCATCTCGCCTGTGACCCAGCACCAGCTCAGGCCAAGGGGAGGCCCAGCGGGGGCAGGCGATGAGCCCGGGCAGGAGGGGTGCAGGGTGCCGTGGGGGGGAGGGTCCAGGCCCCCTGCCCCGGGGGGAGCGAGCCGCTTCTCGGTGCCCCTGCTGCAGCCCGGGGCTGTCCAGCTGAGAGAGGGGACCAGAACTGGCCGTCCGGGGTCCCAGACCCGGGGAGGGACAGGCCAGCCAGCGGGCAGGGTCTAGCATCTTCCCCACCAACTGCCCCAGCCCAGCGTGGCCTAATGGGGTCACAGAGGGCGTGCCCCCCACGAACTGCTCAGTGCCCCGAGACCAGCCCATACGCACGGAGTGAGGTGGGGTCTCGACGGGGCCCGTGCTTCCAGCCGCTGCCCTGCGCCCCTGGCGGCCCTGGCGGCCGAGGCAGCGCTCAGGCCTGGCGCTTTGCAGGATGGACAACGGGGAAGCCTGCTTCATCCTCAGCAGCCGCAACGAGGTGGACCGCACGGCGGCGGTGAGTGGGGGGGGCGCCTGGGGCAGAGCCCCCCCCCTGCTGCCGCCCCTTAGCACTAGCCCCGCCCCCACACCCCTCCCAGGACCACCAGACGATCCTGCGCGCCTGGGCCGTGAAGGACTTTGCACCCAACTGCCCCCTGTACGTCCAGATCCTTAAGCCCGAGAACAAGTTTCATGTCAAATTTGCAGGTTCGTTGGGGGCTGTGGGTGTGCACCCGGGTGGGTGTGCACCTTGAGTGGGGGCTGCAGCCTGCAGGGGCGTGGCAGGAGGCACATGAGTGTCCTCACCCCGGGGTCGGGGGCCGTGGGACCCATGTAAGTCTAGCTGCTCGAGACGACAGTCCGGCACCTGGGGCCCCGGGACCAGAGGAGGCAGGAGCCCAGCGCTGGTGCATCTGCTAAGCACCTCTGTGTGTGTGCTCCAGCCGTGGGGGGGGGCAGGTGCGCCCCGGGCCGGGCTCCCGGG
>NW_027527401.1:699236-700030 GCF_008692635.1 Crocuta crocuta | reverse complement strand
CCTGGATTCCTCACCAAGCTGGGAGTCAAGCACAGAAGTGCTGGGACAAGATGGGGGGGGCAGGGCACCGGGCGGTGGGGTGCCTGCTGTGGGGGCAGCGAGGCCCGGGCGGCGACCTGGCCCCGCCTGCTGCAGACCACGTGGTGTGTGAGGAAGAGTGCAAGTACGCCATGCTGGCCCTCAACTGCATCTGTCCGGCCACGTCCACACTCATCACCCTGCTGGTGCACACGTCCCGTGGCCAGTGAGTGCTGGGGGAGGGGACACGGGAAGGGCGCCCCGGAAGGTAGGCGAGCCCAGGGAGGGTCAGAGCAGCCAAGGGGGAGGGGGGCCTGAGCTGGGAGCGGCCGGGGGGGCTGCCGGGAATTGCAGGCAGGGACCAAGGTGGGGGTGCCTGGAGAGCCCTGGGCCTAGGACACAGTGACAAGGGCTGGTGGGGCTTGGTTTGGGGGAGAAAGTGCATTTGGTTCACCACAGCCGGGCGGGGGGCGGGGTGCGGATCGGGCAGCATCGGAGGCCAGGGGCCACCCTGGGGCAGACCAGGCTGGGGCCCCAGGGCGGGTCCTCTCAGGAAGCCCAGCCATGGGGGGAGGGGTCAGGGCTCAAAGCAGGTGACTCCGGCTGCTGGACCCCAGGGAAGGCCAGGAGTCCCCGGAGCAGTGGCAGCGCATGTACGGACGATGCTCGGGCAACGAGGTGTACCACGTGCGCATGGCGGACAGCAAGTTCTTCCGGGAGTACGAGGGCAAGAGCTTCACCTACGCCGCCTTCCACGCACACAAGAAGTACGGCCG
>NW_027527401.1:698257-698433 GCF_008692635.1 Crocuta crocuta | reverse complement strand
TGAAGCGCGAGGACAACAAGAGCATCCTGCTCAACCCGGGGCCGCGGCACATCCTGGCCGCCTGCGACACGTGCTTCTACATCAACATCACCAAGGAGGAGAACTCGGCCTTCATCTTCAAGCAGGAGGAGAAGCAGAAAAAGAAGGGCTTCTCGGGGCGGGGCCTGTACGAGGAA
>NW_027527401.1:694794-698017 GCF_008692635.1 Crocuta crocuta | reverse complement strand
GCGGCGCCCCCCGGGCCCGGACGCCCCTGGCCCGTCCTGAGCCGCCATCCTGCCCTGGGTTTGGGCCCAGGGCTGCCCACTGCCCCAGTCTGTCCTCGGCGCTTCTCAGCCATTTGGCCTCGGGGCGGCGCCCTCACAACAGGGCCACGGCCAGGTGCCTGCGCTGGTCCAGGGAGGCTCTGACCGCCGCCCTCCTGGGCTGTGGCCCTGAGGGACCAGCTCGGAGATCCAGGCGGACCGCCCGGGGCTGCGGGACACCGGGCGGCCGGGGCGGGGCTGCCCTCTGAGGCCATCCCTTCCCCACGCTGCTGGGGCCGGGCTGGGGCCGGGAGGCCGCCCCCGTGTGGCGTGCACTGGGCACTGCTGGGGAGACTGGTCCGGCGTCTGCCCGCCGGCCGGGGTGCGGGAGGCTGCGGGGGGCGCAGGGCCGGCCATCAGAGCCCCTCAGGGTTTTGCCCATGGTTTCCAGGCCCGTGTAACTCGTGCGTGTGTCCACGTGTGTGTTGTGTGGGCCTGGCCTCAGCCCCCAGGGGAAGGGCCGTGCCCTGGCACAGCCAGCCTCACACGCACAGATGAGTCCGCGGGGCCTGGCGCCTCCGTGTGGCCGCCTGGAGCGCGGCCCTGCCTGCTCTGGGGCTTGGGCAGGGGGCGGGGCCGTCCCGCGGGGGGGCAGGTCCAGGACCACGTCCTCCGGGCGGCCGGGGGCCACGCTGAGGGCTCCTGTCCCCCCCGCACACCAGGTACGTGAAGGGCTACCCGCCCAACTCGCCCTACATCGGCAGCTCGCCCACTCTGTGCCACCTTCTGCCTGTGAAGGCCCCTTTCTGCTGCCTGCGGCTGGACAAGGTGGGTCACCTCCCTGCCGCGCGGTGGGACGTGACCCCAAACTTACGGCGAAGCCGCGGCCCAAGAAGGGAATCCTGGGCCTCTGCCCGTGTTCGCTCTCGTCCTGCACGACGGTGCTTCCGCCTTAGAGGCGTATGTTCCCGAACCACCCGAGACCAGGGCGCCCCCTCCCCACACCCCTGCGTGTCTCCCGAGACCGGGGCGCCCCCTCCCCACACCCCTGCGTGTCTCCCGAGACCGGGGCGCCCCCTCCCCACACCCCTGCGTGTCTCCCGAGACCGGGGTGCTCCCTCCCCACACCCCTGCATGTCTCCCGAGAGCAGGGGCGCCCCCTCCCCACACCCCTGCGTGTCTCCCGAGAGCAGGGGCGCCCCCTCCCCACACTCCTGCATGTCTCCTGAGGGCAGGGACGTTCCTCATGTAACCTCAGCTCCCTGATGGCACCCGAGGCGGGGGCCCACGAGTGTTCTTGTGAGAAGGCGCCGCAGGTGCATCTGGGGCCAGATCTCGGAAGGTGATGCACAGCCTTGGAGGCCCCAGACGCCCGTTCGCCGCACCCCTGGGGCGCTGGTGTTGATCACATGCTACAGGCGGCGCCTGGGCTCCTCCATCTTTGCCTGTGTGGTTAGTGACTCATTCGTGGGAAGGTGTGCGGAGACGCGGCGGGAGAGGTGCCCTTCGCCTGTGCGTCACGTCTCCGCGCCCCTTCCGTGTGGACTCGGCTCGCTGGAAGACGCTCGTCCCCGCTTAAGCCATCAGCGCGGCTCGCAGATGCCCGCCGGGCTCGGGTTCCAACCGCACTGATTGTGGCGGCGTTACCGTCCGCTGCCGAGCGTCACTGATTTTGAGCCTCAGACTTTGCCCTTTGGCCGGTGGAGCCCCTCAGGCGGCCGGGTCCTTGCCGTCCTCTGAACACCGCTCTGCTTTGGGACCCGCGATGCCCCTCCCCCTCTGCACCCGCCCTGCAACCACCCTCTTCCCCGGGGAACCTGCTGCTGCTTCTGGGGAAATAAGGCTGAGAAACCGAGATCTGGGGGCGGGGCCTGGGTGTCACTGCACCGGGCCTCAGTGGACGGAGCTAGAGAGCGCACGTGTAGACACAGGCACACACGTGCACGTACGCACATGCACATTACACGTGTGTCACGCACACGTGCGCACACTCATGCACAGCATGTGCACCACACGTACGTGTACACTCACATATGCATGTGCGCACACTACACATGTGCACACTAATGTACACACGCACATATGTGTACATGTGCACACATTGCACATATGTGCAGCCGACATGCGTGCATGCATGAACACTCGTATGTGCCCATGTATGTGCACAATAGGCATCGGTGCGCACCTACGCACATGCATACATGCATACGCCTGCACACACTACACGTGTGCACGCTCATGCATACATGTATACATGTGTATGCTATACATGCAGACACGTGTGCACATGCAGACACGTGTGCACACGCACGCTACACAGGCGCACACCTACACATGTATGCACACATACGCCTGTACCCTCAAACATGTGCGCGTGCACTATACATATGTGCACGCGTACATGTGTGCGCACATACAGTACATGTACACACGCACACACGTATGCATACACACTACATGTGAAGGTGCGTGCACACACTGCATGTAAATGCACATTCACGTATAGGCATGTACACACATTACACGTAGTGCATGTGCACACGTATGCACACACGTGTACATGGCACAGATCTCTGCTAAGAAGCAGGTCCCCACGACACCTCCCTCCCTTTCCCGACACGACTGTCCCCCCGCCCGGAGCCCCAGCTCACGCTCTGCCCCTGAACGGTCTGACGGGGGCAGCCACGAGGGGCGGATGCATCTGCCAGGCGGTGAGGATGGGGCCGGTGGCTGACTGCCGTTCGGTGAGGGGGTCCCCAGGAGAGCCCGGCGTCACCACAGTGGCCCCCTCGTGCAGATGTGGAGTCGAGAGGTGGCGGGGGTTCGGGGGCTCCCACACTTGCCGTCGAGTGCAGGCCCGGCGGTCTGCTCACCCACGAGAAGCCCTGAGGGCCACGCCCCCCAGTCCTCAGTTCCGCGGACCCTCCCCCACGTCCCCGCAGCCTGCTCCCTCGATCCCTTCGAACCGGTTCTTGCGGGCGCGGACACCGGTGGCCAGTGGCTCTATTTGCGAGGACAACGCCGACCCAGCCCCCCCTCCCGCACCCCCGCAGGGCTGCAAACACAACAGCTACGAAGACGCCAAGGCCTACGGCTTCAAGAACAAGCTGATCATCGTCTCGGCGGAGACGGCGGGCAACGGGCTGTACAACTTCATCGTTCCGCTGCGCGCCTACTACAGGCCCCGCAGGGAGCTCAACCCCAT
>NW_027527401.1:694039-694765 GCF_008692635.1 Crocuta crocuta | reverse complement strand
CCCCAGCACCCCTACCCCCAGGGCTCAGGGTGGGACCCGGGCAAGTCCCGCCTGGGGCTGCCGTTTTCCCTCGGGTAAAATAAAGAGCAACCCCGTTGTCTGATGTGCTGCGAGCCTGGGGGGCTTCGGGGGGACATGGGGGGCACACGGCCCGGCAGGATGGCGGCCCCAGGGCCTGCTCCCCCCCACAGGCCCGACCACCACTTCCTGGAAGCCATCTGCTGCTTCCCCATGGTCTACTACATGGAGGGCTCCGTGGACAAGTAAGGCGCCACCTCCTTGCTGAGCCCAGGGCACCGCCCCGTTCTTAGCAGAAGCCCCTCCCCCTCCTCCCAAGTCTCCCGCTCCCTGGGCGCGGGGGGGCCCTTGCGGTTGAAGACCACCCCCGTGGAGGGGCAAGGAGGGCACCCAAAGGGAGCTCCCGGGACCTTCGAGCTGGCCCCGAGGGACTCCCGGCCACACGGCTCCCCCCCACACCCCCAGCCTGGACAGCCTGCTGCAGTGCGGCATCATCTACGCGGACAACCTGGTGGTGGTGGACAAGGAGAGCACCATGAGCGCGGAGGAAGACTACATGGCCGACGCCAAGACCATCGTCAACGTGCAGACCATGTTCCGGTGAGGGGCGGGCAGGCCGGAGCCCCAGCCATCGGGGGGCCCGGCCGTCACTGCCTCCGTGACCACAGACCCCTCCCTCAGCCCCCTCCCCCCATCTGTCACCAAGGA
>NW_027527401.1:690164-693978 GCF_008692635.1 Crocuta crocuta | reverse complement strand
CCACGGAGCTCACCCACCCTTCCAACATGCGGTTCATGCAGTTCCGCGCGAAGGACAGCTACTCTCTGGCTCTTTCCAAGTTGGAAAAGGTAAGGGGCCCCCACCTGACCTCCCTCCCTGCTTGACCTGCTGTCAGAGCCCAGAGGGAGTGGGCGGGGGGCCTCGAGGCTCCGGTGTCACCAGGAGCCTTCAGCCACGTTGGCCAGAAGCCCATGTCGTGCCCTGAAGGCAGGGTCCGGGCCTGGGGCCGAGGCTGCCTGTCACGTCCATAAACACCAACACAGGGACACACAGTGCCCGTTTCCTGTGCCCACGCCGGGAACATGACCGGCCTCAGCGAGGGGGGACCTGCCTCAGGTCACACACACAGTGCTGCCAGAGTGGGGATGCGCCTTTGGCTCCTCGGGGCTCCGGGAGGCGCATCAGCTGGCCTTGGGGCGGCGCTCCGGGCCCAGGGACCAGCCCCCAGGGACAGGGACCCTGCGGTGTATTTGCTGACCCGCCCCTGCCCGGGCAGGCGGCAGCATGACTGTAAGGTGACGGCACCACACAGGCTGCCCCCCCAGGCACAGCTGCCCCCCCCCACGAGGCAGAGCAGGGGCAGGTGACTGCTGTGGAGGGGACCGGGAGCGGCAGGCCCTCCGTGCAGGCCCGGAGCTGCCGTCCACGCCAGACGAGGGACGAACTTGTCACTCCAAACCCACGTGTCAGGGGGGCCCACGGGAGCCGGGCAGGAGGAGGAGCCCCCGCCGCGGCCTAGGGCGGCCTTCCTGGGTCCGGGCGGTGGAGGGCGGGGGGGATCCTCAGGACCTGGGAATTCGGTCTGACCGAGCATGGCCGGGGGTGACTGACCAGCTCGGGGTCGGGCTCCAGGTGGGCCGGCCAGCAGCCGTGCGCCCAGCGCCCCTCCCCCCTCCTCCTGCGCTGCCTCCCCGCCCCAGCCGCCCCTCCTAACTGCACAGCATGGCCCCCAGGGGCAGGGGCGCCCTGTCGGGCTCAGGACAGTGAGCCTGCTGTGGCCCCAGGAGGTGCCTTGAGAGGCAGCTCCGAGCTAATGAGGCCTGAGGTCCCCGCGGCGCTGGCTGAGCCACCCGTCAGAGCTGGCGGAGCCCCCATCACGCCTGCCCCCGTGGGTGCTGGGCCTGAGGCCACAGAGGCCTCATCCGGACGCCCGGGACACCCAGACGGACGGTCTGGTGGCGACTTCAACCCACAAGGGCACCGAGTGCATTTCTTTGAAGAGCTAACGGAACTGACTTTTATAAAAGTGTGGGTGTCTGCCACTTCAAGGAGCGTTGAAGGAAACGTTTGTAGCAGCGACACAGGCCAGCACCTGACAGTGTTTCTCCTCGGGGTCCTGTTAAAGGCGCCGTAGCGCCATGCCTCCCCTGCCCCTCCGAGCTCTCCGGGGCTCAGCAGTGCTGCTTGGGGTGGAGGAAATGACATCTGGAACGGCTCGAGGGTTCCGCCGCTCGCCCCGGTGACGCGCCTTGAGCACCCAAACACCCACGTGGCTCACATCACCAGACAGGGCGCCTTGGCCAGAACCGGCTCCAGGCGGCTCCACGCCCTTGCCCTTGGCCTCTGGGTCCCTTGCTGCCTTCTGCCTCCGAAGCAAGTCTGGTCCCCGTGGGAAGGAGGGGGTCTCTCAGCTGTCGGGTGCGGACGGACCTCAGGTGCCGGGAATAATGGTCCCGGACACGTCCACGTCCTACTTGCCAGGGCCTGGCGGGGGTGCAGGGGACGCCGCGGGACCTTCCAGATGGGAGACGGTCCCGTGTGGGCCGAGTGGGCCCAGGGTCCTCACCGGGGACCTCGCAGGAGGGAGGGGAGGATCAGAGGTTGGCGGGTGTGCTGCTGGCTGCGGGGGAGAAGGCAGGGCCACACCGAGGGACGCAGTCAGCTTCTAGGCACGGAACCGGACTCACAGCCACAGGAAAGTCGTCACGACGCACAGGGACCGGGAGGCGGGCATCTCCATGGTTCCACCGCCCGTCCGACTTCACTTACGAGCACAAGCCCAGTGACAAGATGACTAAGATCAGTTCCAACTCTGGGTGGCCAGAGCCGAGCCCTGCGGGGGCGCGGGGCCCCCGCACCCCTACCCCCCGGCTCTGGCCTCGCATGCGTCCGGGGCTGGGGGTACGCGGCCGGGCACTGCGGCACGCACACCTGCGCAGGCGCGCCCCTGACCCCCTTCTCCCACAGAGGGAACGGGAGAACGGCTCCAACCTGGCCTTCATGTTCCGCCTGCCCTTCGCTGCGGGCCGCGTCTTCAGCATCAGCATGTTGGACACGCTGCTTTACCAGGTCAGCGGGGCCGGGAGGCAGGGAGGCCACAGAGCGCCCAGCGGGAGCCTTCTCTCCATCTCCGGATGGAGTCCCTGTCCCGAGCGCCCCTCCCTGGGTCTCGTCCGAGTCTTCTCCCGGAAGGGCACCGTCCTGGGCTCCGCTCCAGGCAGCCTCTGGGCTTCTAATCCCTTTGGACCAAGTGGACTGCGGTGGCCGGGAGAGGCTCGCCCGCGGGAGGCTGAGGGCGCCCGGCGTGTCCCCGGGGTGCCCGGCCTCACTGCGGCCTCCCTGTCCGGCCAGTCCTTCGTGAAGGACTACATGATCTCCATCACCAGGCTGCTGCTGGGCCTCGACACCACGCCCGGCTCCGGCTACCTCTGCTCCGTGAGTGACCGGCGGGGCGGGCGGGCACGCCACTCCCGGGGGCCCCGCGGCCGGCTCCCCGCTCAGACGGCCACTCGCTGCAGATGAAGATCACGGAGGAGGACCTGTGGATCCGCACGTACGGCCGCCTCTTCCAGAAGCTGTGCTCCTCCACCGCCGAGATCCCCATCGGCATCTACAGGACCCAGTGCCACGTCTTCTCCGGCTCGGAGGTTCGGGGCGGGCGTGCTCCCGACAGGGGACTTGCGGGCAGCAGCCCCCAGGCTGTGTATTCATGCCCCTCCCACACTGAATTCTGGGGGTCCAGGCCTTTGCTGTCGGGCCCTTCTGGCGTCCAGTTCCCGTGGCGCCGTGCGTGGCTGGGTGGCTGCGGCCCCCGGGTGGGACGGGAGGCTGGAGGAGGAGGCAGCCTGGCGCGCTGGTCCCGAGCCCGCGGGGGGCTCAGGCAGTGTTGGGGTCGGGGACAGGGGCAGAAGCGCCCACGGGCACCCAGGCTGCCCCCCCCGTTTCCTTTGCAGCCGCATGACCTCAGAGCCCAGGTGAGTGGCCTCTCAGGCCTCACGTCAAGGTGCTGACATGTGTACCACCCTCCCCGGGGCCCCCCGCCCCAAGTCTGGGGGGCACAGGGCCCTGGCTCTGGGCAAGGGCAGCGTCAGGGAGTCCCCAGGACACGTGGCCAAGGTGCAGCTCAGGGCGCATGGCATCACTCCTCCCGTACACGAGGGGAAACTGAGGCCCGGAGAGGGAAGCCCACGAGCCGTCTGCATGTCCTGCTGTGGCCCCTCCCTGCTGGTCTGGCCCAGCCTCCACGCCCCCAGCCCCTCCGGGGTGCTGTCTGCACCCTCCCCGCCCATCCCCCCGAGATGGGAAGGTGGAGGCACAAACAGGGCAAGTCCTCCGTGGCAAAATCAGGCCACACCGGGCCCAGTGGGGAGCCACGGAAACAAGGGCCCAGAGAGCTTGAGGGAGTTGCCCTCCTCCACCCAGCAAACCCGGACAGACCTGGAGGCTGGCAGTTTGGGGGCTCAGGAGGAGGGCCTGGGCCCTGGGGGCCTCCCCCTCCCCGGCCCAGCCCTCACCTTCCCGCCTCGGCCAGTCCCAGATCTCAGTGAGCGTGGAGGACGCCCCGGACACACAG
>NW_027527401.1:685106-690045 GCF_008692635.1 Crocuta crocuta | reverse complement strand
GGAGGCTGAGCCGCAAGGGCCCCAAGCCCGCGGGGAGGGCGGCGGCCGCCCAGTGGGCCAGCCAGCAGCGGCTCAGCCTGTACCGGCGCTCCGAGCGCCAGGAGCTCTCCGAGCTCGTCAAGAACCGCATGAAGCACCTCGGGCTGCCCACCACCGGCTACGGTAAGGGCCCGGCCGCCCGCCCGCCAGGGGGGCTGGGGCAGCACGGCTGGGGGGGGCCCATGGGGCCCATGGGAGGAGCCCCTTCGGTGCGAGGAGCGCTCCCCCTGGCTGCTCTGGGGCCTCGGTTTCCCCAGGGACGAGCCGACAGCCCGGCGCGCAGGACCGGAAGCGGTGGCTGCGGGCGTAGGGGCAGGCAGGGCCCTGCTGGGGGACGGACCAGCCGCCTCTGGGATCAGACACGCAGGGGTGCACTGTGCTCTCGTGGAGAATGGGGAGACCCCGGCCGCCCCTCCAGGGCTTTCCCAGCAGCCAGAGCGTAGGGGGCACATGAGGGCGCCCCGGGCGAGTGGCCCAGTGCCAGGACGCCCTCCGTGGGCCACAGCGGACACCGCGGCCGCCCGCTTGCGCTGCTTGGCAACACGACCCCAGGCGTTGTCTCTGTCGGCAGATCCCGGCCGCCCCCTTCTCTCTGGAGCTTCTTCTGGGGAGAAGCTCACGACCTTGACCACGGGCAAGCCCGGAGCTCCTCTCCCTGCAGAGGCTGCCTGTCGGCGGGGCTGAGGGGGGGCCCCGCTCCCGCCGCTGCCTGTCTGTGCCCACGGCCTGCACTGGGCTCCGTCCCCGGGACTCCGCCCGTCCCCCAGCAGGCGCCCGCTCTCCCCCCTCCCGCCTCCTGCCATGTGGCCTGGGACAGGGACCCTAGACCCCCCCCCCNACTGGGATCAGAGGCTAGAGTCTGGCGACCCACGCCTGCCACGCCGAAGCTGCATGAGTCACCCTCACCCCTCAGTGTCCCTGCCTGGCCCGGTGCTGCCAGCCCCTTGCCTGGGCCCTGAGGCCAAGGCTCCGGGCAGGGCCCTCGGTGTGCGCTGGGCCCCACGGCCGGCGACCCCAGCCCGCTGACCCCAGAGCCTGGCAGAGTGGGACCTGCCTTGCTGGTGACGACGGCCTGGCTTCCCCGGGCGGCTGGGCCGGCGGGCGTGTGCACGGCCTCCCGTGTGCCGCTGCCTGTCTGTCCCACCCCGCTGTGCGGCCGCCGCGCACTGCTTGCTGACCTCTCTCTCTCTCTGTTTCTGTCTGTCCCTCTTCCTGTGTGTTCCGTAGAGGATGTAGCAAATTTAACAGCCAGTGATGTCATGAATCGGGTAAACCTGGGATATTTGCAAGGTAATTCTGCTCCGGCCACACTGGGGGCAGCCCAGTGCCCCCCCCAAGCAGGTGGACAGGACAGGAGAGGGTCCCAGGTGGGCCCGCCTCGGGGCCCCTGACAGCCCCCCTCCTCCATGTGTGGAGGACGGGACTGTCCCCAGGAAGCCCGCGGGGTGTGTGGCGCCTGGCGGCCGCTGCTCCCCCCATGCTCACCCGTTAGTTCAGGAAGCTCTGCTGTCTGCGTCTGTCCCCACACGCTGGTGGCTACCGCCCCGCAGCTGCCCCGATGCCCTGGGGCCCTGAGCCCACCCCGCTCTGGGGAAGCGTCCGGACAGTTCCAGGCCGGGGTCCCAACCCCGAGTGCGGCGGGGCCTGCTGAGGTCTGGGCCAGTGGACAGGTGACCCCCACACGCCAGCGGGGGCTTCAGGACGGGGTCTCGCTCTCCAGTTGAGGCAAAGCTGGTGCGGCGCCAGTTCTCACCCAGGGGCTCAGGTTTCTTCCCAGAGGTCACCCCGCAGCCCCCAGAGCAGCCCCGAGGCCCCAGCAGAAGTCAGAGCAGAGTCCGGGCCACCAGCCCCGCTGCCAGGACCCCTTTCTTCCCAGAAGGGGGCCCACGCGGCCCCAGGGAAGCCTTGGGGCCCACATGCCCGGGCGCCTTGGGGCGGCCCCTGCATACAGGGCTGACCCCCAGGGGACACACCCAGGCCCCGCAGTGCAAACCTTGAGGTCTGCAGCCCCGCGGGCACGGGTCCCGGGGCCGCGGCTTCCACAAACGGCACCCAGCTGTGGTCGTTTTCCGAGGAGGCTCCCAGGCCAGGGTGGCCTCACCACGGGGTCACCAGAACTTGGTGGTGGTTACGGAGGCCCTGCCCACGTGTGGTCGCAGAGAGGTGCCCGGGGCAGGACGCAGCACCGGAGGCGAGGGGGCCCCTTTAGCCAGGGCTGCAGGGTGGCCCCCCTCCACACAGAGGGCATCGTCACTAACCTGCTGGACACAGCTGTGTGCCCTCAGCCCTTGCTCACCGGCTGCCCTGGAGGGAGCGTGCAGGCTTGGTGAGGTCCGGACCCCAGGGCAGGGCCGGGAGTCAGAAGCCGAGGTTGGGGGCAGAGTGGAAGCACCTGGTTTGCAGAGTTGGGGGGGAGGGGGTGCGAGGATAGAGCAGGGAGGTGACCCTGCCTTTGCTCGTTTGCCAGGAGAGCCACCATCAGCCCCCTGCCTCCCCCCCAAGCTGACCTGTTCTGGGGAAACCAGGGCCCGTGACTGACCACCTCCCACCCCTGCTTCCCCCTGGGGGAGCAGCGGGGCCCCAGGCCGAGTGCGGAGGGTCCCATGGGGCACGAATGCACCCATCGGGAAGAGAAGATGGGCACCCGGTCGGGCTGCCAGGCCCCTCGAGGAGGGGTGGGACTGGCTGGCAGCTCCGCCCCCACACCAAACTCTCCCCCTTACTGGGTCCTGACCCGGTGCTGGTGCCCGGGATCTGGGGTGTACAAGGGCCGTCTCCCCTGCACCGCCTCCTCTCCCCTGCAAGCTCCGTGAAGCCCACTGGGAGACACATGCTGGTCCGGGGCTGCGAGGTGAGCCTCCCCCCATGCTGCTCGCGGCCAGCAGCTTCCACCAGAGGGCCCCCAACCCACTGCGGTCACCCAGGTCACCCAGCAGAGCGACTGGCCGGGCAGGCCGTGCGCTCCGGGGCAGACCCCGCTGGCTGCAGGGGTCCACTGCCCCCCAGGTCCCAGCCTGAGCCGCCCCCCTCAAAGCTGCTGTGGCTGCAGGGGTGAGACTGTGCTCCGCTCAGAACGTGTCGGTCTGGGGCCCGGCCGTGGCGCCCCCCCTCAGCGCCCATCCCCTTAACGTCCGTCCGGGGTCACAAACCTCTAGACTTCACCACAGGGGTAAACGGAGGCCACGCGCTATTTGTCACCCTGCCCGTGAGCACAGGGCTCTGCCAGGGTGTGCCCCCCCAAGTCCTCTACGTGGCCAGGGGACGTCCGTGACAGGACCGCTGTTTCTCCAGAGCCCGCTCCCCCGCTGGGTGCTGCGTCCCCACAGCCACGTGTGAGCCGGAGACCAGGGGCCCCTCTGGGGAGGGAGCGGGGACACGTCGTGGGGGAAGGGACACGCATCCAAAGCAGAGAGTTGGAACGAGGCGTGTGCCTGGCGCAGAGGGGCGGGGTGACGAGCGGGAGGGCTGCGCCAGGTGTGCGTCAAAGCGCGTGCACATTTGTGCAGGGGACGCAGGTGTGCTCCGTGCCCCTGCTCAGGGCTGCCACCTCCGTGACACGCCCGTGCGGGTGGCTGCCGGCCCCTCAATGACCCCGGCCTTGCGTCCCTGTCTTCGCAGACGAGATGAACGACCAGCAGAACACGCTGTCCTACGTCCTCATCAACCCCCCGCCCGACACCCGGCTGGAGCCCAACGACATCGTGTAGGTGCCGCGTCCCCGCACGGGCGCCCGGCCGGGACGGGGCCAGCACCCAGGGCTCTCCCCTCCCCCGCAGGTATCTCATCCGCTCCGACCCCCTGGCACACGTGGCCGGCAGCTCCGAGGGCCGGAAGGACGCCTGCGGCAACAGGCTGGCCTCCTGCAGCCCAGAGACGCGGGACGAGACGCAGCTCTGAGCCGCCCGACCCCGCGTCGCATGGAGCGCGGGGCCCCCGCCTCCCGGGAGCGCCTCCCGGAGCCCCGCGCAGCCGCCGAGAGGGAGCAGCGCGCCTCCGCCCACCAGGAGGAGCTGGCGGGAGGGAGGCCTTTTTTAACCTGTTTTTACAGACCTGTCCGATCGGTGTCCCCACGTACCGCAACTCGTGACGGGGTCCACTGCGTGGGGAGGGGTCCCGGCGCCCCAGCCGCACTGCGGGGTGAGGGTGAGGCCGGGGTGCGTGGGGAGGGAAGGAGCTGCGCCCGACACGCGCGCGCACTCGCTCGCACACACAGCCCACGTGGAAGCCGGTTTCCCCAGCCGCATACGGACAGCTCGCTCACGGGGCTCGCCCGCGGCTCCTGCGCTGGCCTTGGCCACACGACTGTGCGGGTGTGGCCCCGAGGGGTCCCCGGCGGTGAGCTCCCCAGCACCAAGCAGTGGGCGCGAGAGGGAAGCCATAACGGCAAGAAAGTTACAAGTGTCCAGCTGGGCCCCTCGAGAAGCCCAGGGGCCCGGTGACACGAGGGAGGCCTTGGTGACGAGGGAGGAGAAGACGTCCTTCCCCTGGTTTGACAGGACCGGCCCCTGGGCGCTGGGCAGGGGCGGGGCCTTGGCACAGGGGACTCGGTGCCCATTAGCGCCCGATGGAAGCACAACTCGCTGCAGGCCGCTGGCCCTGGCTCTCTCAGCAAGGGAAGGACTCTGGGCGGTGGCCGATGGTGACAAGCCGCTGTGGTTCCTTTGTGACTGTGTGTGACAGGTGTTGCACAGTCAGTGCTGGAATCTTCTATTAAATGGATGCTTTCTGCAAAGAGGATGGTCGTTTATAAGGCACTCCCTCCATGGCCTCACGGCCGCCCCGTCTCACCCCACCCCACCCGGACCCCGCAGGGAAGCCCCCACTCCGAGGAAGGGCTGCTGGCCTGAGCCGGGTACCGGCAGCTGGGGAGCACCGCTGCGGCGGGGGGGGGGGGGGGGGG
>NW_027527401.1:654238-678935 GCF_008692635.1 Crocuta crocuta | reverse complement strand
ACTGGGATCAGAGGCTAGAGTCTGGCGACCCACGCCTGCCACGCCGAAGCTGCATGAGTCACCCTCACCCCTCAGTGTCCCTGCCTGGCCCGGTGCTGCCAGCCCCTTGCCTGGGCCCTGAGGCCAAGGCTCCGGGCAGGGCCCTCGGTGTGCGCTGGGCCCCACGGCCGGCGACCCCAGCCCGCTGACCCCAGAGCCTGGCAGAGTGGGACCTGCCTTGCTGGTGACGACGGCCTGGCTTCCCCGGGCGGCTGGGCCGGCGGGCGTGTGCACGGCCTCCCGTGTGCCGCTGCCTGTCTGTCCCACCCCGCTGTGCGGCCGCCGCGCACTGCTTGCTGACCTCTCTCTCTCTCTGTTTCTGTCTGTCCCTCTTCCTGTGTGTTCCGTAGAGGATGTAGCAAATTTAACAGCCAGTGATGTCATGAATCGGGTAAACCTGGGATATTTGCAAGGTAATTCTGCTCCGGCCACACTGGGGGCAGCCCAGTGCCCCCCCCAAGCAGGTGGACAGGACAGGAGAGGGTCCCAGGTGGGCCCGCCTCGGGGCCCCTGACAGCCCCCCTCCTCCATGTGTGGAGGACGGGACTGTCCCCAGGAAGCCCGCGGGGTGTGTGGCGCCTGGCGGCCGCTGCTCCCCCCATGCTCACCCGTTAGTTCAGGAAGCTCTGCTGTCTGCGTCTGTCCCCACACGCTGGTGGCTACCGCCCCGCAGCTGCCCCGATGCCCTGGGGCCCTGAGCCCACCCCGCTCTGGGGAAGCGTCCGGACAGTTCCAGGCCGGGGTCCCAACCCCGAGTGCGGCGGGGCCTGCTGAGGTCTGGGCCAGTGGACAGGTGACCCCCACACGCCAGCGGGGGCTTCAGGACGGGGTCTCGCTCTCCAGTTGAGGCAAAGCTGGTGCGGCGCCAGTTCTCACCCAGGGGCTCAGGTTTCTTCCCAGAGGTCACCCCGCAGCCCCCAGAGCAGCCCCGAGGCCCCAGCAGAAGTCAGAGCAGAGTCCGGGCCACCAGCCCCGCTGCCAGGACCCCTTTCTTCCCAGAAGGGGGCCCACGCGGCCCCAGGGAAGCCTTGGGGCCCACATGCCCGGGCGCCTTGGGGCGGCCCCTGCATACAGGGCTGACCCCCAGGGGACACACCCAGGCCCCGCAGTGCAAACCTTGAGGTCTGCAGCCCCGCGGGCACGGGTCCCGGGGCCGCGGCTTCCACAAACGGCACCCAGCTGTGGTCGTTTTCCGAGGAGGCTCCCAGGCCAGGGTGGCCTCACCACGGGGTCACCAGAACTTGGTGGTGGTTACGGAGGCCCTGCCCACGTGTGGTCGCAGAGAGGTGCCCGGGGCAGGACGCAGCACCGGAGGCGAGGGGGCCCCTTTAGCCAGGGCTGCAGGGTGGCCCCCCTCCACACAGAGGGCATCGTCACTAACCTGCTGGACACAGCTGTGTGCCCTCAGCCCTTGCTCACCGGCTGCCCTGGAGGGAGCGTGCAGGCTTGGTGAGGTCCGGACCCCAGGGCAGGGCCGGGAGTCAGAAGCCGAGGTTGGGGGCAGAGTGGAAGCACCTGGTTTGCAGAGTTGGGGGGGAGGGGGTGCGAGGATAGAGCAGGGAGGTGACCCTGCCTTTGCTCGTTTGCCAGGAGAGCCACCATCAGCCCCCTGCCTCCCCCCCAAGCTGACCTGTTCTGGGGAAACCAGGGCCCGTGACTGACCACCTCCCACCCCTGCTTCCCCCTGGGGGAGCAGCGGGGCCCCAGGCCGAGTGCGGAGGGTCCCATGGGGCACGAATGCACCCATCGGGAAGAGAAGATGGGCACCCGGTCGGGCTGCCAGGCCCCTCGAGGAGGGGTGGGACTGGCTGGCAGCTCCGCCCCCACACCAAACTCTCCCCCTTACTGGGTCCTGACCCGGTGCTGGTGCCCGGGATCTGGGGTGTACAAGGGCCGTCTCCCCTGCACCGCCTCCTCTCCCCTGCAAGCTCCGTGAAGCCCACTGGGAGACACATGCTGGTCCGGGGCTGCGAGGTGAGCCTCCCCCCATGCTGCTCGCGGCCAGCAGCTTCCACCAGAGGGCCCCCAACCCACTGCGGTCACCCAGGTCACCCAGCAGAGCGACTGGCCGGGCAGGCCGTGCGCTCCGGGGCAGACCCCGCTGGCTGCAGGGGTCCACTGCCCCCCAGGTCCCAGCCTGAGCCGCCCCCCTCAAAGCTGCTGTGGCTGCAGGGGTGAGACTGTGCTCCGCTCAGAACGTGTCGGTCTGGGGCCCGGCCGTGGCGCCCCCCCTCAGCGCCCATCCCCTTAACGTCCGTCCGGGGTCACAAACCTCTAGACTTCACCACAGGGGTAAACGGAGGCCACGCGCTATTTGTCACCCTGCCCGTGAGCACAGGGCTCTGCCAGGGTGTGCCCCCCCAAGTCCTCTACGTGGCCAGGGGACGTCCGTGACAGGACCGCTGTTTCTCCAGAGCCCGCTCCCCCGCTGGGTGCTGCGTCCCCACAGCCACGTGTGAGCCGGAGACCAGGGGCCCCTCTGGGGAGGGAGCGGGGACACGTCGTGGGGGAAGGGACACGCATCCAAAGCAGAGAGTTGGAACGAGGCGTGTGCCTGGCGCAGAGGGGCGGGGTGACGAGCGGGAGGGCTGCGCCAGGTGTGCGTCAAAGCGCGTGCACATTTGTGCAGGGGACGCAGGTGTGCTCCGTGCCCCTGCTCAGGGCTGCCACCTCCGTGACACGCCCGTGCGGGTGGCTGCCGGCCCCTCAATGACCCCGGCCTTGCGTCCCTGTCTTCGCAGACGAGATGAACGACCAGCAGAACACGCTGTCCTACGTCCTCATCAACCCCCCGCCCGACACCCGGCTGGAGCCCAACGACATCGTGTAGGTGCCGCGTCCCCGCACGGGCGCCCGGCCGGGACGGGGCCAGCACCCAGGGCTCTCCCCTCCCCCGCAGGTATCTCATCCGCTCCGACCCCCTGGCACACGTGGCCGGCAGCTCCGAGGGCCGGAAGGACGCCTGCGGCAACAGGCTGGCCTCCTGCAGCCCAGAGACGCGGGACGAGACGCAGCTCTGAGCCGCCCGACCCCGCGTCGCATGGAGCGCGGGGCCCCCGCCTCCCGGGAGCGCCTCCCGGAGCCCCGCGCAGCCGCCGAGAGGGAGCAGCGCGCCTCCGCCCACCAGGAGGAGCTGGCGGGAGGGAGGCCTTTTTTAACCTGTTTTTACAGACCTGTCCGATCGGTGTCCCCACGTACCGCAACTCGTGACGGGGTCCACTGCGTGGGGAGGGGTCCCGGCGCCCCAGCCGCACTGCGGGGTGAGGGTGAGGCCGGGGTGCGTGGGGAGGGAAGGAGCTGCGCCCGACACGCGCGCGCACTCGCTCGCACACACAGCCCACGTGGAAGCCGGTTTCCCCAGCCGCATACGGACAGCTCGCTCACGGGGCTCGCCCGCGGCTCCTGCGCTGGCCTTGGCCACACGACTGTGCGGGTGTGGCCCCGAGGGGTCCCCGGCGGTGAGCTCCCCAGCACCAAGCAGTGGGCGCGAGAGGGAAGCCATAACGGCAAGAAAGTTACAAGTGTCCAGCTGGGCCCCTCGAGAAGCCCAGGGGCCCGGTGACACGAGGGAGGCCTTGGTGACGAGGGAGGAGAAGACGTCCTTCCCCTGGTTTGACAGGACCGGCCCCTGGGCGCTGGGCAGGGGCGGGGCCTTGGCACAGGGGACTCGGTGCCCATTAGCGCCCGATGGAAGCACAACTCGCTGCAGGCCGCTGGCCCTGGCTCTCTCAGCAAGGGAAGGACTCTGGGCGGTGGCCGATGGTGACAAGCCGCTGTGGTTCCTTTGTGACTGTGTGTGACAGGTGTTGCACAGTCAGTGCTGGAATCTTCTATTAAATGGATGCTTTCTGCAAAGAGGATGGTCGTTTATAAGGCACTCCCTCCATGGCCTCACGGCCGCCCCGTCTCACCCCACCCCACCCGGACCCCGCAGGGAAGCCCCCACTCCGAGGAAGGGCTGCTGGCCTGAGCCGGGTACCGGCAGCTGGGGAGCACCGCTGCGGCGGGGGGGGGGGCGGGGGTGTCCCTGGTGAGCGGCCCTGCCCGGAGCCCAGGCCTGCCCCCGCGGTGGGCGCAGGGACCCCAGACTCAGGGTCGTGTGCTGGGCTCCCAAGACCAGCAGGTGTTGGGTCCCCCTCCCTGCCCCCCGCTCAGAGGACAGGGCCGCCCCTGGGGTGTGCGCCAGCACAAAGGCATCCAAGTTCGTGTCCATCGTGTCCACGGAGAGCACCCCACGAATCCGGGTGAAGGAAAGTGTCAGCACAGCCTCCAGGGGGCGACAGCGGGCAGAGGGACCTGCCCTGAGGGAGGGGTGCGACCCAGGCCCCACATCCAGCTTCTCCCCCTGCGCCCTGCTGGCCTGGGTCCCTGCCGGGTGATGTCCCAGCCCTCGGTGTGGCGGGGCTGGGGAGGCAGGCACTGTGGACTGGGTGGGGGTCGCCCAGGGCCCTGGACCGTGACGGGCTGCGGGGGCCCCTGGGGACCAGGGCCCGTCCCAGCAGGGTGTCAGCGGCTCAGGGGGTCCTGCCAGCCAGCACCCCTCCCACACCATCACCCAGCCGCAGGGGACCCAGCCCCCTCTGCTGGCACCCACTGCCCGGCTCCCCGAGGGAGCAGAGGGGGAGAGGACCCTTCCTGCCATGGGGACCAGGTGGGACTCAGGGCCTGCGAGTTCGGGGTTACCGGGACAGGTGGCGGGGACGGCGCCCTCACACAGTGGAGACACCAGGAGGTGTGTCCCTGGGAGCTGGCGAGGAGCAGGTTCCCAGCAGGGGTCGTCACACGCACTGGCTGATGCCTCCTGTCTTACCCCTGAGCTAACAGAACTGCCCGCACAGGCCGGGGGGCGGGGGCACGGCAGACCCCAGAGCAAACAGCGTGTCGGAGAGCCCCACTGATGCGCTGGGAGAGGGACACAGCGTCACGCGAAATGCCACTAAAGCCGCGGGGGGAGGTGTCCACCCACGTGGACGGGAAAAGGAGCCCCCAAACTGGCCACGAGCCCTGTGTCGGCAGGAGGAACTCGCGACCCCGTCTGGCCCCCGGGGTGGGCATCCCCCGACATCCCCGGGCCCCGTCAGCTCCCCGGCGCCCCCTCAAGCCGGACTCCAGGTTCTGGGAAGCTGTGCGCACACGTGCCGGGCCACCAGCCCCGGGGGGGACCCGAGGGCCGCGCGGGCCGGACGCACGCTGAGGTCTGAGGTCCCAGGGAGGGGACCGGGGGGCGCTCTAAGTCCGGGGCTGGGCCGGGGGCACAACTGTGGCGTTCCCAGCCCCCAGGGGCAGCCGGCTGGCCAGAGCCACCTTCCCCCACAGTGAGGCCGGCAGGAGCTTGGCGACGCCCCGGAGGGCACTCTCTAGCCCACACTGTCCGCCTACGGAGCCGGGCCAGGCCAGGTCCCCCGGGTGTCTTCCGCGGGACCCCGCTCGTTCTCTGGCACCTCTGCCTCGCCCTGGTTGCAGAGCACTGCGCTGGCGATGAGTGACACCACCAGAGCCCGGGGTCTTCAGGGGAGGGGCCCCTGCGCCCAGGGCACTCTGCAGGGGCCCTGCCTCAAGGGGGCACTTCACACAGCCTCTTGGCCGTGACACAGGCAGGCCCCTGGGGTCTCCTGGCTCCAGAAGCCGACTGCTTCTCAGAGGGGCTCGTCAGAGGGGGTTCCCGGGGGGTCTTCAGTGTGCCTGGCTCCCAGTCCTCACAGCCACCGGCCCTGTGCTTCCGGGGTCCATCGGGGGCTGTGCCAGGCAGCCTGCTCAGCCAGGCCACCTCCCTGTGGCCCCATCCCATGGTCGGAGCCCCCAGCTGGGCATCTGCCACAGCCCCGTGTTCTGTCTCATCTCGAGGTCCTGGCCCTTCAGGTCAGAGGGGGTCCTGGGCACTCATCACCCAAACTGGTGGGCCCTGAGGAGGCCCGGGGTGGGGGTCTTCCAAGGGCAACCTTCCCCCACTGCCTCCTGCCTCCCTGAGAGCCGGTGCAGAGATGGACAGGCGGCCCCGGGGGCCTCAAAGCCCCTCCCCAAGCCTGAAAGACAGGACATCGGACAGGCACCCTTGTCCTTGGTCCCCAAATCCAAACCGGAGTCAGCTGATCAGGCTGCACGCCGTGTCCGGGGACTCGCGCCTGGCGCCGTGCTCCATCTGTGGAGCCCCCTGGCCGGGACCCCCCGGGGGACCTGGGGTCTCCCCAGCTGTGTCCCGGCCACGCCCCGCATTCCGTACCCGGCGTCTCCCCAGCGGCCGCACGCGGCCTTCAGCAGGGCGCCCCTCGCCCCTCTGCACAAAGCTCTTTCCCATCGGCTTGCCCTCCAGGTCCTCCCTGGGCGCCAGTGCTCGTCGTCACCTGTCCCTCCGCTTCCCCGAGGGCGCTTCCGAACTTCTGCAAATGAGGATTTGAGTTTGTNCCCATTACTCTACCCACAAAATGACTTTATTTGGGAACAGCAGACAACCGTTCTGTCTCGGACAACTCAGAACCGGCGATCGACGGCCAGCCCGGAAAGTCCAGAGAACAGAGCAGGGGAGAGGCTGCCGGGAGGCGCGCGGGCTCCCTCCTCCCTTCCCTGTGAACACAGGTGCTGGTGCCGGAGCTGCTCCCGCGGGGCCTCCGGACGCCGCTCTGGACGTGAGAGCTCCCTCCCTCGCTCGGAACCGGCCCGGTGTCCAGCAAGCCCAGGGCGGGTCCCTGTGACTGCCCGGCCGCCGTCCCGCCCCACGCGGGGGTCCTCACAGCGTCTCAACTGCCGACCGCGGGGCTTGCTGGCGGCCTCGGGCAGGCGTCCCCAGCACACGAGTCCTGACTGCACGTTCTCACGAGCACGTGCTCAACGTTACCCACTGCTCCGCGCGGTCCGTCTCTCCTACGCCCGCAGCGCGAGTCACGGCCGGCCGCGTGCACGCGTGCGCTCCTGACCGCTACCGGGCGTGCCGTCCACCCCCCACGACGCTGCTGGGGTCACTTCTCACGCACTCAGCGGTGACAAGCCGACCGCAGCTCCCTCCTCTCGGGCGCCTCCGGCGGGTGTGGCGGGTCCCGGCCCTGCTCTCACCGGCCAGCCCTCCCGCGTCTTCTCTTCCATCAGCGTCTGCTTTGAACACGCGTTTCTTCCAACTTTTACGATTTTAGCCTCCTTGCTGAAAGCTCATTTCACTTTTTTTCAATCTTTCCTAATTTTTAAAAAGTTCACCTGTTTAGTTAAACAACCTCTACCCCCAACGTGGGGCTCGAACTCCCGACCCCAAGACCAAGAGACGCATGCTCTTCCGAATGAGTCAGCCAGGTGTCCCAATTTTTCTTAATTTTTAACAAATACACAGGAGACTACACATTCCTGAGGATGGTTTGGGGACATGTAGACGGTGTCGCACAGAAATACTCAAGCCCTTCTTGATGGGAGCGCCTGTTTTCCCAACGATCAAGACTTATGACCGGGTCGCGGGAAGTGACTGGGACAAGGTGCTGCAGACAGACGGGCGCACAGGGCACAGCAGCCGCAAACACCACCGGCGGGCCACCTTCGCGGCTACGCAGATCAGACATGCAGCGCAGGTGTCCCTGGGCGAAGATGAAGGCGCCAGCGGGGCTCACGCCTTTCAGGAGGCTCTGGGGGAGGGTCCGCTGCCTCGCCTTCCCCAGATCCTGGCCCCTCCCTCCCAGACCCGGGCTCCCCCAGACCCGGGCTCGCAGTCCCTTCCTCTGCGGTCACAGCCGGCCCTTCTGCTGCAGCAGCCACACCTCCTCCCCGCCTCCCTCCCGCACCTCCGAGGACCCCTGTGAGCACACCGGGTTCACAGGACGCCCAGGGTCACCTCCCACGTCGAGGGCAGCTGCCTTAACCCTCTGCCATCCACCAAGCACAGCCCCAGGTCCCGGAGAGGCCGTGCACACCGCCGGGGTCCCTACTCTGCCCGACGCAGACAGCAGGCCGGGAGACGGCGCAGGGGCCACGGGCCAGAGGCCGGATGCCGAGGGGGGGGGGCGCGGCGTCCCCGAGCCCCCGGAGGAGCGGCCGGCGCTGCCACCACACACGGCGGGGAAGGCGGCTGCAGGCGCACCGGGACCCAAACGCAGAAGCCCGAACACACGCTCCACCGGCTCGTTTCTGGATGGCTCCGCAGCCCCGTGGTGGCTCTGACGAGGGTGACGATAACTGGGCAAGTAAGTCTGAGGGGCTCGCGTTTATCACGACACCAGCCAGGCAGGGAAAAGCCCCAGAACGGGACTCTGTCCTGCGTCTCCTCTCTCAGAAATTCACCTGCTGTTACTAATTAGGGAAAGACAGACAGCCCGGCAGGGAAACAGGCAAAACCGCGAACAGGCATCTTACAGGAGGAAAGCGGAATACCCGCCAAGGCCTGGGACACGCTCCGCTTTGTGGTCATCAGGGAAACGCGGGGCCGGGGCCCCGAGCACGGCAGCCGCCTCCCCTCAAGCCCTGGACACCCCGGCTTCCAGGCCCATCTCCCATCACCCCTGCACGATCTGCTTGCANNNNGGCCGCAGGGGGCCCAGCAGCAGCGGGGGGCCCAGCCTCACTGGCCGCGTGTCAGACAAGGGTGTCCCTGGAGGCCATCGACGCCTGGCACTTCCCGTCCCCGCCACTCCACGAGGGCCACAGCTGCGGCCACCAGGGACGGTGTGAGCCATGTCCCTCCAAGGGGGGAGAGACGGCTCCTGGCGCCCACACCCTCGTGACTATTTACACATCGTATTTTCAACGCAACTGTTAGGCTTTAAAGAAACAAATCTGAGATTTAATTGCCTGGTGAGCAGGGACTGTCTTACCTGGTGAGTCCATTTCTAGCCCAGGCAAGGATGCGAGCTCCGCGCAGGCCACGCAGGCCCGACTCGGGCTCCAGGACCCACAGCCGGGGCCGCCCACCCGCATCCCGCCTGCACCACAATCCCAGGGGACGGGTGCGAAACAAGCTGTGTCGTACTCCTTTTTATCTGAAAGCCAAAAAGTCAGGATCGCAGAGTCTCGGTAAATTAACTATATAAACCTGGGACTAAAAAAACCAATTCATATTAAAAAAAACCCAAACCTCTAGCATACAATCTCCAGATGTGCTGCAGAGGATCGTACGGAAGGACCAGAGTCTGAAGCGCTGGGCAGGGGAGCGGGGTCGCCATCCCTCAGGGACGGGCCTGGGGGACCTGGGTGGGGGGGGCGGCTTACAGCAACTGCAGCCGTCACGCTGCCCTGCAGCCTGGTCAACAGGCTCACTCCACACGTCAGACGTGCGCGCACGGGCGCACGCACATGCACACACACGCACGCACGCGCGCACGCACGGAGTTTTTTGTACAAAGTGTCAGTAGCATTGCTATTTCCTACAAAAATAGGCTGTCCATCCCCGGGGACCTGACATCCCGGAGTCCCGGCTGCTGACCTGGAACATCACCAACCCCCCCCCAATCCCCTTCCCACCCTCTGCTTCTTCGTTTCCGGACCCTACCAGGGACAGTTTCTGCCAAATTAACCCCAAACGTGCAGTGGGTCCCACGGGTGTGCCTGGCACAGCGCCGAGCCCACAGCTGGTGGGCGGGACAACCGGAGCACACCCAGATTCGGGGGGGGGGGGCCCTTTTCAGCAGTTAAGGTCACTTGAAGCCTCTTTACCGCACGGCCCTCCCTCCACAAAGCCCTTCTGGATGCTTCTCCCAGGCGCTGGGAGCCCACAGCTCTGGCACGAGGCCGATGTGGCCACGCACCGTCCGCTCACACATCTGAAAAGGCACTTTGTGAAACACAGCGAGCTGCACGCTAGTGAGTCACTAACTCTTCCGTGGGGGCGCCCTGCCCCGGCGTACGGAGAACTGGGGGTCGCCAGGGCTGGGCCGGTGAGGCGTCTGACTCATGGTTTCGGCTCAGGCCCTGCTCTCTGGTTCGTGGGTTCGAACCCGCGTCGGGCTCTGCACTGATGGTGTGGAGCCTGCTCAGGATTCTCTCTCCTCCCTTCCGTATGTCTCTCAAAATAAACAAACTTAAAAAAAAGAAAGAAAAACAAGGGCTGGTTTGTAATGAAAAGAAACATCATCTGGAATAAAAGGCCAAAAAGCAGACGCCGCCTCCCCTGGAATTGGAGACCGCGGGGCTCCGGCAGCGCCGTGAGCGCGGGCCCCAGTGGCCCCTCCGGCTGCGCACGGACCCCCAGATTGCGTCACCCGTCTGTTTATCCCACCACACGGAACAGCGCCCTGCGCACCCTGGCGCCCCCTCTTCGTGATGATGTACAACAGGGAGGCCCGGTGCGGTTCCGTTCTTTCTAGAACAAGGGCGTGGTGCCAGGAGACCATCTCTGGCCCGGATGGTGGCTCTGACCGCCCGCATCAGCTGGCACGTCATCCCAGGAACAGCTGCGCCCGCGCCACCGGCACGAAGGGGAGTGGAGGAGCCCCGCTGCGGGGCCGTGCGGGGCTCAGGNTTCCCCCGACACCCGCCTTCCATGGCCTGGCGCCTGCGTGTGGGGCCGGGACCGCGGCGTGTACGCGCTCGCTGCCGCCGTAAGGACCCGCCCGCCGGCGCCGTCGAGCAGCCAGCAAGCGCCCTGAGCGCTGCGAAGAGATGGCCTCCTCCTGGGCACGGCCTGCTTCTCCCCGGCGCGCCGGATGGGGCAGCGGGGCGGCCACGGCCCCCGCACGCGTGAAGCACTATGACAAAGGACGCTCCAACCCGCGCCTCGGAGGGAGTCGGCACCGACTGGCAAGGCGACGCGAGTTCCTTCCAAAAGGAAAGCTATTTCGGGCAAACGCTTTCCCGTCCACAGGACAACCACAGCTGCGGTGCAGCCAAGGCCTGACCACGGCCCCTCCGCCTCACCTCCGCCTCACGGAAGGGCCCAGAAGAGTGGCGCACCGAGGACACGGGCGGAAGGCCCAAGGGCACGTGCCGCACGCACATCCGTATCCACGCCCCTCGTGCATGTCAGCGTGGGGCTCGCTCAAGTGTCACTTGTCTCGAACGCCCACCCTCTCGGGCTCCCAGGGCTCTGTCAAGACCAAGGACTTCAACTTCACACATCCCAGCATCTGGTCAACGCTTTCTTTTTGGGACTGAATCCCACACGGCAGCCAGGGCGCCCGAACGAGACGTACCACCTGGCGCCGCCGGCCCTGCGTCCGGACACGCACCGTGGGGCTTCGGTCGGAAGGCACAAGGCATTCGCGGGGCTCCCGCCACAACCCTGGGGACTGAAAACGAACGTTCGCCCCCTCAGGCCACAAAAGTCAACCATCTTGACCGTGAGATGCATCCCGCATCTGAAACTTTCCCGAGTAAAGACGTCCCGACCCAGTCAGCGCACAGAGAGCCCAGAGCGTGTGCACCAGCCCTTCGCGCCCTCTGCCCACCGGACAGCGCGGACGCCAACGGTCCCAGTACCGCGGATGCTGCCCCGCCGCACCCAGGAAATCCTCAATTTCCCGAGTCTGGCGGGAATGACCGCCCAGCTGTCCGCCGGGAGCACAGAGTCTCATCGAGAAGACTCCCGCCCGCCCACTCGGCAGCGCCGTGGTGAAGCCGGTGGCGACTTCGCAAAGGAAGCGGCTGGGAGGCCTCCCTGCTCCGTGAGCCAGAAGCATGCGCTTTTCGAGAGGAGCGGCGGTTACCTAAAAACGTGAAATTCCTCAAGAGCACAGAGCCGAGACACCAACCCAGAGGGAGCCATGAGCTCACACGCGTGTGACTAATACAAAGCAAGTTAATTACTTTACGTTTTAGTGCTTTCATAAAATAAATACAGTAGAATATAAACACACAGCTAGAACGAAGCACCCAGTGAGAATCACAGGAACAAGGTCACACGGGGCCCCTGCAAAGTCCTCGGCTGGCGGCCCCGCGACTCACTCCCAGGACGCAGCTGCCGCGGCCCCGGCACTTACCGTGTCTCCAGAGGGAGCCGGAGGAGGGCCCGCAGCTCCCCGAGTCTGGTGGCCTCCCCCCTCCTCCCTGAGCCACACAGGCTCCCTGACGCGTCCACACCCCGAGTTAGGGAGCAGCTGCGTCTGCCTACCTTCTCCCATCGACCTGTAGTGTTTGCTGCAATTCAGCGCAGGCTCAAGTAACATGCCCCAGAAAACGTGTGCAAAACTGACGTCAGTGACTCCACAATCTTCTGTGACTCCAGAATCTTCTGGCAGTTGGGTCAAGTCTCAGAGCAGCTGGCGAGTCACACGGCCAGGCAGAGGGGAGCTGTGGCACATACCCAGCGGGGCCCGAGACACGACCGTCTGGACCAGTGCAGAGAAAACCCAAGGCCGTTTCCATCGCAAACCATCACTTAGGTCGTTTTTAAATACCCGGCGGAACAAAATCACCGATCGGCGCGCAGCAGCACACACACCTCTGGGGACACAGAAGAGTCATGGTGCGACACAGCCCCCAAGGGCAGCACCAGCTCGGCGTGTCACCTCTCGGGAGAAACACGCTCAGAAGGAAAAATGTTCTACTTTACCAAAATCTGTCTTTATTAAAGTGAACAAATCATTAGAGCGCGATCCAAAACTCCGCGAGCGATGGCCGTCATCTGCTCAGCTCATCTATTTCCAACGAGGCGAACGCCGGTTGGTGGCACCATTCGCCATCCCCGTGACCGCATGGTAGCGGCAATCGTCCCCACGTCTGTAAACGTCAGCTTAGTAGAAGACAGACTTTGCAGATTTCAGTGCTTTTAGTGAACTGGTATTTTCAGTAAACGTTTTCTGAGCAGCAAAGAACAAGGATTTTTTTTTTCAGAAATCGTAGAACCGGATATAAACATTGGCAGTAGACACAATCAATAAATATCATACAATTTCTCAAATGAGCAAGATTCCCCCAATTTGAATTCCTTTCCTAACGACATTCAAACACCCTGACCCGAGGCCGAGCCTCAGCCCTATAACCCCGCAGGGTTACAGCCGGCGGCACCCGGGGGTCAGGTCACGTGCAAACAGGGGCTGGGGTGGGAGGTGAGAAAGCGAAGGACATCACTTTCCATCCACACTGAGGAGAACTTCAAGTAAAGGGATGCACTGCCCGGACACCCCACCACACGCGTACCCCACGGCCAAGCCTCCGTGGCCAACAGCGGCCGAGCCGCTCGACCCGGTGCCTCCTCCCGCCCCCCTTGCTCCGCCCAGCGCCCGGTGCGTGTGCGGGGAGCCCGGGAAGTTTTCCTTTCGTTAACGGACACCTTGCTGGAAAAGGTCTGTGACTCTGCACGCTTCGTACCCAAACGCACGGAAGTGAGAACTCTCAGCCCCGTGCACACGTCCCCAGGCCACCCCGCCGGCGCCCGTGTCATTTGCGAGGCTGGGGCTTCTTTGGCGCCGCGGGCCGCCTGGGCTGCCACAGCTGGTTGTGGATGGTGAGGGCGTCCACGCTGACGGACATGGTTTTGGCCGGGATCAGGTTAAACTGTTTTCGGTCCGAGCTGTACTTATACAGTTTGTCAATCATCTTCTTGGTGATGCTCCTCGGGCCGGTGCCCGTGAGCTTGTAGATCTCCTCGCTGTCGGGGTAGTAGCAGTACAGCGCCCGGAACTGGCAGCCCGCGTCCCGGAACAGTATGATGTAGTGGTTGGCGTCACACTTCTCCAGCTCCTGGATCGAGGAGTAAAGGAAGAGAGACGGGGCCTTGAGCGCCACTCCAACGCTCAGGGCTGCCACAGCGTTCTGTGGGTGCTCAGCACCCCCCAACCCCCGGCCCACCAGCCAGTGCGGCGTCACATGGCACAGACCTGGGTCTAGCTGTGCGACAGAAGATGCTTTTAACAGGCGGAGAAAAGTCACACACAACACGAGCCACCAGAGAAACACAAATCAAAACCACGTGGGTCACCACGGGACGCCCCCCGGGGAGGCCCCAACCCAGCAGGGAGGTGGCAACGAGTGCCGGTGAGGGGGTGACGCTGGAGCCTCCTGCTGCAGAGCGGATCGAACTCGCGTAGGCGGCTGCTCTGAACGCTGGGCAGAGTCACGGTGGCCTGGGCGCTTCTGGTCTGAGGCGTGCACTCGGGACGCCGAAGCACGCACACCAGCATGCACGCCTCGTACAGCGGCCCTGCTGGCACCGTCAGGAAAGCACGAAGGGCCGGATGCCCCACGAGTGGCGCCCGGCTACGTGACCCGGGGCAAGTAGCCGCAGGAGGAAGGGGAACCTCACTCGCACTACCACTCGGAGGAGACAGAACCGTGACGCTCTGCTGGAAAGGCCCCAAAGGCCAGCCGGTGCGGGGGTCCTGTTCCGCAGAACGACCGGGAGCCGGGCGTCCAGGGACGGACGGCGGGCTGGTGGGAGCCGGGCCGGGCAGCGGCCAAGCGGGACAGTCCTCTGCGCCCCCAGGGCGTGGCGCCCGCGGCCACTGCTCTGCCCTCCAGGTGGGGTGTGTGGTGAGCGTGTGACCCCTCGCTGCCGCCGCTGCCGCCGCTGCCGCGAGCAGCCCTGTGGGTGCTGTTACGCATCGCCCCGCCGCGCCCTCAACTAAGCGCTCTGTGCTAACGACCTTTGTAAAGAGGCCTCCCTGTGCTCGGGAAGCCCTGGTTTCACTGTCCGCCCCCTCGGTTCTCAAACCCGGTCCCGAGGCTCCCAGGTCACTGCCCTCCACCAACAGCTACCAGGTTCCGCCTTCACACCCTCCCCCACCCCCGTGTGCGGGGGGCTTTTCCAGAGGCAACATCACGGTGCCCCCGGAGCACGCTGCCCCCGGAGCACGCTGCCAGCGGGAACGGACGAGGACCCAGAAACTTGAAAGATTGGTAAAAACGTGAAACTGCTGTTTTTCTTCCTAATTATTTTTTGCTTTAGAAAATATGCTTATTTTTCACAAACACACATTGGTTTTGTCAAAATATAATCAGCTTGTCATTAATTCAAATTAACAAATACGTATTTTAAAAGACTAGTGGGGAAAAACAGAACCCAACTCGACGAAACTGGTGCAGAAGTGCCCCCAGAACCGGACGCGCCCCCAGACACCGCCCGTTCTGCCCCCACTGCCACCCGTGCTCCCCTCACGCCCGTGCTCGGCCCACAGCCAAAGTGGCGTTCGGAAGGCAGGTCGGTCCTTGGCCCTCCTCTGCCCACGGGGCCTCGGGGAGCCGGGCCCCCCGTCCTCCCCGAGCTCCTCCCGCCCAGCGGCTCACTCCCATCTTGGCACCCGGGCGCCGTGCTCCCACCTGCCTGTGGCACCCTTCCCCGGACCCACTGCCCAGCCCTTCTGGGCTACCCCTCACCCCCTCACCCCCTCGCCTCCAGCACAGGCCAAGCGTGGCCACCGCCTGCTGCTGCAAATGGTTTTATGGGGACAGAGCCACGCCCATTCGTCCACACAGTCTGCGGCGGGTTTCACACTAGGACGTGGAGCCGAGCCCCGCAGAGGACCACTTCCTGTCTAGCCTCCTATGGAAGGAGCCCGAGAATCCTCTCGCAAGGGTCGCCTTGTACCCTAGGACGTCAGCTTCACAGCCGGGACCTTTGGATCTATTCCTGACAGACCCTCGGCACCCAGACCAGAATGAGACATCAAAGGAGAGGCGCGCGGCCCCGTGTGGTGCGGAGGGCATCGCTTACCCGACACTGACCCCCCACTCACGTCCTAACCTGGAGTCTCTGCTTCCAAATGCCTTCCAGACCATTCTTGCCGAGACCGCCATCACCTCACCTTTAAAACAACAAAGGCCCAGGGCGCCTGGGTGGCTCAGTCAGTTGAGTGTCCAACTTGATTTTGGCTCAGGTCATGAGATCGAGCCCCGAGTGGGGCTCTGAGTGTACAGCCTATCAGGGATTCCTCTCTCCCCTTCTGCCCCTCCCCCAGCTCGAGCTCTCCCTTACTCTCTCTCAAAATAAAATACAGAACCCAAGGCCCAGCTTGTTGTCGCAGCAGCTGGGATCAGCGGTGCCCGTGAGAAGGCAGCGGTCAGCACAGCCCTCCTCACCCAACTTCCGACTCCGCAGTGACCTGAGCGGACACCGGAGCCACCCCTGCGGCCGCGCGCCCCCCCACCCCTTAGGACACCCCCGCTGGCTCCTCCTGTCTCCACCTGCCACCACGGCAGCCCAGGCCAGAGCGTACAAACTCTGCTCCCCCGTTACCTGCGATCACACTGTCCTCTGCTAACACACCACGTCTACCATTCTCTCTCCCCTGGCTTCTCACCAGACGGCCCTGCCCAAGCCACCAGCTCCGTCCCACGTATAAGGTGCTCCAGCGTGGCTCGTCTGAAGCCTGCGCTCCCTCACGCTGCCCCTACTCCCGTGTCACAGAGCGCCACGCAGACAGCTCCCAAGTGATTGTGCTCCATCTCCCCCAAGCCCGACACCAGCACTAGGGCGGTCAGAGCCACGGCCACAGCTACCCTCACGTGTTAGTCAAGTTCAGTTTTAGGAAGAACCCTTAATTTGTACACCTTCTTCTATATAAAAACTTTGCAGCTAAGAACGCCGCACGCTAACTGTACTTCAATAAGGAATAATAAAAGTTTAGTGCTGACATTTGATACTTGCCTCTAATATTGAATTCTTGTGAGGTTCATTCACTTTTCCAGCCAGACAGCAGTGAGAGATAGCGTTGTGAATAATCGGCTTGTTTGATTTGCTTCTCTGCTCCTTAAACAGCTTGGGACCTGTGAAACAGGCGAGAGCCACAAATGGAACCCCCCAAGGCACGCGCTGCAGGCGCACACTCACTAGCAAGGCGACAACCTCCCGGAGCCGGGTGGCCAGGCTCGTCGGCAAGGCCCAGGCTTCTGAAGAGGAAAAGTAACAGTCACCTCAAACCTGTGCGGAAGAGTCTCGATTACACACTAAGAAAAAGATTAAAGTGGCTGTTAGCCTTGTCCCCTTTCTGCTTTGTTCTTTGATTTAAAAATAAAATAAAATAATAAAATAAAAAATAAAATAATTAAATTAAANATCTCTCTCTGACCCTCCCCTGCTCACACTGTCTCTCTCTCTCTCTCAGAAATAAATAAAACATTAAAAATAATAATAATAATAAAAATAAATAAATAAACTGAGGCGCCCCAATGCCAGGAACATACTACTTGGCGTGGGGCCTGGAGGACAGAAAGGCATGTCACCGGCCGCTGATGTGCCTGGAGCCGAGCAAGGCCTGCCCCACCCAGGCAGGGACGTGCTGTGACCGCCGTGACGGCCACGGGTGCGAGGCTGTTACCTGTGTACTCGGCCACGGAGGCAAGGGAGGATGCCGCGGACGCCGTTTCCCAGTCGCGGTCTGTGCTCCTGCTGGGGTTGCGGCTCAGCGTGGGCAAGGCCTCCAGGGACTCGACTCTGCCGAAGGAGCGGGCGATGGGCGGGACCGGGAGGGTCGCGGGGACCCCCAGGCCCCCACCCACACTGGCTGGCGTCACCCACCCCACACGCAGCCAGCCCTCACCACCAGCGCGGGGAAATCTGAGGTGGCGGAGACGTCCAGCACCGTAGGGGAGCGCCTGGCAGTCTACTCTGCCCTGGGAACCACAAGCGTCGGCTCGGGCAAAATATAAAAGTCCAAGACCTCAGGTATGACAGAGTGACAAGAACAGACCCCGCGAGAGGGATGTCAGCCTCTACCAGGGGTCCGTCCGAAGGCTCCACCCTGACAGGGCAGGGCAGCCGCACCGGGTCCCTGCTGGCTCGGGAAGCCGGCGGACAAGGTCTGGGACATCCGTGCTGCTGACACTCGGGGGACAAGACCTCGGGGAGGAAGGAGGGAGGGGCCGCCGTGCGCTCAGTACAAAATCCCAGGTCTCGACGACTCTGATCCCTGAGCTGTGTCCCCCAGAGCAGTGTCCACGAAGCACAGAAGGAGCCGGTGGTGCCAGGGCTGCTCGCAGGGGGCGGGACTCAGGGCTGCGGCTGGCCCAGGCGACTGACCATCAGCACAAAACCCCAACCAGGATCTGGAGTCCCCCAGGTGTGCCCTCTGCAAGACTCAGGTGACAGGAAGCCACCGGACACATGAAGAGGGAAAACGAGGCCACAGCCACAGGAGGACACTCAGGGTGAGGACCGTGGAGGAAGGGACAAGGCAATGGGCAGTGGTCACTAAGGCCCCTGAGCAAACAGCGGGATCAACAAAGTCGCCAGCATCTTCTCCCAAAACACTTTTTAGCCACAAAAGGGTTTCCAGGTGAGCAAGACGCTCCCCTCCGCCCCGCCGAAACAGCCCCAGTTAGGACCCGCCTGGCAGGCTACACCAGGAAACACCCGCTCGCCAAAAACACACAGCCTGAGGCTCATCAGGAAATCCAGGCTGGGGGCGTCCCCAGGGAACTGGCCTCTTCTCTGAAAAGCATCAAGGTCAAAGGAGACAAAGGAGAGCAGAGGTGGGTCTGGATTCAGGAGGCACACAGTTCATGTAACGAATGGTCCGGAGCAGGGTCCAGGCCCTCAGGGACACTATGGGACGATTAGCGACGACACAGTGGGGACTGTGGGCCCCCCAGAAGCACCATCTGGGAACTGTGGGTATTTGGGGGGCACCTCCTCATTCACAGGAAAGACACGTGGCTGCAGTAGAGGCTACAGAGCAAGAGGGCTCCACCTCGCCAGCAGCGGTCAGCCGGGCCAGACAGAGCCCACGAGACATCACCCCAGAACCACCACACACAACGCCACTGCCCGCCCCACGCTCCCCCCGCGCTCCCCTCTTACCGCTGGGAAGGCGTGCCCCCCGAGTGCACGCTCTCGGGCTCGGTGGTCGCCGCGGAGGCCAGGGACAGGCTGGAGCCCGACTGGGCCNCCCGAGTCGCTGCAAGACTCCTCCCGGTGGACTGACTTGGGCCGAGGCTTCCTGGGCTTGGCTTTCGGCTTCCCCAGCCCCTGCTCCTCCAAAATCTGCTGCTGCTTCCGGCGCAGGTACTCCTGCTTGATGAGCTCCCGCCGGGCCTTCTCCTCCTCCTTGCGGATGCGCTCTTCCTCGGCTTTCCGCCTGCGACACAGNCGCCACCGCGCCCCGTGTCCCTGCGCCCCGCACCCCGCGTCTGACATCCCGTGCTCCGGTACGGGAGCATCTCTCTGTGCCCCCACACCCCTGCATCCAACACTGTGTCCCAGCACCCCTGCACACCACACCTCACGTTGGACACTCCATGCCCCTGTGCCCCACACCACCACATCCAACACTCCGTGCCCTCGCACCCCGGGTCCCTGTACCCCACACTTCCACACCCCCACATCTGACACTCCGTGCCCCTGCACCCTGTGCCCCCAAGCCTGGACTGAGGGACCTGCACCCTCCTGCACCCTCCACAACCCGTGGACACCAGGCACCCCAGGCACCCCGGCAAGGCCACGCGACCCCAGGGTGAGTGCTAAGAGCACAGGGATGTGGTGCTGGATGAGGGAGATGAGCCCCAGAAATGGCTCAACCGGAGCTTGGCCTTGAGGGGAGCGGGGAATGCAGGCTGGGGCGTGGCAAAGGACAGGCCGGGCAGGGAGGACGGCCTGGGGACTAGGCAGACTGGGCTCGGCAGATGGCAGGGGCCGGGCAGGGGAGGGCAGGGGCCCAGCAGGCGCCGGCTTACCGGGCCTCGTCTCTCTTGAGCTCCACCTCCGCCTCCAGCTGCTGCTTCCGCATTCGCGCCTCCTCGGCCTTGCGCTGCTGCTTTAGGAGGAAGGCCGCCCGCTTCTTGGCGAGCTCGTCCTCGGCCTTCTGCTCATCCTACAGAGCAGACAACGCACATCACACTGAGGGTCACGGCCCGCCAGGCCCGGCACACTCGTGTGCAGGGAAAATGGGTTAGTGCATGGTGCACATGCGAGCTCACTTTTCTCCCCGATGAATCAGCCTGTCCCTACAGATGCTAAGATACAAACGGAAAACCACCCCACTCAGAAACGGCCCCAACCTGGGGCTCTGGGTGGCTTAGATCAGTTAAGCATCCGACTTTGGCTCAGGTCATGATTGCGATCGCGGTCTGTGAGTTCAAGCCCCTCTTCAGTCTCTGTGCTGATAGCTCGGAGCCTGGAGCCTGCTTAGGATTGTGTCTCCCTGTCTCTGACCCTCTCCTGGTCACACTCTGTGTCTCTCTCTCAAAAATAAACATTAAAAAAAAAAAAAAGAAAAAAACAGCCCTAACCTGCCGCCTTCCTCAGGGTCTCCTGCTGAAGCCAGTTTACCTGCACAACTACACCCTGGTTTCCACACAGTGAGCTGACACCCAGATTAATACTTGTTCATTTACAGTTCGAAAGCATCAAAAACCAAACCCTGCTTGCTTCTGGGAGAAGGGAAATCCTGTGCCCTGTGGGAGAAGAACCATGAAAACAGAAAGGAGTCCCCACCATCCGTCTCCCTCCTGCCTAAGAAAACACCCCGAGAAAGGCAGAGAAACAAAACCCTCCCCGAGCGCGCGCCTCCGCAGCCGCGGCTCAAACACACGCAGGTCCCATGGGGTCCTGAGTCGGGTACAGGGCTGCAGCCTCACCGGCACCCAGCCCCATTCGCTCCGACAGGCCCTGCCCCATGTGCTTCCGGCAGAGTCGGGTCCTTGGGACATGGGGTGGGGGCTCGCGCAGCAGCACCCTTCCCTCCTGGCCCTTTGGGGGAGGGTCTGCGGGCCCCGTTCTGAGTATAAGATCCTGACGGGCCATCAGAGAAGACGCCGGCAGCAGTTTACCTTGAAGAAGAAGCCGACCCCCGGCTTCTGGTCACCTTCACCGGCGAGGTCCACTGCGCTCTGGGGGGCCCCTGTCTCCCCGTCGTCGTCAGGGGCCTTCAGGTCTGAGAGGTCCACCTCGATGAGACTGGCCTTGCCCCTGGGGGCTTCGTCCACAGGGACATTCTCCTTCCCTGAGACCACGGGGCAGATGAGTGCCGCCTCCTTCACGCTGCTTTCCAGAGCTTCTTTGAGGCTCATCTGTTCGGACAGAATGTTTGCGTCCTTGGGAGAGGACAAGACAAGCGTCCGCTGGTTGCTCTCGTCGTGGAGCCTGTAGCTGTCGAAGAAGTACTTCTCGGGAGGGTCACTGCCAGGCTCTGCGACGCCGTCCCAGCCCGGGTCGGAGGGGGTCCGGGGGGCGCAGGGCCGCAAGTGCGGCAGGGTCTCCACGCTGGGCGTCGGGGTCTTGCTGCGGGAGGAAGCCTGCTGCCTGTCCTTGGGGACTTTCAGCTCGGCCGGCCTCCCCGCGCGGGAATTCCGGCCCTGACTGAGGCGGGGGGGTTTGCGGTGAGCGACCGTCCCGGGCGGGGAGAGCGGCTCCACGAAGTGGACGGCCACGCGCACCGGCTGCTCCGGGCCGCCCTGCCTCGGGCCCGGGGCGGGGGCCGCGGGCGGCTTCATGAGCAGCTGCTCCTGCTGCTGCGAGATCCGCAGGATGGCCTGCTGCAGCGTGCTGATGGTCTCGTTCAGCTTCTCGATAGACAGGTCACCCTCGCCGGCGTCCACCGCCTCGCCGGCGTCCTGCAGCAGCGCGGCGGACAGCGCCTTGTTCCCCTCCAGCTCGTTCAGGGCGGCCGGGCCCTTCGCTCTGTGCTGAAGGAAGACCAGGCTCTCGGCGTCCGCCTCCGGAGACTGGGGGGCGCCCTCCCTCGCCTCCTCCTTCGCGACAAACTCGTCCGTCTTGGAGACCCCGTCGAGGCCGTCCCCGTTGTGCTGCGCATATGGCTGGCGTGGCGAGGGGGCGCCGTCCGCCTTCCCCTTCTTGACCACGTGCAAGAAGGCGGCCTTGCCGAGCCTCAGCCGCTGCCGCGCCGACAGGGCCTCCGCCTGCTGCTTCTGCGCCTCGATGGCCCGGCGCTTCTCCTCCAGCTGCATGCGGAGCCGCACCAGCTCGGAGGCCAGCAGGCTGGCGTGGTCCCCGGCCTGGCCGCCCGGGCTCTGCTCCCTGCGCGCCTTCCACGTGGTCAGCGGGGGCGGGCAGCTCTCCGAGGCGTCCGGCGTCGTCTTCTGGGAGCTGCTGGTGCTCGACTTGGTCTCGCAGCTGTTGAGCCTCTGGAACTTGCGCTCCGCGAAGCTGGTCATCTTCACGCTGCCGCTGGCCGCAGACATGCCGCTCCCCTGCGACACGGTGCTCAGACACGGGCTCGAGCGGCCGCTGGCGTCGTCCTTGTCCTCGTGCTCCCGCACCTTCAAGTCCTCCTGCAGCTTGGCCGACTCCTCCTCCCCGGCGTCCCCGGCCGTCACCACGGGCTGGTCGTCGCCGCCAAAATCCTGCTCGGCTTCCTCCAGGTCTGCGACGTCAGAGTCCGAGTCCTGCCTCAGCACAGCCCAGGGCTCGGCGGCGTCACCGGCGCTGGCTATGTGGAGGAAGAAGCCATCGGCAGGCTGTCCCTGAGGTAACGGATCGAAACCGCCCGCCGCCTGNGGAGATCGGGGCAGAGGTCCTGCTGGAGTCCCGGCCGCCGTGGCCACTGGGCGCCCGCTTGCGCACCAGGGGCTGCTGGCCCTCGCTGGGCCTCCTACCCGTGAGGCCCCGAGGCCGCCCCTCCCCACACTCGTCCTCCTTGGCAACGGCCCGCTTCTCCTTGGCGGGCCTCAGCACGGCCGGCATCAGCGGCTCCAGGAAGAACCCGTCAGGCTCACGCTCGAGGGCGTCTGCCAGTCTCTGGGGAGACCTGGCGCTTGCCGGCGGGGCCCGGTCACCGCCATGGGGAGCCACGCCTGTTCTGACGATGGCCACGAGCTCCTCGTCCTCGTCCTCGATGTCGACATTGTTCAGGAGGCTTTTCCCGTCGGTCTCCAGCGCGGCAGGCGGGGGCTGGTTCTGCGGGGTCAGGTTAATGACACTGGAGGCCAAGCTGTCCTTGCTGATGGAGCGGGCCAGGCTGACGCTGTCACCAGAACCGGGGTCCATGTCACAGCTGGCAGCATGGTGGAGAGCAAAGGGCGCCGGCTGGGACACAGGCCTGCAATGTGGGGAGAGACACGCCTGTCTACACGAGGAGGGGACTCAAACACACGACGAGACAAGGCACTAGTTACCAAAAGGGAGCACCAACCCCGCGTCTAGGGGACTTGAGCAGACCCTTCCCCAGAGCAGAGGACAACCAGAGACCAGCTCGAGTCCAGCAATTCCCAAGCCTGCAGGCCCCGGGGCCTCTTTACGCCCTTAAACGTCACTGAGGATCTCCGAGCGGTTTTATTACGTACTTATGGAGCGCCCGCTTCAGCAGCACGTATGCTACGATTACATACTTACTGATACCCACACTTATCAGACTAGAAATCAGAGCTAAACATTTTAAGAACGATTACAAATTACAGTAAGAAAACCATTCCGTGAAATAAGACCATATTTTCTAAACTACAAAAGCTTATGTAATGCGAAACACCTTTGCGATTCTCTCTGCTGCCTGCCTGGACCCCGTGTCTGACTTGGGATTCAATCCTTCACAAGAACGAGAAAAGTTGAGGAGAGGACACCCCAGCACCGTCAGGAAAGGGTTCTGACCCACAGACTCCCTGGGTGGGGCTCAGTGAGCCCAGCGGGCCCGGGACCCCCTCGGGAGAAGGGCAGTGTTAGCCGAAGGAACGTTTCACACAGAGACTTCTTTGAAACCCAGAGAGTTCACCTGTTCTTTTTTTCCGGCCACGCTACCGCCGCGCCCCGTGGTTGACCATCCGCGCGCGTTAAAGAGCTGGACCGGTGTCGCTGATCTGTGTGGTGGAGGAAGCAGGGTGTTCGGGGTTACACAGCTGATTTCACAGCATCTCAAATTCTTTCAACATAATAACCATTTCGCAAGCAAATGCATCCTAATCCAGAACACCAGAAGTTCCCAAGAAAAGCCATGACAATCACAATGCAATTTTCAAGAGTTTCAGTAAGTAGCACAGAATTTGGTAGTATTTAGTCCAGATCATGACGGGAGACCGTCGGAACTCTAAGTAAACACCAACACGCAGAAGGCCTTGCTCACTGGGTAGGACAGGACAATCTTCCGTATCCTTCATGGAATTAATGATGCTATAAATCATAGTCTTCTATAAAGACTATAAATCCTAAGAAACATCAATACAAATTAAAGTTTTTCCACTGTAACCTTCCAAACTAGAATGACCGCATCAGAGTAGGAATACCCACCAAGGGCCATCAGCTAAGACAAAAGCTGCAGGAGGAAGGGCGGAGGACCGAAGCAGGCGCAGGGGTCACGTGTCTTACCAGCAAGGCCGTCCCCCTGTGCGGTCTTCTGCTGTCTCTGTCTCAGGGGCAGTAAAGGGTGCGACGGGCTGAAGGCAGAGGCGCCTTTACCCCTGAATGGGAAAGAACAGGAGAGAGAATCACCGGTTTACCGGTCTTCAAGTTCAACGGCAAATGTTTACAATAAACCACAGACAGAATCATGAATCACAGCAACGTATGAAAAAATCATAGATTCTTCGGGAAAAATTAATTATTATAAAAACAAGCCAAAAGAGTACCAAGAACTTCAAACCTGGGATAAATATCCTCAAATGGCAACTCGGGGTCACAGCGACTCCTGCACACCCTCCCCTGCCTGGGGGCGCTGGAAGCAGAAGGCACGGGGGCGGGGGGAGGTCCTCCCACTGCCAATCCCCCACTACTTTCCCCGTCACCCCTGCAGAAAACGTACTGCAGTTCTAAGTGCAAACCGCCTGGAGAAGAGGGCGGACGGTGACTCACAGGTGCTCGGGCTCCTCGGGGTGCAGGCGGTGCCTGTGGCCGCCCTCAGGGGGCAGCGCGGCGGGCGGCAGCAGGTCGGCCGGGCTC